>NC_072476.1:7064491-7366482 GCF_027574615.1 Eptesicus fuscus | reverse complement strand
CTCTCTGAGCCTCAATTTCCTCTTTCTATAAAATGAAATAATAATAGTACCTCATCCTAAAGCTGTTGTGAGAATTGTGAGTTAACGCAGTGTTTCCCAAAGTGTGCACACTCATTAGTGCTACGTGAAGTAAATCAGATATTACGTGAGCACATTTTTTTCGGTTTGTATGTGCTTTAGAAAAATATGACTAGTATCTCCTTGATTTCACACATTGTGGCTTGGGTGAAGCTAAGTTAAAAAGAAAAACTGAGTTATGTTAAAGAAGTAAAAGGTACAGGTGGTTACATGGATGCGGCAGCGATTGGGAAGGTGGTAGGAAATGTTGGAGACTTGGATTAGCGTATAACACAAGCGACAGCACTTGGCCTACAGTAAGTGCTCACTAAAGGGTAAGAGTTATTGATGCTATTATTATTCATGCTATCGCTGTTGTCATCAATGTTATTTTTTTTTTCTTATTGAGAAAACTAAGGCTCAGAGAGGGGCAGTGACTTGCTCAAGGTCACCCAGGATGTTAATGGCAAGCTGGACCTAGAACTCCTAGGTCAGGCCAGCAGGGTGCTGCTTCCACTGTCGTAGGAGGGTAGGGACCCAGGTGGCCTGTTGTAATTAAGTGTCAAAATGAATGATATGTTTTGTGCTGTGGTTGAATCAGAAAAGGGAAAGTCACGTGGCCAAAAACATCAGAGGCAGCTGTGTGGAAGATGAGACCTAGCGAGGGGAGAGGGGGTTGTTGGTTGTGGGAGGTACCTCAGTCTGAGGATGGGTTCCTTGGCGGGGGTGGAGATCCTGGGGGCCAGGTTCTACCACCTTCCATGTTGGAGAACCAGGGTCAAGGTATCGCCCAGGCTTCTGACCCACTCCTGTCAGAGCTGGCACCTCCCAACCCTTCACTCATTTCCCCACTTCTCTCCCCAGCTCTTCACGGCCGCCCCCCAAGGCCCCGGCCCCTCCCGTGGCTCAGCCTCCCCCCTCATCATCCTCTTCGTCCTCTTCCTCCTCATCTGCCTCCTCCTCGTCCGCGCAGCTCACCCACCGGCCCCCGACGCCCTCACTGCCCCTACCTTTGTCCAACCACAGCTTTCCTCCCCCTGGGCTGCGGCCCCCCCCACCACCCCACCACCCCTCCTTGTTCTCCCCTGGCCCCACCCTGCCCCCACCCCCACCCCTGCTGCAGGTGCCAGGGCACCCTGGGGCCTCAGCTGCTAACGCCCTTTCTGGTGAGTTTGGGGTCCTGGCCGGGGGGTGGGGGGCAATGACCCTGGGCTTGGGCCCAGTCAGCTTTGGGGCATTTGGACCTTAGCAGACTGCAGGGCTTGAGGAGGGAGTGGCTCGTGGCCCGAAGGGAAGGCCAGTCACCCGGGCCCAAGGAGGCTGACAGGTGGCGACAGATATTAAAGCCTTCTCCCCTCCCCTCCCACAGAGCAGGACCTGATCGGCCAGGACCTGAACTCTCGCTACCCTGAGGTGGTGGGGGCAGGGGGCTCAGCCCGGCCCCTGGCCTTCCAGTTCCACCAGCACAACCACCAGCACCAGCACACCCACCAGCACACCCACCAGCACTTCACCCCTTATCCCCCAGGCCTGCTGCCACCCCACGGCCCCCACATGGTGAGCTCCTCACTGAGCCAGTGATAAGGCTCAGAGGCTTGGGGGGAGGGTCTGGCTTCAGGGGAAGGCCCGGGTCTCTGGCTAGCAGCTTACTCTTCCCTTCTCTTCCCTAGTTTGAGAAATACCCAGGAAAGATGGAAGGCCTTTTCCGGCATAATGTGAGTGCATGTGTGTGGTGTGTGGGCATAGATGCAGTAGTGCGTGTGACCCTAACTGTTGGGGATCCAATCTTCAGCTTCAAAAGCAAGAGCCTTGAGCTCCCTGGGGGGCTTTAGGGTGGAGGCCAGAGGACTGATGGGCAGACCAGACGTGGGCTGCACCTCCACCCCCAGTTTGGACTAGTCCCATTCTCTCCACAGCCGTACACGGCCTTCCCTCCCGCAGTGCCCGGCCTGCCTCCGGGCCTCCCGCCGGCTGTCTCCTTTGGCTCCCTGCAGGGGGCCTTCCAGCCCAAGGTGAGCTCCCAATCCAGACGCTGTCACCACCTCCCACCCCTAGAACCCAGACACCTCCAGGTCCACATACCTTCTTCCCATTCTCCAAACCATGCCCATTCTGCCCTCCCCTGTGGCCCCACATTTCCCCAAAGCCATGGTTCCTCCCTGTCCCAGTCCCCAGCTTGGTGATAGACCCCTTTTCTGCCTAGTGCCAGCTCTCCTGACTGTTCCCTCCACTCCCCTTTCCCAGAGCATGAACCCCGAGCTGCCACCACGACTGGGGCCAATGCCAAGCGGGCTTCCCCCAAAGGGGACACAGGTGAGGGGGCCAAGGCAGGTTCTACTGGAATTGGAAGGTCTGTTGCGTAGAGCAGGGTTGACTTGAGAATGAATCATTGACTGATCCCTCCTGTTGACACATGTTGGGGGTGTTCCTGAGAATGTGATGTGAGAGAATTTCGTACATGACAGGATTTCCCAGGCATGAGGTATAGGAATTTCATGAAGTTGCCCGAGAAATAAGATTATTAGGGCAGTGGCTTTTGTAGGGGTTTCAATATGTTTTTTTAAGATACAAAACTTTTTCTCCCCAAAATGACATCATACCAGGAAGTCCTGTCTATAAAACAGTGAAAAGATAAGTTGTCCCTTTGTGAAGTGGCACAAGGAGACCAAGCCTTCCCTCCCACTTAGAGCCCAGGGCTCTGGGAACTGTGAAAACGCACAGGATGTATTTCCTAAAGATAGATTAGACCAGAGGTTTTCCACACTCTCTCAGCAGTAATACAGGCTTTTCTCTAAAGAAAGCTTAAACAGACCCTCACGTAAAGCTACTAATAGGACAGCTTCTTCTGTTGAGAAATCATTCTGCCTGCCCACTAACCACTCCCAGTCTTCCAAGCAAAGCTTCTTGGGGCCTGGCTCAGGAACTTGGTGCTGGAGGGGAGAGGCTCAGAGTGGGAGAGGTAGGGAAAGGAGTCTCACACAAGCAGGAAAGGATTAAGGGTGCCACACAGGGTCTCAAGGAGGTGTTTGGGGGCTGCGGAGATGAGGTGCCCAGGTCAGTAAACAGGTCTGAATCGCCACCAATCTGCTTTGCCATCCTCAGATCCCTGACCATTTCCGGCCACCTTTGAGGGTGAGTGTGGTGAGGACCTCAGGTGCATGAGGCTGGGGGCTGGTGTCGGTGTTCGGCTGAGGGGTGGGGGAGGTCATGCTTGAGAAGGAGTGAGAAATCCAAGACATGGAGGCAGCCAGATGTGGAACAGCAGAAAGAGAAAGGACTGTAAGCCAGAGACCTGGGTTCAGATGTAACTGGTCATGGGACGTTGGGCAAGACAGTTCATCTCTCTGAGCCTCAGTTTCCTAGGCTGTGAAATGGACTTAGTCATCCCTCATTTGTAGGGATGATAAAAGGAGATGTTGTGTGGCAAGTCTGGGCCCAGGGCCAGGCCTGGGGTGGGTGACGAGTGAACATTCTTTCCTTCCCTTTCCCTTTGGTCATCCTTCTGGGGCGGCAGAAACCAGGGAAGTGGTGTGCCATGCACGTGCGCGTGGCTTACATGATCCTGAGACACCAGGAAAAGATGAAGGTACTGGGGCTGGAGGGCTGGGGAGAGCGGGCCTGCCTGAACTCTGGGGGTCTACCTTCTGTAGAGCTTGGCAGAATCTTGGCCAGACACATCCCATCCTATCTCTGGTCACTGCCTTAGCAATTCCAAAATTAGCACTAGGTTCTCTGGCTAACTAGAGGGGTGGTCAGAGAAGGCACTCCCTCCCCATCTTGGCGCCAGGCAGCCCTTGGAGGGGGTGTAGGGGTAGAAGAGCAAGAGGACAAATCTGGCTCCTCACTCACTGCCCCTCTCCCTGTCCCATGCAGGGCGACTCCCACAAGCTTGACTTTCGGAACGACCTCCTGCCCTGCCTTCCGGGGCCCTATGGGGCCCTGCCCACTGGCCAGGAGCTCTCCCACCCGGCTGCCTCCCTCTTCACTGCAACTGGTGAGTCTGGCCAGCCCTCTTGGGGCCTAAGGTTCCCATATATAACCCAAGGCCCACCTTACGCCCACTCAGCCTCATCAGAATCTCCCACCTCTCTGCCCCAGGTGCCGTCCACGCTGCAGCCAACCCTTTCACGGCAGCTCCCGGGGCCCATGGACCCTTTCTGAGCCCCAGCACCCACATTGGTAAGAGCCAGGGGCATGTTGGGCAACTCAGACCTTGTCTGTGACTTCTAGGAATTCTCAAGCTGGGGATGGAAGTTAGACCTGAAAGGCAGCTGAAATGGGGGTAGATCTGGTTCCACTTGCTCTGTGACCTTGGGCAAATTACTCTACCCTCTCTGAGCCTTGATTTCATTGCCTGTAAAATGGGATAGGAAAGGGCATAGTGACTGCTAATCTCTGCCAGCCCAGATATTCTCTGAAAGAATAGTCAGTGGAAAGGGTATTGTGCCACCTGGGAGAGGAAGGTGGAGGAAGGCTGCACAGCCCCAGGAGAGCGCATGGTCACTGGTTCCTAGCCACCTCAGGCCGGCTGTTGGGGGAGATTTAACCTGGACTTGGGTGGACAAGGAGGATTTGAGCTGAGGGCAATGGGAAAGGTGTTCCTGGAAGGAAATGGTGAGGTCCCATGGTGGTATAGGTTAGTTGTTCTGACTGGCTATGGGACATGTGCATGACATTAGGGTCAAGCTGGGAAGGGCTCTGCATGTCAAGTGGGAGGAAGCCAGCAGAGGTTTCCAGGTAACTGGCTTGCTGTAGAGCTTGTGTGGGTGGCTGGTGGGGGGAGTGCGGGGTAAACGCTTGACCTCTGGAGTCAGAGAGGCCCTGGGTTGACGGTTGGCAAGTCACTTCACCTGTCAGAGCTTGTTTCGTCATCTGTAAGTGGGAATGACCCTATCGGCCTAATGGGGCTTGTGAGGTGAAACAGCACTGTGCATGTCAGAGCTCACTGCCTAGCCCGGCCCAAGCAAGTGCTGAGCACCAGGTTGTTAAGGTTAAGGCAGAGCAGCCGAGGCCTTTGGGGCCTGCTTGCCGATCTGCCTCTTCCCTGTTAGTTCTCGGTGACCTCTCAGAGTGGGCGGCCCAATGCTCTGACCATCCCTCTTCTCCTACAGATCCCTTTGGGCGTCCCACAAGCTTCGCCTCCTTGGCTGCCCTCTCCAACGGGGCCTTTGGAGGCCTGGGCAGCCCCACATTCAGTGAGTCCTGGGTAGGGTGGGTAAGAGGCTGTGGCAGTGGATTAATGTGCTCAAGCAGGAGGGGGGTGCCTGTTTGGGGCCTCCCACTCCTGGCTCCTGTCACTCTCTACTTTGCCCTCTGTCTAGACTCCGGCGCCGTCTTTGCCCAGAAAGAAAGCCCAGGGGCCCCACCAGCCTTCGTCTCCCCCCCAGACCCATGGGGTCGCCTGCATCGCAGTCCTCTGGCCTTTCCTGCCTGGGTCCGGCCCCCTGAGGCCGCCCGGACACCAGGCTCAGACAAGGAGCGGCCTGTGGAGCGGAGGGAGACTTCTATCACCAAGGAGGAGAAAGATAGGTATGCTTTCCGCAAACTGCCCCCCCCCCGCCCCCCGCGCCTCCCCCTCAGCCTGCATCTGACCTCTGGAGTACCTTTATTCTCTCCCACACCTGCCCCCAGGGACCTCCCCTTCTCACGGCCCCAGCCCCGAGTATCTCCTGCTACTCCCAAGGCCCGGGCTGGTGAGGAAGGGGCCAGGCCAGCCAAGGAATCGGTGCGGGTAAAGGAAGAGCGGAAAGAGGAGGCTGCTGCTGCCGCCGCTGCTGCCACCGGGCCTCAGGGCCTTCACCTGCTGTTTGAGAGGCCCCGGCCACCCCCCTTTCTGGGCCCCGGTCCTCCGGAGCGCTGTGCTGGCTTTCTGGAGCCAACCTGGTTGGCAGGGCCCCCTCGCCTTGCAAGGCCACCCCGCTTCTATGAGGCGGGTGAGGAGCTGACTGGACCAGGGGCGGTGGCTGCTGCCCGCCTGTATGGTCTAGAGCCTGCCCATCCCCTGCTCTACAGCCGCTTGGCCCCTCCGCCACCACCTACTGCGGCCCCAGGAACCCCTCACCTTCTCAGCAAGACCCCACCAGGAGCCCTTTTGGGGGCACCACCTCCACTGGTGCCCGCCCCCCGGCCTAGTTCCCCACCTAGAGCCCCTGGCCCAGCCCGGGCTGACAGGTGAGGGGAGGGGAGGGGCAGGGGCAAAGCTCCATCCCCCTTTCCTTTTGATAAGATCCTAGAGCTGAGGTTTTAAGCCAGGGCTGGAGGGCAAAGGTCGTGACCTCACCAGCCATCTCTGAGGTCATGGAACCTGAGAACAGAGCCCCAACCCCCATGAGATCAAGCATCAGATGAACCTTGGGGTCATTGGGAGGGCAGAGGTCACAAACCTCTAGAGAGGGGTGTGTGTGTGTGTGTGTGTGTGTGTGTGTGTGTGTGTGTGTGTCTGTACACATATATGAGAGTGGGGGTCATTTCAGAGGTCATAGCTCATAGATCTCCTGAGGTGCACCATCGCCCCCTGAGGGCCCCTAGGCCCTTGGCCTGCCTCCCCAAGGGCTCACTAAGCCAGAGGCCAAAGTGCCCCCCTCCCCTTCACCTACCACCCAAGTCCTCATGCCCTCTCAGGGTTGGGGGAGGAGGGGCTAAAGGAAGGGGAGTTCCATGTACATATTTATCTCCCCTTCCACATAGCCCCCCAGACCTTTTGTACATTTTTACAGGGGTGCCCCTCCCAATAATCCCCCTTCCTGGTTAATTAAATCCTCAGACTGGTGCTGTGTTCCTAGCCTCTGGCCTCTCTGTGGGGGGAGGGGAGATTGCAGGGGGAAGAGCTGGGAGGGGACAGGCAGGCCCAAGGTTTATCCCTAGGAATATGGGATCCAGCAGGAAGTGGACCAACGGGGGAAGGGACCTGGATACCTAGGCTGGAAAGAAGTGCAAATGCTTCCTGCTTGGCTGACAGCCCAGGTTCCCCCCACTTGTTCCTGTTACCTCTGTGTGCCCCAGCCCCAAGAGGCTCAACCTTTAAGCTTCAGAGTCTACTTCTTTTCTTAGTGGCTCAGTCCCCTACTCCATTTCCAAGTGCCCCCAGGACTCCTGGGCCCTGCTCTCTAGAGCCCTGTTCCCAGAGCCCTGCCCCAGGCTACGGAGGGCCAGAGAAGGTCACCATGTACCACACACCAAAGAAGGGGGTCAGCTTGGGGTGGGCCACACAGGCAGCTTCTTTAGCAGCCTCTGGGCAGCAGCCTCAGCCTTCCCAAAGCAGCAGGTGCCCCCAGGCTGGGGCCCAGCCTGGAAGGCAGGGGTCAGTTTAACAAAAACATAATGTTGACTTTTTTCCCAGGCGGGGCTTGTTCTGTAACATGACTGGCGGATATTTATATAAAAATGAGTGTTACAATGAGGCCCCTGGCTCCTCTTTCGGTGTGTGTCACCTGGGGTTGGGGATTGGGCTGGAACCTGGAGTCGGGGCGGGGGAGGAGGGGTGAAGATAATACTATCCGTGTCCTGACGAAGGTTTTCCCCTCCCTCCCACCTGGGAGAGTTCTACTTCTGGATGGATGGATTGGGGGCGTTGGGCACTGGAGTTTGTCACTTTTTTTTTTTTTTACAACCCAGGAGTACATGTTAAATAAGTTTCAAACACTACAGAAAGAGACAAAACAATTTCCTATATATCTTCCAACCCACACAAGCCCACACATGCAGCGGTAACCACTGTCAACCATTTGGTATATGTTCTTTAGGTACCTTTACTATGTGTTTACCTGCACATACATATGCATACATGGTTATGTTAGAAAATACCTATATTTAAAAAATTTTTTTATACATGATCATTATTAATTCAAACCCAGAAATACATAGTACCAAGGGAAAGTGCCTCATAGTCCCTCAGAGATACCACTGTTAATTGTTGGGTATATTCCTCTAGTTCTCTAATAATTTGCTTAAAATGGAATCCTGTGAAAGGTACTGTTTTGCAACTACCTTTTTACTCTTAACATTATTCTTTGATGTAATCATTAAAACAAGTAACTACTAAACTAAGCCGAGAGGCTGGCTCCCATTCAGGCCACCCAGAATCGGCTTGCTCCAAGTGAACTCCTCTCCGTAGAAAAGATGCATCTGTGCAACATTTTCTGATCCACTACACATACCCACGACTTCTAGGGTTGACTCAAGCCTAGATTGTTCCAACAGAAACCAGAAACAGGCGACCAGGAGAAACTTGGCCTTCAGACAAGGTTTCACATGGCAACCCTTGTTTTCAGTTTCTGAAAAATCAGTTCGCCTGCCTTCCTTATGACTGTCCCTGTTAATGGGGCATGATCTCTCCAGATGGCCACTGTCCCATCCACTCCATTGTTTAGGAATGGGCCATTGTCCCTATTCAGGGTACTACCCTGGTCCCTACAAGCACTCTCAGTGAAACATCTGCCTGTGTGTACCCACCCGCCCTCTCCTAGATCTCTCCCACGTACCTCAGATATCCCCTAGACCTGGTACTGTGCTCCCCCACCCCACTTCCATCTCTGCAAGTGTTACCAGCACCCAAGTCAGAAACTTCCCTATTCACTCACCTATTCACTGGCTGAACTGCCCTTTATTATTTCAACCATTGTTCACTTCATCCATCGTGCCAGGAACTGAACTAGTGGCTGGGATACAGAGGTAAAACAAAATTCCAGCTTTCCTGGAGCCTACAAGCTACTATGAGAAGAGCAACAAAGACATACTGTGAGAAGAAAAAGAGGGAGAGGGAGAAGGAAAGAATCCTAAGGGCTGCCTTCTTAGGGCCTGTCCTTGTAGCCAGTATGTTCCATTGGTTCATCTCCACGTGTTCTGATCATAATGCAGGCAGCTCCTCAGGCAGAGGTCAAAGAAAAGTCTGGAAATGACTTCCATCCTGGGGAAAGCAAAATCAAACCCAAATCATCCACCATCGAGAGGCTGCGATTTGGAAATGTGTTTCTTTGCTTTGAATGAGCTCAGCAGAGTAGCTATGTAATCTTAAGCGATGTGCTTATTTCTGCGCCATGGTTTATTTGTAAAATGGGTTTTTAAAAAACAACTTTATTGAGATCGTTCATTCATATACCATACAATTCACCCAATCTTTTCTGACTGGCTTCTTTCACTTAGCTTTTTGTTTCAGGGTTCATCCATGTTGTAGCTTGTATCAGTACTTAATTTTTTTTGTTTATTTGTTTTATTTTTGTTAATCCTCACCTGAGGATATTTTTCCATTGGTTTTTAGAGAGAGTGAGAGGGAGGGAGGGTGTGAGAGAAACATTGATGTGAGAGACACATAGGTTGCCTCTGGTACTCTCCCTGACCGGGGCCAGGGGTTGAACCTGCAACCCAGGTACATGTCCTTGATCAGGAATCGAGCCCACGACCCTTTGTGTGAGGGCCAATGCTCTAACCATTTAGCAGCACCGGCCGGGGTGGTACTTAATTTATTTTTATTGCTAAATGTTCCATTGTATGGATAAGACCACATTGTGTTTATCCATTCTTCAGTCGATGGACACTGGGTTGTTTAGACTATTAAGAATAATGCTACTGTGACTATGTGTGAGTTTTTATACAAATGCATGTTCTTAATTCTCTTAGGTATGTACCTTGGAATGGAATTGCTGGGTCATATGTTTAACATTTTGAGGAGCTGCCAAACTTATTTCCAAAGTGGCTGCATTCCCTCCAAAATGTATGAAGATGGAGTTTTAATGATTTCTCCTAGTATTACTGTATGAATTCACTAAGTTAATAAGCACAAAGTTCTTAGAACAGTGCCTTGCACAGACTAAGTGCTCATGGAATTATTGCTGTCATTACTGGTGATGCCTTCCTCATCAGAAAGTCGAAGGAGCAGATCTTAAGAGCTCGATTAGGGAGAATGCTTACTTACGAGCAGTTGTGGGGGCGGGGCGGTGTGCATCTTTCAAAACAGACTTTGAGGTGGGCAGCATCTGTCCATGGGCATAGAAGAAGGAAGGAGGAGCCTCAGCCAGTGAAAAACAGAGGTTATAGCCTTTTACATCAGACAGGCCAGAGTTTGAATTTCGCCTTCACTAACCAGCTCTGTGACTTGGGTCTAGTTGCAGCCTGTTTCCATGGTGGGCCAACAGGGAAAAGGACAATCCCAGCCCACAGGGTCATTGTGATGGTTACATGGGAGAATGCATGGAAAGGGTGCTTAGCACAGAATTCAGGACCCAGAGAAAATCACTAACTTGGAGTGTTGTTATTGATTGTGGTTGCAAAGATTAGAAATAATCGCCCTATTTCAAAATAAGCACATTGAGATTAAGAGAAGTTAAGTGACTGACGGAGTCAGGAGAATAAAGGAGACAATTGGGGAGGAAGTTAAAAATAAGCTTTATTATTTAGAACAGTTTTAGATTTCTAGAAAAATTACAAGGATATTATAAGATTTACTGTATGCCCCACACTCAGTTTTTTTCCATCAACATCTTGCATATGTTACGACTAGTGAGTCAGTATTTATGCATTGTTACTCCTGTAAGTCCATACTTCATCTTGACTTCCTTAGTTTTTACCTAATGTCCTTTGTCTGTCCCAGGACCTGCAAGGACACCACATTACATTTCATCGTCATGTCTCTTTAGGCTCCTTTTAACTGAGTTTTCCAGACTTCCTTTGTTTTTTATTATCTTGCCAGTTTGGAGGAGTACTGGTCAAATATTTTTTTATTGAATTTATTGGAGGTGACGTTGGTTCACAAAATCATACAGGTTTCGAGTGTACAACTCAATGAAACATCATCTGCTCACTGCCTTGTGTGCCCATCACCCCAAGCAAAGTCTCTTTCTGGTGCCTGGTCAAATATTTTATAAAATATCCTTTAATTAGGATTTGTATGTTTTTCTTAGGATTAGACAAGTTATGGATTTGGGGAGGAAGCAAAGGTAAAGTGCCATTTTCATTACATCAAATCAAGGGTATGTACCTTCAAGACAATTTATCACTGTTGATGTTGACCTCAATCACCTGGCTGAGGTAGTGCTTGTCAGATTCTACCGCAGAATTGCTCTTTCCCCCTTCTTTCCATATCCTGTTCTTTGGAAGGCAGTCACCATGCACAGCCCACACTACAGGAGTTGGGAAATTATGCTCCACCTTGTTGAGAGCGGAGTATCTGCATAAATTATTTGAAATTCTTCTGCATGAGAAATCTGTCTCCTCCATTTACTTATTCTGTCACTTATTTATGTTATGAATATTCATGGATATTTATTTTATACTTTAGGTTAAACCCCAGTACTACTTTATTACTCTCTTGTTTTCAGGTAGTTCCTGTGTCCCTTTGACATACCCCATCATTGTGGGTTGGTTTTTGTTTTTTATTTTTTTTAGCAGAGACTTACTTTTTACTGCTTATCCTTTTACTAGAGGCCCAGCGCATGAAATTCGTGCACGGGTGCGGTCCCGAGGCCTGGCTGGTGATTGAAGCGTGAGAGTCTGCTGTGGAAGGGCAGGTCCCAGCTGGGCAGCACCTGGGCTCCCGGGCCCCCCGTGCACCCCCCTCCGCCTGAGTCATCGGGCCCCCGCCCAGCTCCCTCAGCCCCTGGGAGCCGGGTGGTAGCCCTGCCCCCCATCGCCACTGCTGGTCGCCATCTGCTGGGCAATCAGTGGGGCAATTGGGCTCCACTCATACCTGCCTTGGCCTGGCACTGCCCGCTCACCTGCTCCACCATCCTGCCATGGTCCCACTGTCATTGGGGCCTATCCGGGCCAGCAGCACCTCCACTACTGTCAGCACCATGTCGCCAATGCCTGCCATGTTCTGCATTGCCCTCTGGTGGTCAGCACATATCATAGCAAATGGTTGAACTCCCAGTCGAGGGGACAATTTGCATATTAGGCTTTTATTATATAGGATAGCTCTGGGTTTTTTTCTTATGTGCTGTTTTTAATTTTTTTTATTGATTTTTTTTTTACAGAGAGGAAGGGAGAGGGATAGAGATTTAGAAACATCGATGAGAGAGAAGCATCGATCAGCTGCCTCCTGCACACCCCCACCCCCTACTGGGGATGTGCCTGCAACCAAGGTACATTCCCTTGACCGGAATCGAACCTGGACCCTTCAGTCCCCAGGCCAACGCTCTATCTAATGAGCCAAACCAGCTAGGGCTTATGTGCTGTTTTTAAAAGTTAAAAGCAGCAGCTAATGTAATTACTAGTAACAGTAAAAGTTCCTAGCTTTTCTGGCTGGTGTGGCTCAGTGGTTGAGTGTCAGCTTATGAACCAGGAGGTCACAGTTCAATTCCCCGTCAGGGCACATGCCTGAGTTGTGGACACAATCCCTAGTGTGGGGTGTGTAGGAGGCAACTGATGAATGTTTCTCTGATTCTCTGTCATCATTGATGTTTCTGTCTCTCTCTCCCTCTCCCTTCCTCTCTGAAATCAATGAAAATATATTGTTTAAAAAAAGTTCCTAGCTTAAGAAAGGTAAAGTCTCCTTTTCCCTGATCACGCCTCCCCTGCTGCATTCCCCCTTCCCAGAAACCATATTGATTTCTTGTTTGTTTCTCCAGAGCAATTCCCTCTTTTCCTTCTTTTAAACAAATGTTTACATATGATGCACACTGTTCTGTGTATTGCTTTTTCATGTCACTATCTCTTGTGGGTAATAGCATTTTATTTTTTTAATATATTTTTATTGATTTCAGAGAGGAAGGGCGAGGCAGAGAGAGACAGAAACATCAGTGATGACAGAGAATCATTGATTGGCTGCCTCCTGCACGCTTCCCACTGGGGATGGAACCTGCAACCTGGGCATGTGCCCTGACCGGAATTGAACTCGGGACCTTTCAGTCTGCAGGCCGACTCTATATCCCCTGAGCCAAACCGGCTAGGACATGGGTAATTCCATTTTAGTAGTAGAGATCTACTTCCTTCCTAGCCTCTGCATAAAATTCCACTGTGAAGTTATACTATCATATATTTAACCAACCTTCATCAGGGGGTGTTCACAGCCTTTCCCATCTTTTACTGGAACAAGGAGTGCTGCAGTGAATACCCACATATTTGTACACTTGAGCACATAAATCTGCAGGATAAATTTATACACATGGAATTGCTGAGCCAAAGAGTATGCTTTTAAAATTTAGGTGCTGCTAGCCCTTGAGTGTGGCTCGGTTGATTCGATTTCAGTTCAGGGCACATGCCAGGGTTTTGGGCTCCATCTCCGGTGGGGGGCATGCAGGAGGCAGCTGGTTGATGTTGCGCTCTCACATCAATGTTTCTATCTTCTCTCTAATAAATCAATAAACTATTCTTTAAAAAATAAAATAAAATTTAGATGCTGCTCAATTGTCTTCGGCAAACCTTTCACCATGTTCACTCTCACCAACGTTGTAGGAGAGGACCTATTTCTCCACGTCCTTGCTGACATGGAGAAGTGACGGCTTTGGGATGTTTGCCAATGCGATGGGTGAAAGACGGTTACTCATAGGAGTTCTCATTCGCACTTCTTCTATTATAATGAGTGATGCTGGACATCTGGCCGGATTTTACAAATCATTTGTGTTTCATTTTCTGTGAATTGTCTATGCAGATCCTTTGTCCATTCGCCCTTCCCCCAGTCTTTGGATTTATTAATAATTTTTGTTTTTGCCGAAACCGGTTTGGCTCAATGGATAGAGCGTCGATCTGTGGACTGAAAGGTCCCAGGTTCGATTCCGGTCAAGGGCATGTACCTTGGTTGCAGGCACATCCCCGGTAGGGGGTGTGCAGGAGGCAGCTGGTCGATGTTTCTCTCTCATCGATGTTTCTAGCTCTCTGTCCCTCTCCCTTCCTCTCTGTAAAAAATCAATAAAATATATTTAAAAAATAATAATAATTTTTGTTTCGTGCCTCAATGAAAGTTATTTATTCATTTACTCCATCCACAAATATTATTGATCGCCTACTGTGTACCAGACTGTTTTAACAACATGTCAGTGAACAGAAAGGACAATGGTATTTTTCTCTAGAGATTAAAATTCAGACAGAAAGTGAAGAAATAAATATACATCGACTGAAGAAAATAGGGTATGGGCTAGAAAGTTCCGGGGTGCTATTTTATATAGGGGCATTAAAGAAGGGTTCTCTGATGGATGAAAGGGAGCAGAGATGGGAATGGGATGAGGAAAGGAACCATGCAGTTACCTGGGAAAGGAATGCTTTAGGCAGAGTGAGAGCAGTGTGCAGTCCTTAAGGTGGGAACTCGCTGGGTGGGCCATGGACCAGCCAGTGGGGCCATGAGGCTGGCGCAGAGAGGGAGAGGGAGAGGGATGGGAGATGGGGTGGGAGAGGTGAGCAGGGACCAGATCAGATAGGGCCGTGCAGGCCTTTGAAAAGACTTTGGCTTCTACTGTGAGTGAGATGCTGGCCATTGCAGACTTTATTTATTTTGGCTGTACTTTTACAGTTTTTTTGCAGCGTTTTGAAGCAGAGGAATGACATTCCTTGATTTAGTTTTGTAAAGGACCACACAACAGCACGATCTGTGGAGTGAGACGTTACAGTACCCGTTGTTGGGGCATTCCCCCCCTTTAGCATGTTCTAATTGGAATAGTTAGGGGCTTGGCCCGATTTAAGCAAATCTAAATGTGTGAAAATCCAGATGGATCTAATTTTCTCTGGGGGACAGTCAGTGCCATGGGCATGTGCTCAGTGTAGCATGAGGAATGTGGTGACTCCAGCCTCTAGGTCAGGGCTTTGGGCTGTGGGCGATGGAAAGAATCATCTCCCCAAAGCTTATCCACCACACCTCTGGGAGTGCCACCTGTTGCCAAAGCCATACAAGGCCAGAAAATGTGTGTTCAAGAATGTTCCCAGGCCCTAGCCAGTTTGCTCAGTGGGTAGAGCATCAGCCTGCAGACCGAAGGGTCCTGGGTTCGATTTCAGTCGGGGGCACATGCCCAGGTTGTGGGCTCAATCCCCAGTGGGAGGCATGCAGGAGGCAACTGATCAATGATTCTCATCATTGATGTTTCTATCTCTCCCTTCCTCTCTAAAATCAATAAAAATATATTTTTTAAAAAGCATGTTCCCAGAATTAATAGTGGTAATAGTTGTACAACTTTGTGAATACACTTGAACGCCCTGAATTATATTTATTAGAAGTGTGAATTTTGGAACATTAATCATAAATCAATAATAATAGTAACAATAATAATGAATGTCTCCAGAAACCCTGTTTGTCATAGCACAAAACTGGGGAGAACCCAAATGTCTATCCACAGGGATCCATTAAATAAACTTTGTACAATCATCAATGCCTAAACACATGGAGCCGTTTAAAAGAATGAGGTGCATCTGCATTTGCAGATGTGAAGCCAGAAGAAGCTCTGCGATGCAGTGTTAAGTTAAAAAGTTACGGTGCAGAACTGTGTGTGTAGAGTGTGCCACCATTTGTATTGAAGGAATATATACATGCACATAGAATATGTCTAGAAATATATCTGAAATTTTCTTAACAGGAACTTCTATGGAGTGGACATACTTTTAAAACACAAATATTTATAGGTATAATTTTTATTAAAACATAATGTTTAATTATCATAACAAAAATAAAAATATCGGGGAGAGGGATGCTTTAGGCAGAAGCATCAGCAGTGCTGGGGGAGCTGGGGGACCAGCCAGGACAGGAGGTCCACGTGGCTGCTGCTGGCTATTGCGTGGGAAACAGACTATGAAGAGTGCTTGTGGAGCACTTTCTAAATGCCAGGCATTTTGTTAGGCTCTGGCGTGGTTGGTGACACTGGTGGATAAGGCTGACCCAAAGCTCTAAGTTCCTCCCAACTCCTCCTCCAGGTGGGAGGCCCCGCCCTGAGTCTTGGAGGGAGTCCTCTCCTGCCTTTCTTCGCCCACTCCCAGCTTATTGCCAGGACCTATCAAATCCAGAGTAGGCAATGGACCATGGGCACATGACTTCGCTTTTCTGAACCTTACTTTCCTCATCTGCAAAACGAGCATAAAAACAAAACTTATCTCAATGGAGTTATTATGAGAATTATTGATGTTCTAAAAATGGTTAGAATTATTACTAATATTAGTTTGCCTTCAGCACTACTAATGAAAACACAATACAATTATACAGCGAGACTGGAGAAACCGGTAGGACTATCCCCATTTTATACATAAGCAAACCCAGGCACAAAGAGAGCAGGGCTCATCCAAACTTGGTGAAAAATTCAAGATGGGCAGAGTGAAGGGTCAGACAAATAGGGGTTTGAATCCCTGCTTTGCCAGCTAACTGTTTTGTGACGTTAGGCGAGTTGCCTGTGTGAGCTTGAGCGTTAATCACACCTAAGGAAAAGGGACAGGCCTTGGACTTCACTGGACGTTGGGGATTAAAAGCGGCTGCGACAGAAAAAGGCCTCCCGCAGTGCTTGGAGCACGGTAGATGTCCAGGAGGTAGCACCTATTAGGGCAATTGTACTGAAGATAATCACATTTATAGAATGAGGTGTCAGACCCTTTGTTGGGCACGGAGAGCAGATGGACAAGAACCCGGTTTTCTCGTCTCCTGGCCACTTCACTCGCTCCCCAGTCCCAGCTTTTGCCCTCGCTTGGGGCAGAGGAGAGGCGGCCCTCCGTGATGCAAATGAATGTTGACTTTCATTAACAAAACAATGAGCCCGTTTAGAACTTGGAAAGGAGAAAAATCAGCTAGCAAGTGTTTGTTGATATACACACACCCCCACTCTACTTACCAATAAACATTTCCTAAAGCCTGCTGGGACAACCTGCAGGAAGCCAGCCGAGGTCTCTAAAAGGCTGTGTGAACGAGGGCCTCACAGTGTCTCCAGCCAAAGCGGGAATAATAGTCAGGTAAAGATGCTAACTAACCTCTTAGGGCTGGTGGTGGCTTTGATGCAATGTCTATGAAGAGCTTGGCTCCCTTAGAACAAAGCAGATTTTCTTATCTAAGGCGATCAGTTTATTTTAGCGCAAACCTCTCCACTCCTACTTCCAAGAGAAGCGATTGTAGACTCCCTAGGAGACCCTGACCCCAGCATGGGGTATCACAGAGCTCCTGCCAGCTCGAGTGGAGGGGGTGAGGAATACAGAGGCCCAGGCCTGAGGCCATGGTACTGGGTGCAGAACAGCTAGTTAAGTGAGCAGTAGAGAGATTGTTTGGGGAAAAAAAACCAACAACAACGGGAAAACAAAGCAAAACTGGCCCTGGCCCAGGAGCTCAGTTGGTTAGAGTGTTGTACCAATATGCTGATATGCTAAGGTTGTGGGTTCGATCCCTGGTCAGGGCACATGCAAGAATCAAGCAATGAATGCATAAATAAGTGGAACAACAAACTGATGTTTCGCTCTCTCTCAAGATCAATAAAATTGTTAAGAAAAATCTTCTTTAAAAAACGATTATTTTTCATATACACTGTGTGTGTAGCCACCAAAGTATTGTTTCTGAGCTAGAGAACAGGAACAATTCAAGTGTCCAAAATAGGGGTTTGACATTCACACAATGGAATACTAGGGCCTTTAAAAATATGAGGTAGAACCCAATGTTCAGATCTTTAAAATTTATTATTAATACGTAAGTGGAGATAGCTTGTGTGCATGGATATAGGAAGACTCAATATTGTAAAGATAACTCTCTCCATATTGATCTGTAAGAGTCAATGCAATGCTAATAAAACTTACCAATGCGGTTTTTCATGAAACTCAACAAGCCAATTAAAAAGTAACTAGGGCCGAAACCGGTTTGGCTCAGTGGATAGAGCGTCGGTCTGCGGACTGGAAGGTCCCGGGTTCGATTCCGGTCAAGGGCATGTACATTGGTTGCGGGCACATCCCCCAGTGGGAAGTGTGCAGAGGCAGCTGGTCGATGTCTCTCTCTCATCGATGTTTCTAGCTCTCTATCCCTCTCCCTTCCTCTCTGTGAAAAATCAATAAAATATATTTAAAAAAAAAAAAAAAGTAACTAGGGCGCCGGAACCGGTTTGGCTCAGTGGATAAAGCGTCGGCCTGCGGACTCAAGGGTCCCGGGTTCGATTCCGGTCAAGGGCATGTGCCTTGGTTGAGGGCGCATCCCCAGTAGGGGGTGTGCAAGAGGCAGCTGATCGATGTTTCTGACTCTCTCTCTCCCTCTCCTTTCCTCTCTGTAATAAATCAATAAAATATATATTTTTTTAAAAAGTAACTAGGACCCTGACCGGTTTGGCTCAGTGGGTAGAGCGTCGGCCTGCAGACTCAAGGGTCCCAGGTTCGATTCCCGTCAAGGGCATGTACCTTGGTTGCGGGCACATCCCCAGGAGGGGGTGTGCAGGAGGCAGCTGATCGATGTTTCTCTCTCATCGATGTTTCTGACTCTCTCTCCCTCTCCTTTCCTCTCTGTAATAAATCAATAAAATATATTTTTTAAAATAAAAAAAAGTAACTAGGGAGAACTAAAGGGCTAAGAACAGGAAAAGAGAAGACTTGCTCTACCAGAATTGTTAACAAACTAGAGCAACAAAAGGAAGGTGGTGTTGGTAGCAAGAGGAATTATAAATCTTTTTTTAAATACTTTTTTATTGATTTCATAGAGAGAGAAAGCCCCCCACTGGGGATCGAGCCTGCAACCCTGGCATGTGCCCTGGCAGGGAATTGAATCATGACCTCCTGGTTCATGGGTCAATGCTCAACCACTGAGCCACACCGACCGGGCATTGATAAATGACAGGTGGCATGGCAAATAGTCAAGTGGGGACTATTCAATCAATGGAGCTGGGGGGGGGAAATGATCATCCATATGGGGGGGAATGAAATTAGATCATTGCTTCACATTATACACACAAATCAACTTCAGATATGTAAGGACTTAATTATCAAAAGCAAAACTTTAAAACTTTTAGGAGAAAATATAAGGGTATTTCTTCCTGAACTCGGGGTAACAAAGAATCTTTTGCTCTAGCTGGTTTGGCTCAGTGGATAGAGCGTTGGCCTGCAGACTGAAGGGTCCCAAGTTCAATTCCGGTCAAGGGCACATGCCCAGTGTGGGGCATACAGGAGGCAGCCAATCGGTGATTCTCTCTCATCATTGATGTTTCTATCTCTCTCTCCCTCTCCCTTCCTCTCTGAAATCAATAAAAATATTTTTTAAAAAAGAATCTCTTAACACAAACGGTTAATTATAAAAGAAAATATTAATAAATGAAACTATATTAAAATTAAATTGTAAGCTACAAATTTGAAGATATGTGCAAACACATGTAACCATTTAAGGATATATATCGAGATCATCTAAAGACCTACAAATCAATGAAGGACAATAAACCAGTAAAAAATGGGCAAAAGACTTGAACATGCGTTTCAAAGAAGAGGAAACATGGTTAAAAAGCTCATGAAGGAATACTCAACGTCATTAGTAATCAAGGAAATACAAATCAAGATCACAATAAGATTCCGGTTTATACAAAGTCTAATGCAAAAATTAAGAAGTCAAATAATGCCAAGTATTGAAGAAGAGCAAATGTCTTCTACACACGGCCGGTGGAAAAGAATATATCCATACAGCCACTGTTTTTATTCTTTTTTGTCCATCCTCGCCCGAGGATATTTTTCTATTGATTTTTAGGGACAGTGGGAAAGAGAGAAAAAGACAGAGAGAAACATCGATGTGAGAGAAACACATCAACTGGTTGCCTCCTGCGTGCGCCCTGACCAGGGCCCGGGCAGGGGAGGAGCCTGCAACCAATTGAACCCAAGACCCTTTGCTCCTCAGGCCAATGCTCTATCCACTGAGCCAAACCGGTTAGGGCCGTACAGCATTTTTGAAAATAATATATCATTTTCCTGTAAAATTGAACATTTACTGACATTAAAATCCAACAGTTCGGCTGTTGGGCAAATACCCAGGAGCAAGTATTTTTTAATATTTGTTAATTTTAGAGGGAGAAGGAAGGGGGGGAGAGAGAGAGAAACATCGATTTGTTGTTCCACTTATTTATACATTCATTGGTTGCTTCTTGTGTGTGTCCTGACCTGGGATCAAACCTGCGACCTTGGCGTATGGGATGATCTCTAACTGAGCTAGCAGTCAGGGCTTCGGGAGCAAGTCTTGCACAAGAGCTCTAGGAGACACGGACATGAGTCTTCATCACAGCGGTCAACAACTGGCAAAACAAAAACAACCAAAACAACCAAAACAACAAGTGAAAAAAACACACAAAACGAAACAGAAAGAGCCTGGACTGCCCTGGAACAGGAGACTGGATAACCCCCCTGGGGCACCTTGACAAAATGAAATATTTCACAGGGTGAAACTTGAATGAACCATAGCCGTACTTACAGAATGGGTGACTTTGATTAATATAATATCGAGTGTCAAAAAGAAAGCAAGGACCCAAGGACGACCTGCATCCTAACGCCCTTTTTCTCAAATTCAGAAAGCACTGACACTGAACAATATGCTGCTTAATCATCTTACGGAGACGAAGACCACGAAACTAAAGGCAGGAAAATAATAAACACAAAGTTGAAGATAGTGGGTTTCCTGGTTTGGGGAGGAAGGAAACAGCTTGAATGGATGGATGTGAATATAACCAACAGTATTATAATATTAGTAAGTAAATATGTAAATAAATAAAAGCATAAAAGAACAAGTAAATAAAAGGGGGCCATGAACAGAAAATAGCAATATGTCACAGAGTAAGGATTTTAATTAATCCAGGTCTTTGTACTGGAGGTTCCATCTGGGGAAAAAAAAGAGCACCTACCATATGCTACTATTGGGGTAAAAAAATATTAGCGGAGGACTCCTGGCAGTGTGGCTCAGTGGGTTGGAGCGTCGTCCCACACACTGAAAGGAAGGTAGCAGGTTTGATTCCAGTCAGGGCACATACTCAGGTTGTGGGTCCAATCCCCAGGCAGGGCTCGGGGGCAACTAATTGATGTCTCTCTCTCTCTCTCTCTCTCTCTCTCTGCCTCTCTCTTTCTCTCTCTCAAATCAATAAAAAAACATATCATTGGGTGAGGATTAAACAAAACAAAGAGGAAACATTCGTGGAGGAAATACCCCTTACCCACACATATAAAATTCTCTCTATATAAAACAGCTTTTCACTGGGGGCTGGATGGGATGGGACATCATGAATAGGGAGACATTGCTTTTACTGTATACCGTTGTGCACTGCTTGAAATTTTTATCTTATTTGGTTTGACCTCCTGCATAGATAGAATATCTCTTCAATATGAGTTTGTGTCAAGGTAAAATAAAATAAAACTTTAACTCAGTACAGTTGATTTTTACAGCAGGTGTTTTAAGAACTTGCTAATTTTGACAAAGGAGTGGCAAACGGGCACTCTTCACACCTTGTAGATGGCACTAGAAATTGCTGAGCCCCTTTGGAGGGCAATGTTAGTAGCACCTCTGAAATCTTAAATGCACACATTCTTTGACCCAGCAATTCTCTCCCGCTTCCAGAATTTACCTCAGAGATTTGCTTGCACAACTCAAGATACACTAGTAAATGTACAAGGGTGTTCATCACAGCGTGGTACCAAGTTAGCTACACATCATGGCAGAGCCACACAACCGACTACTCGGCAGCTATTTAAAAGTAAGACATAAATCCATATGTATTGACCTGGAGCCATTTTACACATATATTAAATGTAAAAAGGCAAGATGTAGAGCAATATATAGTATACCATTGGTAGGCATAAAGGACACATAATCAGCTGTTAACACTGGTTACTTCTGGGAGTAGAATTGAGAAGGCAAAGTGAAGGACATACTTTTTGGTTTACACTTTACAATATTGGGTTTCATTTTTTACGAAGAGAAAACAGAGTGCCTCTATAATTAAAAGTCTATTTTAGAAGTTCAAACACAATGCCATATGTCAATTATATACCAATAAATCTGCGGGTAAAGTTCAAAAATTAGAAAAGCAATGTATGCTCACTGCAAAAAAACATGTTTTAAAAAAGCATGGAAGTGGCCCTGGCCGGGTAGCTCAGTTGATAGCAGCATGGCCCTGATACGCCAAGGTTGCAGGTTCGATCCCCGGTCAGGGCACATACAAGAAACAACCAATGAGTGCATAAAGAAGTGGAACAACAAATAATCTCTCTCTCTCTCTCTCTCTCTCTCTCTCTCTCTCTCTCTCTCTCAGGGCACATACAAGAAACAACCAATGAGTGCATAAAGAAGTGGAACAACAAATAATCTCTCTCTCTCTCTCTCTCTCTCTCCCTCTCTCCCTCTCTCCTCTCTCTCTCTCAAATTCAATAAATAAAAACTTAAAAAATATATAGAAGAAAATAAAAAAGAAAAGATCACAGTGTTGTCTTCTCATCCTCAACAAGATGATCACATTTGACAGTTTGGGGTATATTCTTTTAATCTTTTTGTCTATTTTTTAGCTTGCTTATTTAGATATACTTATTGTTTTAAATAGAATAGCATTACAATTGTTAGTTTTTTTTACATATCATGTCAATAATATATATCTAGCCCAGCCAGTGTGGCTCAGTGGCTGAGCATTGACTCATGAACCAGGAGGTCGTGGTTTGAATCCCGGTCAGGGCACATGCCCGGGTTTAGGGCTCCATCCCCAGTGGGGGGCATGCAGGAGGCAGCCAATTAATGATTCTCTCTCATCATTGATGTTTCTCTCTCCCTCTCTCTCTCTCTCTCTCTCTCTCTCTCTCTCTCTCTCTCTCTCTCCCTTTCCCTTCCTCATGAAATCAATAAAAAATAAAAATATATATATATATATATATATATATATATATATATGTATATGGCATCATTTGTTTCCAAAACTATAAAGAATTGTACTTTTTTTCTGATTATACAAGTGTGATTCACAACGAAAATACTATATTTCTATAGCTATTGCTGAATAAGAAATGCAAATTGTAGAACAATATGTACCGTATCATCTCATTTAAAAAAAAAACAACAACAACACAATGCGCTAGCCGGTTTGGCTCAGTGGATAGAGCATCAACCTGTGGACTGAAGGGTCCCGGGTAAATTCCGGTCAAGGGCAAATGACGGGGTTTGCTGGCTCAATCCCCAGTAGGGGGCATGCAGGAGGCAGGCGATCAATGGTTCTCTCTCATCATTATGTTTCTATCTCTCTCTCCCTCTCCCTTCCTCTCTGAAATCAATAAAAATATATTTTAGAGAGCCCAAGCGTCCCTGGGTACGGGTGAGACCATGTGTCCCTAGATCCGGGTGAGGCCACGTGCCCCTTAGTCCGGGTGAAGCCGTGCCCCTGGGTCCGGCGGAGACCAAACCAGAGGGAGTCGGACCTCCGTTACCACCATTTGTCCACCATCCAGAGCTGAGGGGTCAGTGCTGACATGTACACATAAGGAACTGGTGGACATTGAAATTGGGTCTCAAAAGAACTGTTGGTCCAGAAAGAAACTCACTACAGACTGATCCATCTGCCTGTCAGCATAACTATTATTGCTCGTCTCACATTCAGTTCTCATAAGTATATATCTAGTGACATATGATCTCGCTCTCTAGGGGAAATGATGAACAACATAGACTGAGGAACAAGAACAGAACCAGAAGCAAGGAGGCATCGATCGGACTATCGGGCCTCAGAGGGAGGATAGGGGAGGGTGGGGGGAGGGGGAGAGTTCAACCAAAGGACTTATGAGCATGCATATGAGCCTATCCAACGGTTAAGTTCAACAGGGGGTTGGGGCATGAGTGGGGAGGGGGGGGGATGGGAATGGGGGGATGAGGACAAATATGTGACACCTTAATCAATAAAGAAATTAAAAAAATAAATAAATAAATAAATATATTTAAAAAAAATAAAAAAACAACACAAGAAAAAGTGTGTGTGTGTGTGTGTGTGTGTGTGTGTGTGTGTGTGTGTATGTGTGTGTGTAAAGGTCTATGAGGATAGTCATCAACCTCCATTCAGAGTAGTTTACATGTGGGAGATTGGATTTTACATGTGGGAGATTGGATTGAGGTGCTTTGGATTTCTAGTGTTTCTTTTATAATAATGATACATGCATGTGATTAAAAATTTTTAATTCAGACAAGCATACAAAAAGTTAAAATTATCCCCAAATCTTAACACTCAGAGGCAACTCCAAGTTAACATAGTGGTGAACACTCTTTTTATTATTTTTTAAAAATGTATTTTATTGATTTTTTTTTTACAGAGAGGAAGGGAAAGGGATAGAGAGTTAGAAACATCCATGAGAAACATTGATGAGCTGCCTCCTGCACACTCCCCACTGAGGATGTGCCTGCAACCAAGACACTTGCCCTTGACCAGAATCGAACCTGGGTCCCTTCAGTCTGCAGGACGACACTCTATCCATTGAGCCAAACCAGCCAGGGCTGAACACTCTTTTAAAAAAATTAATTTTATTGATTTAAAAAATATTTTTATTGATTTCAGGGAGAAAGGGAGAGGGAGAGAGAAAGATGGAAACATCAATGATGAGAGAGAATCATTGATCGGCTACCTCTTGCACTGGGGATCAAGCCCGAAACCCGTGCATGTGCTCTGACCAGGAATGAAACCGTGACCTTCCGGTTCATAGGTCAATGTTCAACCACTGAGCCACACCAGTCAGGTGATTTTATTTATTTATTTATTTATTTATTTATTTATTTATTTATTTGAGAGAGAGAGAGAGGAGGGGAGATAGAGTGAGAGAGAGAGAAGCATCAATGTGAGAGAGAAACATCAATTGGTTGCCTCCTGCACATGCCCCATCTGGGGATCAAACCTGCACCCTAGGTATGTACCCTGGCCTGGCCTTGAATCTGCCACTTTTTGGTGCATGGACAACACTCCAACCAACTGAGCCCCCAGCCAGGGCCTGGTGAGCACTCGTTCATATTTCTCTCTGCCTATCCGAACATATTCATCCTCTTAATTTATAATTGGAATCATAACTGCTGTGTACCCTGCTGTTTTCAATATACTCCCTGTTAGCACATTATCCTAATAATTGCACAATAAGCCATTATACAGCTATACAATTATTTAATCAAGCAATCCCTTGGTCTTGTTCAGTTTTTTTAAACATATTTTTGCTTGTTTTTTGTTATTTTAAAAATATATTTGTATTGATTTCAGAGAGGAAGGGGGAGGGAGAGAGAGATAGAAACATCAATGATGAGAGAGAGCCATTGATCGGCTGCCTCTTGCACGCCCCCTACTAAGGATTGAGTTTGCAATCTGGGCGTGTGCCCTGACCAGGAATCGAACCAGAAGCCTCTTGGTTCCTGAGCCACACCGCCGGCTCATCACCTTTTGTTAGAGTGCAGTTCTTGATATTTACTCCTTTGTGAGTCATTTAATGGACCAAGCCCAATATTGACCTCAGCCCAATAGTCACCCTTTGAGGTTTCACTGGTCTTAGCATTGGCCAGTGGAACCCTTTGGGATGGTTCTTATGTCATTTTTATTTAATTATTTATTTGAGAGAGAGAGAGAGTGGGGGAAGGGTCTTTGTACTTATATACCTCTCTGTTTTAGAATGCTCTCCCCCAGAGCATTCACATCTCTATTCAAATGTCACACGAGAGAGGCCTTACTAGACCACTTTGTCTAAAACAGCATCACCCTGCCCTCACTGGTTTGGCTCATTGGATAGAGCATCGGCCTGCAGATTGAAGGGTCCCGGGTTCGAATCCGGTCAAGGGCACATGCCCGGGTTGCAGGCTTGATCTCCAGTAGGGGGCATGCAAGAGACAGCCGATCAATGATTCTCTCCCTTCCTCTCTGAAATATATATATTAAACAAAGTTCCCCTTAAACTTTAGAGAATAAGTGACATAAGAAAAATTAAAAATATATAAAAATGAAATAACACCACCCTGCTCTGGCCAGTGCAGCTAAGTGGTTAGAGGTCAGGGTCAAGGGTTCAATTCCCAGTCAAAGGCACATACCTGAGTTGCAGATTCCATCCCAGCCCCCATTAGGACATGTGCAAAAGGCAACCAATCGAGGTCTCTCTCTCACCTCTCTCTCCCTCTCCCTCTGTCCCTCTCTCCCTCTCTCACTCTTCCACTCTCTCTCTCAAAACAAAAAGGAAAAAATGTCTTCAAGTGAGCATTAAAAATAAAATAAAATAAAACAGCACCACCTGTGCCCTCATTCCCTTTCTCCAGCCCCATTTTGTGTTTTTTATAACACATTACTCATCATTCTTCTATACTTTTACTTTTTTTTATACCCTCCCCCAGGAACTGCCTCTTACTTGTTTTTATGTTTTTTCTTTGTTTTCCTCTATCAGGAGTGGAAGTTTGATAAAAACTGGAAGTTTGTTAGCTTGTTTCACTTGTTTGTTTTTCCAGTATTATCCCCCTGGTATCAAGAATGATGCCTGGTACTTCATAGACTTGGATTTGATAGACTGTCCTGCACAGCAATTAAGGGCACACACAGGAGTCAGCTTCTGGGTTCAAGTCCCTGCTCTGCTGCTTTCTCTTTGTGTCAACCATCTCTTTACTGCCTTTAAGATGGGATTGAAAGCCTATTTAATGGGGTTATTTTGAGAATTAAGTGAATTAATTCATGTAAAAACATAATTTGGTACTTAGTGTTTGTCCTTATTATATTTTAAAAATATATTTTATTGATTTTCTACAGAGAGGAAGGGAGAGGGATGGAGAGTTAGAAACATTGATGAGAGAGAAACATCAATCAGCTGCCTCCTGCATACCCCCTACAAGGATCGAGCCTGCATGTGCCCTGGCTGGGAATTGAACTGTGAGCTCCTGGTTCATAGGTTGACACTCAACCACTGGGCCACACCGGCCGGGCCCTATTATAATTTTTGAGTGAATTTAACACATGAGTAATTGCTATCATGAATGCATGCAGACATCAACCAACCCCATGGATTGATGTTTACTATGTGCCAGGCACTGCCCCACACAATGGGTACAGACACATGCACAGAGGTAAACAAGACAGATGTGACCCCTCTCCTCCCAGGAGCCTTCAGGAATTCCAGGAATTTGTTCCTAGTGTTAAAGTGCTGAGAGGCAAAAAAAAAAAAAGCACAGAATGTGACAGGAGATATAATGTAGTCTGGGGGCCAGGGAAAGATTCTCAACATAGTGATGTTACCCTGTGACTGGGTGGGAAGGAAAGAGACACCATGTCTGAGACAGCCCAGCGCGGATACAGAGCCTGTAGGGAGACACCAGTGGGAAGACCAGGTGTCTGCGTGTAGAGGGCTGGGAGAGATGGGGCTGGAGAACTTGGCAGGTGCCCACCGCGCAGCGAGCCATGAAAGGACCTGAAGAGTGACTCCCCCAGTTAGCCTTACCATTAGAAAAAATTTTCCTGGCTGCTGTGTGGAGAAACCTTGTCTCTGTTCACCTGCCACCTCATTAAAGACCTCCTTGTCTAAAATGGCATCTTCCCTGCCCCTCACCTCTGCCCCTGTCCACCTCTGGTGAGAGGCCTGGGCCCTCATCAGTGCCTGACATATTGCACTTTCTCAGACTTGTTCTCTGCTGACCCCATTGCAATGGAACCCTGTTGTCATTGTGCATCTGGCTTATTTTGAAATGCCAAACACTGCCCTCTTTTCCAATCCCTCATACCCTCCAGGGAGTACCTACTCGTGTTAGCTACCCCTGCTTTCCCCACCTCCATGTGATCTTCCTTACATCCTCAATTCCAAACGTATAAAAGAAACTGCAAAACTGTGTATTCTCCGAAGCATTTGCGATCTTGCTTCTCAGCAATGTCATCAGTTAGGCTCAAATAAACTCATAAAGATTCTCTGCAAGTTTGGACATTTCTTGTGTTGACAGAATGCACAATGAAATCATGACAAATTATTGGGATTAATGTCTTTTCTTTCTGAAATCTCTTTAGGCAAATTACCAGAAATAGCTTACGTGCAAATGCTCTCTGGTTGCAACCTGGCTTCCCCGCCTCATCTAGGCTGTTCTATAACCTCCAGATACTTCTAGCAATGACGGCCCCTGTAAGGGAGGTGTCCTGAAGCTTAAGCTTCATTAACTTCAGGATATCTGCCTCTGCCCTTGGCAACATGTTGGATGAGAGAAGGCGATTCCGGGAAGGATGCTGAGGAAGCCCTACAACTGACGGAGGGGCCCAGGAGAGGCCCGTCAGGGAGATGGGAAGGCCCGGCTTCAGAGAAGGCAAGAAGTAGGCTGCTCCGAGGCTTATCACTAGCCATCAGTTGCCAAGTTCAGCTACTTCTTCCCCTGAAGTCTCTCCCTCAATCTCCACTGCCACCTCCTGTCCAGGAGCCCCCATTACAACTGGGTCATTGCAGTAGCCCCTTTACAACTGTCCTATCTGCTTCCTCACTGCTCTCCTTGCAGCCATCCCACGCATCCTGCTGGACCAGTGATGGCGAACCCATGACACGCGTGTCAGCACTGACACGCGTAGCCATTTCTGATGACACGCGACCGCTGAGGCGGCCGCATGCCGAGGATGAAACATTTGCTGCTCCTGAGGATGAAACATTTGCGAAATAATGTTTTCTCCTCAAAGTGACACACTACCCGAGTTATGCTCAGTTTTTTTGGCGGAGTTTGACCCACCGAGCTCAAAAGGTTGCCCATCACTGTGCTAGATCATTCTTTGGAAAGTGGGGCCTGGACCATGCTAATCCTGCTCAGAAACTTTCAATAGCTCCCTGTCACATCCAAACGAATGCTCCACTACCTAGCCTGGCATGCTGGGCCTTTGGACACTCGCCTCCAAGTGACCAATCTCAATCGCCTCCTTCGCAGAAGAGATGAACTGATCTATTCACTGTCCTTGTCCAGGCTGTGTCATCTTGCTGAAGTGTCTGCCCTCATGCATGCATTTTTCAAGGCCAGGTCAAATGACACCTACTCAGGACAGCCCTCCCTGATCTGACCTCACCCTCGACCACCTTCTCCCATGGCATCAAAACACTCTGCCGTTGTTTTTACCAATCTTACGAGTCATCCCCCAAAGAGGCTAACTTCTTGAGAGCAGAGACTATGTCACCTTCCCCCTCCGTTTCTCCCACTTCACCCAGCACAGGGCCCGACACTCAGCAGGCAGACAAAATGCCGGTCAGGAGAGTGCGCCCACTGCCGGTAGTGTAGGAATAATGGGCCACAAATCAGCTGGCTCCAGGGCCCACCAGCTACGACAGATGTGTGACACGGCCAAGTGCAATACACCTTTGCACTTAGGTGGTTCCTTAGAGCTTTCAAAGCAAGTTTACATCAGCAGCTCTATCACCGCTTTAAAGGAAACGATGGGAAACCAAGATGGCGGCATAGGTTAAACACCTAACCTGCAGCCGGGCACAACAATTTCAAAAATACAACTAGAGGTCAGAACGGACATCGTCCAGAACCACAGGAGAGCTGGCGGACTGAAATGCCCACAGCTGGGGGGAAGGAGAAGGCCACGGGGACAGTCGGGGAAGCCGTAAAAGCCTGAGGTATGGAGAAACGGGCGGAGACACGAGCACACGCGCCTGCGGGGAGGATGGAACCGGAGAGGAGGGGGCGGCTGATGACCTGGCCGGAGTTCACTGGCAGGAAGGAGATAAAGGCTCCGGAGTGCGCTGAGCACCGGCTCCGATTGCACTGAACCCCATTCCGGGCGAAACCCTGGGAAACTCACTCACTTTCGCAACTCCGCCGCCCCCGCAGGCTGCCCGGCCCGGGACGCTGGGGACGCCGCCGCAGCCGCGGCGCCCGGAGCCCGGCGGCCTCCCAGCACCCGTCCCCGCCGCGCAGCCCCCGCGCTCCTGGTGCCGCGGGCCGCGCGCCCCGCACACCGGACGGAGGCCCGGGCGCCCTCTCCGTGCACCTCCCGGCGGCGCTAGACTTCAGTAGAGTTGACTGAATTCAAGGGATTAAGAAGTATAAATTGGGGGGACGCCGCGGCGGCGACGTCCGGAACACGGCGATGGCGGTGCCTGGAGCTCGGCGGCCGCCCAGCGCCCGTCCCAGCCGCGCGGCCCTCGCACGCCTGGTTCCGCGGGACGCGCGCACCGCGCACCAGACGGAGGCCCGGGCGCCCTCTCCGTGCACCTCCCGGCGGCGCTAGACTTCAGTAGAGTTGACTGAATTCAAGGGATTAAGAAGTATAAATTGGGGGGACGCCGCGGCGGCGACGTCCGGAACACGGCGATGGCGGTGCCTGGAGCTCGGCGGCCGCCCAGCGCCCGTCCCAGCCGCGCGGCCCTCGCGCGCCTGGTTCCGCGGGACGCGCGCACCGCGCACCGGACGGAGGCCCGGGCGCCCTTTCCGTGCACCTCCCGGCGGCGCTAGACTTCAGTAGAGTTGACTGAAATGAAGGGATTAAGAAGTACAAATTGAGAAGTTTGAAAAAGATGGCGGCGGAGGTTAAAGGCTGTTCTGTTGCCTCGCACCCAGCGAAATCGGAGGGGATGAGGTGTGGAGGTGCGTGGGTCTGGCTGGTGGCGGGGGAAAGGGGCTTTTGTTCCAAACCTAAGGGAGATTAGCTCTCCATCACCCTGAAACCCATCTTCTGGCGAACCCCGGGAGACCCAGATGCCTGCGGGGAGAGGCGGGACTCTTGCAGAGGTGCGCCCAGCAATCAGTGTTTGCTGCGCTGGAGTGCGGAACGAGGGGACTTAGATACATGGAAGGCAGAAGGACCAGACTCACAGCCATCGAGGCTCGCCGCACCATGGCCTGTTGGCGCCCTGAGACCCCGCCCCGCCCTGGGACCCGCCCCGCACGTTTTGAAGACCTGCCCCGCAAGTCTTGCAGGCACACCTGCGCCCCAAGCAACGGCTTATGCATGTGGGTGGCCTGCCCTCTGGCAGCGGACCAGATGATCTGCTGTTCTAGTCGGACTGCTCCAGGGCCACTCAGACAGGAGGAAGAAACTACAGTTTTTGCTGTAATCCTTGCTGAGTGCCTAAGGCAGTAGCTGATCTACACCCCATTGGAGACCCAGAAACGAGGGCATCTAGTGGTCTGTGGGAGATGACACCAGATTTCAACCACGTGCATAAGGGACACATTCAACGGGAATATTCAGTGAGCGCCAAAGCTTTGCTGCACCAAGACCCGGCCCATAAACGTGTCTCCTGCACAGCAACTCTTCCTTTATAGACAAAGAGAGCCCCCCCAGTGACACCAACAACAATCAAGACTTAACTATACAAAGGAGGACCAAGATGGAGGCATAGGGCGGAAGCCTGATTGTTGCCTACCACAACAACTTTGAGACTACGACAAGAGAGCAGAGCAGACACCATCCAAGACCACCATAGGGCTGGCTGAGTAGATGCTCTACAACTAGAATAAAAGAGGGGTATGTGGGATGATGCTGATGCCGGTGACCCAAAGACCACACTTTAAGAACTACAGCTCAGGCGACACAAAAGAACTATGGCTCAGGCGATACAACAGCGGCCTGGAACGTGCTCGGCGCAGTTCCCCCGGCGGTCTCCGGCTGAGGGGACGGCTCCACTGGCAGCCAAGCACGGACAGACGAGCCCCTATGAGACATGGGGTGGGAGACTCCGCGCTTGCTGACCTCTGAGTCCGTCAAGAATCTCAACGCCCCGGAAGCGGCCAGGTGCGCATGCTCGGCGACCGGCCACCGATGCAGACCCAAGGGCCGACGCAGCGACGCCAGACTGGCCCACCGCCATGCACCGGGTGCACCGGAGCTTCGCCGAGCCGCCGCCCAACGAGTTCTGCAGCAGCCATACTGGAGCTCCGGAAGGATGGCCAGGGGAATTGCTGAGGGGGGATTGACCGGCAGGAATTGGGATCGGGAAGACGGGGCCCCGCTGAGACCCGGGTGCGGGCGGGGTTGCGCGCCTCTGGGCTCGGGTGTGGTCACACGCCTCTGGGTATAAGTGAGGCCTCACGTCCCTGGGTCTAGCTGAGGCCACATGCCCCTGGGTCCAGGTGAGGCCGGACTCCGGGTCCGGGTGAGGCCAAGTGCCCCTGGACCCAGATGACGCTGGATCCCGTGCCCGGGCGAGGCCAAGCGCCCCTGGGTCTGGGAGAGCCCACACACCCCTGGGTCCAGGCGAGACCATGTGTCCCTGGATCCGGGTGAGGCCGCGTGCACCTAGGCCCGGGTGAGCCCAAGTGGCCCTGGGTCTGGGAGAGGCCAAGCGTCCCTGGGTCCGGGTGAGACCATGTGTCCCTGGATCCGGGAGAGGCCTTGTGCACCTAGGCCCGGGTGAGCCCAAGTGGCCCTGGGTCTGGGAGAGGCCAAGCGTCCCTGGGTCCGGGTGAGACCATGTGTCCCTGGATCCGGATGAGGCCTCGTGCACCTAGGTCCGGGTGAGCCCAAGTGGCCCTGGGTCTGGGAGAGGCCAAGCGTCCCTGGGTCCGGGTGAGACCATGCGTCCCTGGATCCGGATGAGGCCTCGTGCACCTAGGCCCGGGTGAGCCCAAGTGGCCCTGGGTCTGGGAGAGGCCAAGCATCCCTGGGTCCGGGTGAGACCATGTGTCCCTGGATCCGGGTGAGGACTCGTGCACCTAGGCCCGGGTGAGCCCAAGTGGCCCTGGGTCTGGGAGAGGCCAAGCATCCCTGGGTCCGGGTGAGACCATGTGTCCCTGGATCCGGGTGAGGACTCGTGCACCTAGGCCCGGGTGAGCCCAAGTGGCCCTGGGTCGGGGAGAGGCCAAGCGTCCCTGGGTCCGGGTGAGACCATGTGTCCCTGGATCCGGGTGAGGCCTCGTGCACCTAGGCCCGGGTGAGCCCAAGTGGCCCTGGGTCTGGGAGAGGCCAAGCGTCCCTGGGTCCGGGTGAGACCATGTGTCCCAGGATCCGGGTGAGGCCTCGTGCACCTAGGCCCGGGTGAGCCCAAGTGGCCCTGGGTCTGGGAGAGGCCAAGCGTCCCTGGGTCCGGGTGAGACCATGCGTCCCTGGATCTGGGTGAGGCCTCGTGCACCTAGGCCCGGGTGAGCCCAAGTGGCCCTGGGTCTGGGAGTGGCCAAACGTTCCTGGGTCCGGGTGAGACCATGTGTCCCTGGATCCGGGTGAGGCCTCGTGCACCTAGGCCCGGGTGAGCCCAAGTGGCCCTGGGTCGGGGAGAGGTCAAGGACCCTGGGTCCGGGTGAGACCATGTGTCCCTGGATCCGGGTGAGGCCTCGTGCACCTAGGCCCGGGTGAGCCCAAGTGGCCCTGGGTCTGGGAGAGGCCAAGCGTCCCTGGGTCCGGGTGAGACCATGTGTCCCTGGATCCGGGTGAGGCCTCGTGCACCTAGGCCCGGGTGAGCCCAAGTGGCCCTGGGTCTGGGAGAGGCCAAGCATCCCTGGGTCCGGGTGAGACCATGTGTCCCAGGATCCGGGTGAGGCCTCGTGCACCTAGGCCCGGGTGAGCCCAAGTGGCCCTGGGTCTGGGAGAGGCCAAGCGTCCCTGGGTCCGGGTGAGACCATGCGTCCCTGGATCCGGATGAGGCCTCGTGCACCTAGGCCCGGGTGAGCCCAAGTGGCCCTGGGTCTGGGAGAGGCCAAGCGTCCCTGGGTCCGGGTGAGACCATGTGTCCCTGGATCCGGTTGAGGCCTCGTGCACCTAGGCCCGGGTGAGCCCAAGTGGCCCTGGGTCTGGGAGTGGCCAAACGTTCCTGGGTCTGGGTGAGACCATGTGTCCCTGGATCCGGGTGAGGCCTCGTGAACCTAGGCCCGGGTGAGGCCACGTGCCCCTGGGTCTGGGAGAAGCCAAGCGTCCCTGGGTCCGGGTGAGACCATGTGTCCCTGGATCCGGATGAGGCCTCGTGCACCTAGGCCCGGGTGAGCCCAAGTGGCCCTGGGTCTGGGAGTGGCCAAACGTTCCTGGGTCCGGGTGAGACCATGTGTCCCTGGATCCGGGTGAGGCCTCGTGCACCTAGGCCCGGGTGAGCCCAAGTGGCCCTGGGTCGGGGAGAGGTCAAGCGTCCCTGGGTCCGGGTGAGACCATGTGTCCCTGGATCCGGGTGAGGCCTCGTGCACCTAGGCCCGGGTGAGCCCAAGTGGCCCTGGGTCTGGGAGAGGCCAAGCGTCCCTGGGTCCGGGTGAGACCATGCGTCCCTGGATCCGGATGAGGCCTCGTGCACCTAGGCCCGGGTGAGCCCACGTGGCCCTGGGTCTGGGAGAGGCCAAGCGTCCCTGGGTCCGGGTGAGACCATGTGTCCCTGGATCCGGATGAGGCCTCGTGCACCTAGGCCCGGGTGAGCCCAAGTGGCCCTGGGTCTGGGAGTGGCCAAACGTTCCTGGGTCTGGGTGAGACCATGTGTCCCTGGATCCGGGTGAGGCCTCGTGAACCTAGGCCCGGGTGAGGCCACGTGCCCCTGGGTCTGGGAGAAGCCAAGCGTCCCTGGGTCCGGGTGAGACCATGCGTCCCTGGATCCGGATGAGGCCTCGTGCACCTAGGCCCGGGTGAGCCCAAGTGGCCCTGGGTCTGGGAGAGGCCAAGCGTCCCTGGGTCCGGGAGAGACCATGTGTCCCTGGATCCAGGTGAGGCCTTGTGCAACTAAGCCCGGGTGAGGCCACGTGCCCCTGGGTCTGGGAGAGGCCAAGCGTCCCTGGGTACGGGTGAAGCCAGATCCTGGGTCCGGGTGAGGCCGTGCGCCCCTGGATCCATCCGGGTGAGGCTGGGTCCCAGGCCCAGGTGAGACCACGCGCCCCTTGGGTATGGGTGAGGCCACGTGCCCCTTAGTCCAGGTGACGCCGTGCCCCTGGGTTCGGCCGAGACCAAACCAGAGGGAGTCGGACCTCCATTACCACCATTTGTCCACCATCCAGAGCTGAGGTGTCAGTGCTGACATGTACACATAAGGAACTACTGGACATCGAAATTGGGTCTCAAAAGAACTGTTGGCCCAGGGGGAAGCTCGCTACAGATTGATTCATTTGCCTGTCAGCATAAATATTATTGCTCGTCTCACATTCAGTTCTTATTAGTATATATCTAGTGACATTTGATCTCGTTCATCTAGAGGAAATGATGAACAACATAGACTGAGGAACAAGAACAGAACCAGAAGCAAGGAGGCATCGATCGGACTATCGGACCTCAGAGGGAGGATAGGGGAGGGTAGGGGGAGGGTGGGGGGAGGGGGAGAGTTCAACCAAAGGACCTGTATGCATGCATATAAGCCTATCCAACGGTTAAGTTCAACAGGGGATTGGGGCATGCGTGGGGAGAGGGGTGGGATGGGAATGGGGGGATGAGGACAAATATGTGACACCTTAATCAATAAAGAAATTTAAAAAAAAAAAAAAAAAAAAAAAAAAGAAAGTAGAACCCTAAAAAAAAAAAAAAAAGGAAACGATGCTCAGAAAAGTGAAGTGAATGGCTGATCGTCACAGCAAGAAAACAGTATCGCAAGGCAAGGTCCAGCTCATTCAGACCCTGATCCGGCCTGCCTTCTGAGGGTGATGGGAGGAGAGTCTAAAAAGATGAGCATCACTCACTTTTTTAAAAATTAAGATTTACCCTGGCTGGGTGGCTCAGTTGTTTGGAGCACGGAGCATTGTCCCATACACTGAAAGGGAGCAGGTTCAATTTCTGGTCAGGGCACATACCTAGGTCGGCGCGAGTATGAGAGGTAGCCAATCGATGTTTCTCTGTCACATTAGTCTCTCTCTCTCTCTCTCTCCCCTTTTCTTCCTATCTCTAAAAAATAAAAACATATCCTCCACTGAGGGTTTTTAAGTTTTATTAAAATTAAGACTTCTATGTTTAGAGCAGTTTTAAGTTCACAGCATTGAGGGAAAGGTAGTGCAGAGGCTTCCTATATAGCCCCTGCCCCCACACAGGCAATAGTCTCCCCATTATCGTTATCCCCCATGAGAGTGGTACATTCATTACAACTGATGAGCCTACAGTGACACATCATCATCACCCATAGTCCAGAGTTTTCATTAGAGTTCACTCTTGGTGGTGTACATTGTGTGGGTTTGGACAAAGTGTAAGGACATTTTAGTATCATACAAAGTATTTTCTGCCCTAAAAACACCCTGTGCTTCACCTATTCACCCCCCGCCCCCACCTCCCTGGAAACCACTGATCTTTTTATTTTCTCCATACTTTTGCCTCTTTCAGAATGTCATATAGTTTGGAATTATACTGACATAGCCTGTTCAGATTGGCTTCTTTCACTCAGTAATATGCATTTAAGGTTCCTCCATATGTTTTCATGGCTTTATAGATTTTTTTTTAGCGCTGAATAATATTCTGTTGTCTAGATGTACCTCAGCTTATTTTTTCCAGGTTTGTTGAGAAATAATGGACACACAGCACTGTATAAGTTTAAGGCTACAGCATGATGGTTTGATTTACATATATTGTGAATTGATTACAATCAGTTCAGCTAATATCCACCATTTCATATAGATACAATAAAAAGAAAACATTGTTCTCCTTGTGAAGAGAACTCATAGGATTTACTCTCCTAACAACTTTCCTATATACCATACAGCAGTGCTAAATATAGTTATCATGTTGTATATTACATCCCTAGTACTTATTTATCTTATAATTGGGAGTTTGTGACTTTTGATCCCCTTCCTCCAACTCCCCCTTCCCCACCCTCCACTCTGGAAATCACCAGTCCTCTCTATATCTATGATTATTTATTTATTTATTATATATGTTTATTGATTTCAGAGAGGAAAGGAGAGGGAGAGAGATAGAAACATCAGTGATGAGAGAGAATCATTGATCGGCTGCCTCCTGCACGCCCCCTACTGGGGATCCAGCCTGAAATCCGGGCATGTGCCCTGACGGAATTGAACCATGACCTCCTGGTTCATAGGTCAACGCTCAAACACTGAGCCACACCAGCAGGGCAGTTTGTTTGTTTTTAGACTCCGCATATAAGTGAGAACATACAGTATTTGTCTTTCTCTGTCTGACTTATTTCATTTAACATAACACCTTCAAGATCTATCCCTGTTGGCCCCAATGGTAGGATTTCCTTTCTTTTTTTGTTTTTGTTTTTGTTAGTCCTCGCCTGAGGCTATATTTTCCATTACTTTTCAGAGAGAGTAGATGGGAGGTGGGGGGGGGGGGCGGAGAAAGAGGAAAAAAAACATCGATGTGCAACCCAGGTACCCAGGTACGTGCCGTTGGCTGGGAATTGAACCCAGGACCCTTCGATGAACGGGTCAACGCTTTCATCACTGAGCAACACTGGCCAGGGCAAGATTTTCTCCCTTTTTAATGGCTGGATAACATTCCATTGTTTTTGTTTTTCAGCATTCCTCTTTCTTTTAATTGACACAATAGAGCAATTGATGTATGTATCTGGGTTAACATCAGATTATGCCTCTGTATCAATTTATATATTTAATAGGATGAGAATATCAAGACCTCTCAATTTCAGCATTAATACAATTTATCTCAGAACATACTTTAAAAATATATATATATATATTTTTATTGATTTCAGAGAGGAAGGGAGAGGGAGATGGAAATATCAATAATGAGAGAATCATTGTTCGGCAGCCTCCTGCACACCCCCCACCGGAGACTGAGCCTGAAACCCAGGGATGTGCCCTGACCAGGAATTGAACTGTGACCTCCTGGTTCATATGTCAATACTCAACCACTGAGCCACGCCAGCCAGGCAAAATATACTTTTAAACCATAACCTGAGCTGGAAAGTTTTCCTCAAAATTTGTTATGTTTAATGTCTTAATGTTTTCTAAATGGCCACAGAAGGCACTTGCACAATCACCATATTAACAAGTTTTTTCTCCTGTTTGGTGATAATCTGGGACTCTCTGTGACAGGATGTTCCACCTTGACTGCATCACATTTCACTCTTGTGTGTATACTCTTACATTTCACAAGGCAAAACATATAGGCAAAAGCTTTCCCACACTCATTGCAGGTATAGGATCTCTCTCCTGTGTGAAGTCTTTGATGTTTAATGAGACCTGAATTCTGGGAACAGGATTTTCCACACTTGCTGCACACAAAAGGTGTCTGTCGTGTGTGAACTATCTGATGCGCTACAAGGTATGTCTTCTGGACTAAGCCTTTTCCACGTTCGTTGCACATATAAGGTTTCTTGACTGTGTGAATCTGCCCATGTACAACGAGACTGCCCCTTTGGATGAAGCCTTTCCCACTGTCAATGCATATAAAGGGTTTTTACCCCTGTGTGTGTTTTCTGATGTATATTGAACCATGATTTCTTGAAAAAGGCTTTATCACATTCAGAGCATTCATAAGATTTCTCTCTTGTGTGTGTTCTCCGGTGTCCAGTGAACACGAACTTTTTGGGGAAGGCTTTCCCACATTCATTGCACCTATAGGATTTCTCTAAAGTGAGTTTGCTGATGTACAGTGTGATCAAACTTCATGGTGAAGCCTTTTCCACATACAGCTTTTGGTTGCTCTATAGTACATTCCAGTATTTTTTATTTTATTTTTATTGATTTCAGAGAGGAAGGGAGAGGGAGAGAGAGAGAGAAACATCAATGATGAGAGAGCAGCATTGATCAGTTGCTGCCTGCACACCTCCTACTGGGGATCAAGCCTGCACCCAGCATGTCCCCTGACTGGGAATCAAACCCTGACCTCCTGGTTAATAGGTCAATGCTCAACCACTGTGGCACGCCTATTGGGCTAAAAAAGATTTTTAATTTTTCAATTGCAGTTGACAGATAATATTAGTTAGACGTACAACATAGTGATTTGACACTTATATACTTATGAGATGATCACCCCAATAAATCTAGTACCCACTTGACACAAATATCACATACAATATTATTGACTATATTCCATATGCTATATTTTATATCCCCATGACTATTTTTATAACTACTAATTTGTACTTTGTAATCCCTTTACCCTTTTCACCCATCCCCCTGACTGACCTCCCACCTGGCAACCATCAATTTGTGCTCTGTATCTGTGCATTTGTTTCTGTTTTGTTTGTTCATTTTTTTTGTTCTTTAGATTCCACATATAAGTGAAATCATATGGTATTTGTCTTTCTCTGTCTCACTTAATTCACTCAGCAAAATACCCTGTAGGTCCATCCATGTTGTCACAAATGGTAAAATTTCATTCTTTTTTTAATGGCTGAAAAATATTCTATTGTATATATGTACCACATCTCTTTAACCATTTATCTATTAGTGGACACTTAGGTTGCTTCCTATCTTGGCTATTGTAAATAATGCTGCAATAAATACAGGGATGCATATGTTTGGATTTCTTTGGATAAATACCCAGAAGTGGAATTGCTGGGTCATAATGTAGTTCTGTTTTTTCAATTTTTTGAGAAAACTCCATACTGTTTCTCATAGTGGCTGCACCAATTTGCAATCGTACCAACTGTGCACAAGGATTCCCTTTTCTTCACATCCTCGACAACACTTGCTTTTTGTTGATTTATTGAAGATAGTCATTCTGACAGGTGTGAAGTTATATCTCATTGTGGATTGTGGGTTTTTTTGGTTTGTTTTGTTTTTTGGTTAATCCTCACCTGAGGACATTTTTTCCCCATTGATTTTTAGAGAGAGTGGAAGAAAGGGAGATGGTGAGATAGAAATAGAGAAACATCCATGTGAGAAAGACATATCGATTGGTTGCCTCCAGCACATGCCCCAGTTGGGGTCAAACCTGCAACCCAAGTATGTGCCATTGACCAGGAACCAAACCTGAGACCCTTCGGTGCACAGGCTAATGCTCTATCCACTGAGCCGCACTGGCCAGGGCTTATCGTGTTTGTTTTGTTTTGTTTAATCCTCACCCGAGGATATTTTTCCATTGATTTTAGAGAGAGTGGAACAGAGAGGGAAAGGCAGAGAGAAACATCGATGTGAGAGAAACAAATTGATTGGTTGCTCCCTAACCAGGGACCAGGCCAGGGAGGAGCCTGCAACCGAAGTAAGTGCCCTTGACCAGAATCAAACCCGGGGCTCTTTGGTCCACACAGGCAGACACTCTATCTACTGAGCCAAACCGGCTAGGGCCTCATTGTGGTTTTAATTTGTATTTCTCTGATGATTAAAGAGCATCTTTTCATATATGTTAGCCATCTGCATATACTCTTTTTTTTTTTAAATATACTTTATTGATTTTTTACAGAGAGGAAGGGAGAGGGATAGAGAGTTAGAAACATCGATGAGAGAGAAACATCGATCAGCTGCCTCCTGCACACCCCCCACTGGGGATGTGCCCGCAACCAAGGTACATGCCCTTGACCGGAATCGAACCCGGGACCCCTCAGTCCGCAGGCCGACGCTCTATCCACTGAGCCAAACCGGTTTCGGCTGCATATACTCTTTAGAGAAAGGTCTATTCAGGTCCTCTCCCTGTTTTTAAATCAGATTGAGGGTTCTTTTATATTAAATTGTAGAGTTTTGGGTTTTGTTTTTTTTATATATATATTTTGGATATTAACCCCTTAGCCAATGTATCATTGGCAAATATGTTCTCCCATTCAGTAGGTTGTCTTTTCATTTTGTTGATGGCTTGCTTTGTTGTGCAAAAACCTTTTAGTTTAGTGTAGTCCCATATATTTATTTTTTCATTTGTAACCCCTACCTGAGGAGACATATAAAAAAATATATATTGTTAAGAGCAATGTCACAGAGTTTACTACATATATTTTCTTCTGGGGGTTTTATGGTTTCAGGTCTTTAAGTATTTTTTTATTTTTCTATAATCCTCACCTGAGGATATGTTTTTATTGATTTTAGAGAGAGGTTGCCTTCCATATGCACCCCGACTGGGGACCAAACCCACAACCTTTTGGTGTATGGGATAATGCTCCAACCAACTGAGCCACTGGCCAGGGCTCAGGTCTTTAAGTCTTTCAGTATTTAATCCATTTTGAGTTTATTCTTGTACTAGAGACCCGGTGCATGAATTCGTGCACAAGTGGGGTCCCTCGGCCTGGCCTGCAGGATCGGGCCAAACCAGCTCTCCGACATCCCCTGAGGGGTCCCGGATTGCAAGAGAGTGCAAGCCAGGCCGAGGGACCCTACCAGTGCATGATTGGGGCCAGGGAGAAATGCAGGAGGTTGGCAAGCCAGGGAAGGACTGCAGGAGAGCTCCAGGGCATGTCCGGCCTGTCTCACTCAGTCCTGATGGGCCAGACCCCAGCAGCAAGCTAACCTACCGGTTGGAGTGTCTGCCCCCTGGTGGTCAGTGCACGTCATAGCGAGCAGTTGAGTGGCCTTAGCATATCATTAGCATATTACGCTTTGATTGGTTGGACGGCTGACCAGTGGACTGGACACTTAGCATATTAGGCTTTTATTATATAGGCTATGGTGTAAGAAAGTGGTCTAGTTTAGTTTTTTTGCATGTATCTGTCCAATTTTCCCAACACCATTTATTGAAGAGACTGTCTTTGCTCCATTATATATTCTTGCCTCCTTTGTCAGAGATTAATTGATCATATAGGTGTGAATTTATTTCTGGGCTCTCTATTTTGTTTCATGACCTATGTATGTTTTTATGCCAGTACCATGCTGTTTTTAAAAATATATATTTTATTGATTTTTAGAGAGAGGAAAGGAGAGGGATAGAGAGATAGAAACATCCATGAGAGAATGAGAGAAAAACATCGGATCAGCTGCCTCCTGCATGCCCCTTACTGGGGATTTACCCACAACCGGGGTATGTGCCCTGACTAGGAATCAAACCATGTACTCCTGGTTCATAAGTCGATGCTCATCCATTGAAAAACAGCAGCCAGGCAGTACCATGCTGTTTTGATTACAATAACCTTGTAGTATAGTTTGGAATTATAGTGAATCTGTAGGTTGCTTTGGGTAGTATGGACATTTTAACAATGTTAATTCTTCCTATTCATAACTTTCCATTTATTGTATCTTCAATTTATTCTTTTTTTTTAAATATATATTTTATTGATTTTTTACAGAGAGGAAGGGAGAGGGATAGAGAGTTAGAAACATTGATGAGAGAGAAACATTGATCAGCTGCCTCCTGCACACCCCCCACTGGGGATGTGCCCGCAACCAAGGTACATGCCCTTGACCGGAATCGAACCTGGGACCCTTGAGTCTGCAGGCCGACGCTCTATCCACTGAGCCAAACCGGTCAGGGCTCTTTTTAAAAATAGTTTAATGTATTTTAATATCAAACTTAGAGGAACAGCACAGAAGATAGACAACATTAACTCTTTGCACTCGCTTGCTTTTTTCTCGATTCCTTTATTCTAATGCTAACCGTGTCGAGTCACACTCGACATCTGAGTGCAAAAGGTTAAAAACATGTACTTGCATGTAGGAAAACTAAGTTAGAAAAGTATAGTGAATGGATGGAATGAACTGCATGATGAAAATACTACAAACACCATTTAGTTGCCATCAATAAGAAATTTACTTGTTTTAAGAAAATCCAAATGCTGGCATTGTCCAGAAAAATTTAACAGGTTTATTTATATTGTTATAAAGTTGAACTGCTGAAACTTCTTCACTTAAACATTTGACTTACATTAATGCTTTATGTCCCCGCATTTAAATTTTAAAAATTCACACACAAATGAAAATGGAAAAACTGCCAATATCTGATTTCTGTCCCCTATTTTCAACTTGCAATCATATCCTTAGGTACCTTTTGACCCCATGGGGGGAAAAAAAACACCTAATATTCAGAACTACCAATAATGGGAAGAGAAATTTTTTTTTAAAGAATGAAATGTTTTCCATCATAGTGGATTCTTAAGCACGTTCTCCAGTTACGCGGCGTGCTAGCCGGATATCTTTTGGCATAATTGTCACACGTTTGGCATGGAGAGCACAGAGGTTGGTGTCTTCAAAAAGGCCAACCAGACAGGCCTCACTGGCCTCCTGCGAAGCACCAATAGCTGCATGTTGGAAGCGCAGATCTGTTTTGAACTCCAGAGCAATTTCTTGCACCAGACGCTGGAAGGGACGTTTGCGAATCAGTTCAGTGGACTTCTGATAACATCTAATGTCAGGAAGTGCCCTGTACCAGGCCTGTAACGATGAGGTTTCTCCACCCCGCCAGTAGAGGGCGCACTCTTTCCAGCGGCTTTTGTAGCCAGTGGCTTCCTTGGTGCTTTACCACCAGTGGATTTGCAGGCAGTCTGCTTTGTAGGAGCCGTGGTACAGAGACCTCTGTACTTACCTCCCTTCTCCTTCTCCTGGAGCTCGTGAGCTGGAGGCAGCGCAGGCATTCGAGAGCGGTTGCGAATACCCAATTTTTTCTTCAATGTCATAGTTTTCTTACTACAGGTCTTTACCTCCTTAGTTAAATTTATTCCTAAGTATTTTATTCTTTTTTCATGCAATTGTAAATGATATTTTCTTAAGTTCTCTTTCTGATAGTTCATTATTAGTGTATAAAAATGCAACAGATTTCCGAATATTAATTTTGTATTCTGCTACTTTACTGAATTCATTTATTTTAAAAGTATTTTTTTTGTGTGTGGAATCTTTAGGGTTCTCTCTATATAGTATCTTGTTGTTTTTATAATGGCCATTATAAAAACGAGGTGATATCTCATTCTGGTTTTAATTTGCATTTTCCTAATGACTAATGATGTTGAGCATCTTTTCATTTTAGCAGTTCACTTATCTTCTTTGAAAAAAATGTCTAGTCAGATCCTTTGTCCATTTTTAAATTGGGTTATTTGTTTTTTTTGCTATTGTGTTGTAAGTGTTATTTATGTATTTTGGATATTAACCCCTTATCAGATGTATGCCACAGCTTATTTATCTATTCATATACTGAAGGACATCTTGGTTGTTTCCAAGTTTTGGCAATCTATATATATAAAAAGCTAATATGCTAAGTGCCCCTCCAACTGGTTGCTATGACATGCACTGACCACCAGGGGCTGCCGTGAGGCGCACTGGCCATTTACAAAGAAATAGCACCATGGACCTGGTGCCCACAAAGCAACACTCAGCTTCCCCCAAATGTAAAGTGACCAGACGTCCCGCTTTTGGCGGGACAGTTCCGATTTTTAACAATTTGTCCCGCGTCCCGCCATGTTTTAAAAAAGTCCAGATTTTTGGAAAGAATGCACGACAAGCTAGGGAACGGCGGGAGAACGGGAAGGGAACATACGGTTTTCGGCAGCCATGTGGCTATTTAGCCAGGATATGAGTTTTATATTATTTTTGTTAATTTTATAATGTTAAACTTTAATAATAACAAATAATGGTTGAGAACTGATTATCGAGAACTGCTTATCAAAGTTCGCATTGTTGATCAGTTGTTAGAATTCGACCACCATTGTTTGGACTTAATGAACAATGGCATTTTTTGGGATTGGCAACGACGAAAACATTTTGTAACTGTCTCTCAGACGATACACATCATACTGCGTGCTAGTAAGCTAGTTAAACAAGTGATGTCATTACAAATCAGCTATTCAGATAATTTAGGTAAGTAACTTATTTATTTATTTCATAAATACATAAATTTTCTTGAATTTAGCAGACAGTACTCATATTATTTATATTTTATAGTGGCGGCAAAAAGTCTAGCGCCGGCCTTGAAAGTGACACTACAACTTACGTTACGGTAAATTCAGAGGAAAAATAATACAAGTTAGTATTGTTATTATTTAGAAAGAAATATAGGATTAAAATAATTTTAAAAATAGTTACTTTATAACAATCAAATTAATTTAATTTATAAACTAACAATAAAATATGTTCATGTAATTATGTACCTACTTACTGTGTTTTTAAGCAATATGTATATAATAATTTATAATATAATTTTAAATTATATTTTTTAGATTTTTAACATAATGAGTAAGAAAAGAAGATGCAAATTCAACGATGATCTAAGAAGTGAATTTCCTTTTATTAAAAAAACCAAAAGTGATTACAATATAGACCAAATTTTTAATCAAGAACCCCCTCCCCCCCCCGGGCTGAAACCGGTTTGGCTCAGTGGATAGAGCGTCGGCCTGCAGACTCAAGGGTCCCAGGTTCGATTCTGGTCAGGGGCATGTAGCTGGGTTGCGGGCACATCCCCAGGAGGGAGTGTGCAAGAGGCAGCTGATTGATTTTTCTCTCTCATCGATGTTTCTAACTCTCTATCCCTCTCTCTTCCTCTCTGTAAAAAATCAATAAAAATTTTTTAAAAAGAAACCCCCCCCCCCCCCCCCCCCCCCCGGTCAATGGTGTCCGCTTTACCAATGTTAAAATCTGGTCACCTTACCCAAATGGGACAAAGGCTAGGCCACCACTCCGGAGCAACAGCCCACCAAATCACAGCCTATGTTGCCAAGACCCCATGTCACAAAATGTGGCCCACAGCCCAGCCCTGAAACAGTCACTGTAGGTGCCGGGTAATGACGTCACATAGCAACGCCTGGCTTCCTCTCCCTAGCAATCACTAGCCTCCTTGCAGCTTCTTCAGCCCAGAAACACGATTTGCTTTATAGCCAGGTGCAAACATTTTACCCTTTAACCAAATGTCTGAAGCATTTTCCAGGGCCTCATCTCATTTGATCCTCACAGAAGTCCTGGAGTAGGTACATAGGAGACTTGGTAGAATTCTATTTTCTTTTCATTAGCCAGAAAAAAAGAGATTTAGAAAGTTTAGAAACTTGACCTGAATGAAAAGAAGTAAGAAATGGTGAACCTTGAAAATGACTTCAGGTTTTCTCACTGTGCAGAACATAGTCAAACACTGCTGTAGTTAAATATTTTACCCTTTGTTCTCCCTGCATGATCTACAATAATAATCTGCTTCATGTTGCTATTTACTGCTGTGTTGCTGACAATTAACTGAAAGAGAAATTGGGGGGCTTCACTGGGCTGGAAAAAGTTTAGCTAAATTAGAAACAGGTCTAGTTAAGTAAGTTTATTCTCTTCATATAAAAGGCTAAGTTATGCGTGATGCATATAAAGCTTTCACTGGCTCCAGCTGCACGCATGTGTTTCCCTCTATCATTGTTGATCGTGAATTTGGTTGACACTTGTATTATAAAGGGCGAATAGCGATATTCAAATATTTCTTTTTTTTTCTTTTTTTTTAAAATATATTGTTATTGATTTCAGAGAGGAAGGGAGAGGGAGAGAAAGAGAGATAGAAACATCAATGATGAGAGAGAATCATCGATCAGCTGCCTCCTGCACGCCCCCCACTGGGGATCGAGCCTGTAACCCAGGCATATGCCCTTGACCGGAATCGAACCCGGGACCCTTTAGTCCACAGGCTGACGCTCTATCCACTGAGCCAAGCCGGCTAGGGAATATTTCTTCTAATTAATTTCCTTTCAATGTGCATGAATCCATGCACCGGGCCACTAGTCATGAATAAAACCTCTATAAACACCTGTGTGTAGTTTTTGGATGGACATATGTTTTCAACTCCGTTTCGAGTTACAAAGAGTGTAATTGCTGCTTCCTGTAGTGAGGGTATGCTTATTCTTATAAGAAACTGCCAAACTGTCTTCAAAGTGGCTGCACTATTATGCATTCCCACCAGCTATCAATGAGAGTTCTTATTGTTTCACATCTTCAGTATTTGGTACTGTCACTATTTCAGATTTTGGCCATTCAAATAGATATGTAGTGGTATCTCATTGTTATTTTAATTTGCATTTTCCTGATAACATGATGTAGCACACCTTTTTGTTTTTTTCTCTTTTTTTTTTTTTGGAGTATCTTTTTAAATGCATACTTGACATCTTAAGGTCTTTGGCCCATTTTTAATCAGCTTGCTTGTTTTCTTATTGTAGAGTTTTAAGAGTTCTTTGTATATTTTGGATAAGTTCTTTATCAGATGTGTCTTTTGCAAATATTTTCTCCTAGTCTGTGGTTTGTCTTATTGCTTGACATTGTCTTTCACAGAGCAGAAGTTTTAAATTTAGTGAAGTTCAGATTGTCAATTATTTCTTTCATGGATCATGCCTTTGGTGTTGAATCAAAAAGTCATCATTATCACATCCAAGGTCATCTAGGTTTTTCTCCTATTTTTCTTTTCTTTTTTTAAAAATATATTTTATTGATTTTTTACAGAGAGGAAGGGAGAGGGATAGAGAGTTAGAAACATCGATGAGAGAGAAACATCGATCAGCTGCCTCCTGCACACCCCCTACTGGGGATGTTCCTGCAACCAAAGTACATGTCCTTGACTGGAATCGAACCTGGGACCCTTGAGTCCACAGGCCAACGCTCTATCCACTGAGCCAAACCAGTCAGGGCATCTCCTATTTTTCTCTTACCTTCTTTTTTTTTTTTAATCTTTAAAAAAATATTTTTATTGATTTCAGAGAAGGGAGAGGGAGAGAGAGAAACATCAATGATGAGCCCTGGCCAGTTTAGCTCAGTGGATAGAGAGAACATCGGCCTGGGAACTGAGGGGTCCCGGGTTTTATTCCGGTCAATGACACATGTCCAGGTTGCAGGCTCGATCCCCAGTGGGAGGCATTCAGGAGGCAGCCGGTCAATGATTCTCTCTCATCATTGATGTTTCTATCTCCCTCTCCCTCTCCCTCCTTCTCTGAAATAAAAAAAAAAAAAGAAAAGAAACATCAATGATGAGAGAGGATAATTGATTGGCCACTTCCTGCACACCCCACACTGCGGATCAAGCCTGCAACCCCCGGCATATGCTCTGACTGGGAATTGAACCGTGACATCCTGGTTCATAGGTTGACAACCACGGAGCCACGCCGGCCAGCCACTTCCCTTCTATTTTATCCTGTTACCTTATGAAAGTTTTATCGCTTTGTGCCTCACATCTAGGTCTGTGTTCTAGTTTAAGTTACTTTTTGTGAAGGGTGTAAGGTCTATGTTGAGATTAATATTTTTGTGGATGTCCAGTTGTTCCAGCATCATTCGTTATAAAGACTATCTTTGCCCCATTGTATTGCCTTTGTTCCTTTGTCAAAGAGCAGGTGACTATATTTATGTGGGTCGACTTATGGGCTCTTTATTCAGTTCCACTGATCTATTTGTCTAGTCTTTTACCAAAATCACACTGTCTTGATTACTGCAGCTTTATAGTCTTGGTGTCAGATTATGTCAGTTTTCAATTTTGTTCTCCTTCAATATTGTGTTGGCTATTCTGGTTCTTTTGCCCCTCCTTATAAACTTTGGAATCAGTCCATTGATATCCACAAAACAACTTACTGAGATTTTGATTGGGATTGCATTAAATCTATGGATCAAGTTCAGAAGAAAAACTGAAATCTTGAGTCTTTATAATTCATTTTTCATTCAACCAAAATTTCATTTGTAAAGTTGAACCAACAATCTCTTTCTCACCAGGTTGTTTGAAATGTTTTTCATTAACTTATTAGTTATCTAGAGAGCACTTCAAACTCTGTAATAATGTCCCTGCTCTCAGAGAGTTTATCTTGGGTTGGGAGATACCCAATAAACAAGCATATAAATAAATTAATAATTTCAGATAACCGAGGAAAACACGTGCCAGAGTGACTGGCAGTGAAAAGGATGCTTAATGCCAGGAAACTTCTCAGAGGAGGCAATGTTTGAACTATGATCTTCATGAAAAGGGAGAAATAGCCATAAGAAAAAAAAAATCAGACAACAAAGATGAGGGCTTTGGGAGCAGCAGAAATGAACTTGATGGATGGTTTGGAGAAGAGCATGGCGGCTATAGTATAGTGAGCAAGGGGTAAATGAAGTTAAAAAAAGCAGGCAGGTGTCAATGCCTATAGAGTTATTTTCATTTATTTTTTTATAAAATTAGTTTAAAATTTTAAGTATAAAATACATGCTGCGAGGTACAATAATTTTAAGTGCACAGCTCAGAGAATGTTTACATCTGTACACTCCGTTGGATATAACCTCATTCAGATCAAGACATAGAACAGAGGTCAGGAAACTTTTTTTGTAAAGTGTCAGATAGCAAATAGTTTAGATTTTGTGGGCCTATGGTTTCAGTTGCAACTGCTCAGCTCTGCTACTGCAGCCGGAAAGAAGCCATAGATTCTATGTAAGTGGATGCACACGGTTTTTTCAATAAACCTTTAGTGAACACTGAAATTTTAATCACACAGAATTTTCATGCGTCACAAAATACTACTCTCATTGTGATTTTTCCTCAACCACTTGACAATGTAAAAAGCATTCTTAGCTTATGGGCTGTATAAAAATATTTAGTAGGCAGGACTTGCCCTTCAGACCATAGTTTACCAACTTCTTATATAATTCATTTTTAGTATCCTCCTGTACCTCCTCCCAGTAAAATCCCTCTCCCCCAAAGTTATTGCTATGATTTTGTCACCATCAATTAATTTTGCCTGCCCTGGAATTTTAAAGAAATGGAATCATATGTATATAGTCTTATTAGAGGCCCGATGCATGAAATTCGTGCATGGGTACGGTCCCTAGGCCTGGCTGGCGATTGAAGCGTGAGCATCTGGCGTGGAAGAGCAAGTCCCAACTGATCTCTGGGCCCTGGGCAGCACCTGGGCCCCCGCCCGCGCCCTTCTTCCCCCCCCTCCCCCCCTGCCTGAGTCACGGCGCCAGAGATGCAGTGAGCATGGCCAGATACCACGGGCCGGGGTACAGTGTGGGCCTCTGGGCTGCCCAGAGGTGCCACAGGGAAGCTGGGTGGACAGCGTGCTCTCTCCCAGCTGGCCTCGCAGCCAGCTCCTGTGTGAACCCCCCATGGGGAGCCCAACTGGCTCCTGCGCTCCCTACGGCTGAGGCCCGGCTCACCTTGAAGAGGCCATGCCAGGACCTGAGCACGGGGCCTTCCCTGGCGCAAGAGCCCTGGTGTCCCTGGGAGGGTAGCAGGTGGAGTGAGAGCGAGCTTGGCGGACACCCCCCATTCTCACCACACCTCCATCCCGTCACTCCTGCCCCCAGGTTGGTCGCCACCCCCTGGTGGTCAGCACACGGAGAACTCCTGGTCTCCTAGTCGAGTGGAACAACCGCCTGAGGGGGTAATTTGCATATTAGGCCTTTATTATATAGGAGGTTTGGCTTCTTCAGCTCATCATATCTTTCCTGTGATGATTTAAGTGGACTAAGATGCCATTTGGATGTCTTAAGTTTGAGAGCAACATGATCTGATTTACATGAAAAAGACACTCTGGTTGCTGTATGAATAACAGAGTGAATAACAGAGTGAAGGGAAATAGGAGGGGAAGTGGAAGCCCAGTTAGGAGTAACCCAAGCAAGAGGTGATGGTGACTGGACCAGGGTAATAGTCATGGAAATAGGAGGTTCGGATTTGAGTTTGAGATCACGTATCCAATACCCGTTATTTTTTAAAGTATTATAATGCAAGTAGCTCATACTAATTTCCTGAATCTTTCTGAGCCTGGAATCATGAATTCGCATGTATTAACTATGTCTCTATACTCAAAGGGTTAATAATACCTTTTGGAGGGGTGTAGACAGACCATGAATCCACATACAAGGCAATCAGTACTTTAAGAAGCCTAGGAAGCTATGGGAGCCAGAAGGGTGTTATACCAGCCTGGGGGTGGTCAAGAGAGATCACCTGGGAGTTGTGGCCCTTGAGCTAAATTCTGAGAAGGAATAGTTTAAAGCAGCAGTCGCCAACCTTTTGGACCTCACAGACCACCGGTTGGTGACCGCTGGTTTAAAGGATGAAAAGGTATATGGGAAGACCAAATGGTGTGAAATCTCATGGAACTTCAGTTTGGTTCTATGATGAGATCTCATAAATATATGAGCCTGGACTGGAAAAAGACTTTGAACTGAGTCTAAATGGTTGGGCATGCCACCATTTATTCAATCAAACAACTACTCCTAGGTGCTTCTAGGTGCCTTGAGACTCACGGAGAGGCCTGAGGTAGCAAACTAGAAACCTGTGGGCTGAATCTGACGCTTACTTGTATTTTGCCCCACATTCTTATAGGATCACTGGAATAGTGGTTTTAACGTTGGCTGTTCTTTAAGACAGAGTATATGGTCTCCTGTTCTTCACATTCCTCTTTTGCTTCTCTTCACCTTAGTTACACTACTTCCTGGCCCTTTTAGGTTTTTGAGTTTTCATCCCCTGGTTTTTGTTGTAAGTAAAATAGGACTTCAAGTCAATGACACAGAGAGAATGATCAACATTTGAATAGGGAAGAGCTAACCTAAGTAGATGAAGAGGAGATGAGAGCTTTATCAGGGTTTCCTAACCTGACTCCTAGGGTGGACTTTAGGTGGTGCAATTAAAAATATATATTTATTGATTTCAGAGAGAGGAAGAGGGAGAGAGAAACATCAATGATGTGAGAGAATCATCAATTAGCTGCCCCCTACTGGGGATCGAACCCACAACCTAGGTATGTGCCCTGGTGTGGCTCAACCACTGAGCAACAGCAGCCAGGCAGGTGGTGCAATTTGTGAGTGTGAGCATCCTTGTGACTTAGACTGCTTGGCTATGAATCTTGGCTTTGGGCCCCGTCACTGGTTAATATATAAGCCTCAATTCATTTGTAAAATGGGTGTATTGTTAAGATTAAATGAGACAATTAATGTATAAAGTGGCTTTAGTAGAAGTTAACTGTTATTATTATTCTATTCTGGGTTTAGGGTATCGATTTTCAAAGGGGTTATTAACCTAGAAGTTGGCGAACAGATGGCACAGGTGTTTGGGAGCTATCTGGAATACTACCCTTCTGTAAAACGAAGTAGCTCTATGTTAAGTGGATTGCAGTGGGAATCCGGAGACCCAGGCTCTACTGTTAACTTGTTGAAAGTACCTGACAAATTGCTTCAACTTTCTGGGTAATCTATTAAAAGGCGGGAACTGGTTCGACTTGGCAGCCGCAACGCAGCCCAGTGGCAGCTTCAGTGAGGGAGGGCAGACATTCTGCCGCGGGGCAAGCGCGGAGCCTCCAAGCCAACTACACCTCCCAGCCTGCTTTGCGCTTCGGGCAGCGCCCTACGCTAAGCGCACGCGAGCCTCTCCGCATTTCCAACCTCCAGTTACCGTCTCTCGCGAGAGGACGGGCCGCGCCGGCGGTAGCGATAGCTGTGGTGGTGCTGGTGCAGGTGGTGGCGGCCGAGACGGCAGCGGCCATTTTGGTGAGGCCTCGGAAACAGCGGCGGCGGCGGCGGTTCGCTGGGGCTACCGTCTCATTTTTCCCACTCACCGTCCGCACCTTTGTGGTGTGAGAGGAGGCAGTGGACGCAAGGCGGTGGCAGTAGTCGCAGGCCCCAGGGGAATTTAAAGGCCGCGAAGGCGGCGACCAAGAGGGGGTCCTCCCCCCTCCTCTGCTGCGGGAGGGGGGGGTGGTGCGTACGCCCCCGAGGACGCAGGTAAGGAGAGGGAGACAAGATGGCGGACGCTCCACAGTTCCCCCTCCCCTGACGGGTGATTGCGCGCGCATCTTTCCGCCACCGCCTTCCCTCCCTCCTTCCCGGGGTGCTGCGCGCGCACCTTCGGCCGGGGCCCCGGGGCCGGTACGCGAGGCTGTCGGCGCGCGCCCATAGAGAGACAGGCTGAGGGGGGCCAGGCCGGCCGGCACTGGGCCTGGGCGCGTCTCCTCTCCCTTCCCGCCCGTCTGCGCACGCGTGCCTGAGCGAGCGAGCGAGCCCTGAGAGGACGGACCCAGGTGTGCTCCTGCCCGCCCACCAACCCCAGCCCCTCTCAGGGGCGCGGGAAGAGGAAGGGGGGCGTGGGATGAGTAGTCGGGGCGTGCGCCCACCATATCCAGTCAGGGACCAGGATCTGGCTGCTCGAGTCCTTCTTTATCTCAGCCTTTCGCGGTCTGGTAGTGGGGGCTCCCGGACGGGCAGGGATGCGAGGCTACCCAGCCCTGCGACCCTTGTGTGCGTGGGCTTGGGTTCTGGCGGGAGCCCCCGGGCGATGCGCGCAGCCGGCTCTCTCCGCCTCCAGCCGCGCACGCGCGGGCCCCTCCCCCACTCGCGCATGTTGGGTGGGGTGTTAGTCCAGGAGGGGGCGGGGCTATCTCAGGGCTAGTGGCAGCTTGGGGTAGAGGTCAGGGGTCATGCTGGGTTAGACTGTTGGGAGGGGTGTGAGACGGTAATGAAGCCTTGGGTTAAGCGTTCTAGCAAGCTTCTTGTATTCCAGTCAGCGCGGGTCCTGTGGCTGTTGTGGAGGAGGGGGTGAATCAAAGGCAGCACCGTGGTTAAGGAATTTCCTTAAACACTGGGGAAACACTTCCGGGCCTTGTGTGGATTTACCCGCCTGTTTCCGGGCCATGTTTCTTTGCTATGCGGCCTTCTTCACATAGGATTGTTCCTCTCATGTTTCCTGCTGTAGTTCTAGTGTTTCGGGAAGTGTCTCCTAGTGCAGGTATGGGAGTCAGGGGGCCCTGCCCTGTTCTCCTGTGACAGTGTTCTGTTCTCACTGGCACCTTTTTGAGCTTCTAGATGTGACAAGTTTTTTTTCTTTGTTATTTGCCCTCCATTCAGTTGGAACCTTTTACCCTTGGGCTTTTCAACTTTTTTTTTTTTGGCTTCCCTGCTCTTCCCACTAGTCAGAATTTGGATTTGCTTTGATTTTTCTGAAATTTGAGCGTTTCCTAATGCTGTAACTTTTTTTTCAGCCTTTGCACTGACTTGGGTATATTTAAAAGCTTCAAAAGTTGGTGTAAAGAAGGCTTGGATGGATGTTGGTAAATGTGGATTAATTCCTCACTGCTGTTTTCTTCTGTTTCAGTTGTGATTCCCCTCAGTACGGCGGCACCGTGGAAGTACAGACTTTCACAGGGGGTGTGGTCTCAGCTCACACAGGTAAGTGTTCAGATACCATTTTTGTATACTGATGCTAATAAGAGAGATGTTTGAGATAATGAGAGAATTATAGCTTAATACTTCTGGGTTGATGATAACATCGCAACAATAGACCTGGGACTGTGGATAGAGAAAGATTTGATCGCCCTGGCTCTACCAAGAATAGCATGTCCTCCATGGTTTTGGCATTAGACTACCTAAGTTTAAGTCCTCCAACCACTTCCTTATTGTGACCTTACACAAGTCATTTGGTGCTTCTGTATCCTGATTTCTTTCTAACTTGCAAAATAGAGAAAATACTAGAATGTAAGCTCCATTTATGTCAGGATTTTTTCTGCATGGCTCTATCTTTAGTATGTAGGAGGAACTAAGTAAATTATGAAATGAAAAGAACCTGGTTCATAAGGTAGATATGAGGGTATAGAATACATCAAGTACAAAGTGAAGTATCTGACACAGTAGATGCTCAAAAATGCAGGCTATAAACAGTGTTTACTTATCTTTTTAATGTTATCTTTGGTTATTTAAAAGATTCTTTAATATTTTAAAAATCCCATTTCTACTCTTTTCTACCCTACTTTAGGTGCTCCAGAGGCCAGTGGACCTGAGCGGAGGCTGGGACGCCCTAGTGGGCCCCGGGCCCTGGAAGGCGGGTCCCGGTGGCCTGTGGCCCAGAATGAGGCCAGCTCCCAGCATGCCCTGCAGCCGGACGCCAACCCCTCGGCCAGCAGCAGTGGTGACAACGACCCAGTCGTACTTCAGGCATCCAAAGAGGAGCCTGGGAGTGGGACCATGCAGAGCAGCCCCTCCCCTGCTCACCCTCAACTCCCAGTCCTACAGACACAGGTTTGAAAGTGGGGAGGGTTCCTTCTCTGCTTCTGCTTTGTGGGCTGCTGGCTCTGAGGCAGAAGAGCAGGACTTAGCCATATTTCTATGATCCCAGCTACCTTAATACTGAGATAGAATCTTCAGGTGGACTGGTAAACCTGTTGGATACTTACATTGTACTTGATATTAGTGTATCATTGATCACTGAGAGTCTGGAAACTCCTTGTTACCTGAAAAAGGTTGAATTAGGCCAGGTTGGAAATGGAGGTTAGGACATTATGCTCCCAAGACTGTCTGCTTGGCAAATAGCTGTTTCTTTCTCGAAACTGGAATAAGTTAAGCGTTATGGATGGTGTGTGTGTGTGTGTAGTGTTCATTCCTTTGCCATACCAAGGAAGTTAAGAGAGTGTGTGTGGGGAAATCCTGGCTTTTTAAACTAGTCTGTAGGCTTTTGATGGTTATGGATTTGATATTTGTAATTTTCCTGAGCAGCTGGAAAATTTTGTGACATAGTCTTTTGTCATTTAGCTGAGTAGGAATGTAAGTAGCACACTGAAGCACACTAGCACACTGTGTGCTGGAGTGAATTTAATGAGTTCTCTCACAATCCACATTTAAGTAGGACTTTGTTCTCTACTTCATATTGCTTGTGCAAGACCTTGTAAAATAATAGGTGGGTGTTTGAAGACAGTGACCAACCCCCCCATCCCTTTCCCCTTACACCTCACCAGTAAAGGAAACTGCCAAGACTGGTAATAAAGAGGTTTAAGTGATCTTGTGTTTTTTTGTTTTTGTTTTTTTGAGGCCTTTTGAATTTGGTGGTAGCTCAAATTTATTTGCATAAGTGAATCTGCCATACTTGATGGGAAAATAGGGATTTATTTGTGTAAGTGAAATTATTGAGGTCCTGAAAAGTTCATTAAAATTTGAAATCATCTGCTATAGTATTCTTGAAGACTATAGCTATGAAAGAATAGCTTATAGTATTCTTTAATACCATCAGGCTATAACTCCTCTTGCATGCCAGACTTCTATTATAAGCTTGGTCTGCCCTCTTGAACACCTTAAAACTTTACCTAGGTTTGTATTTATAAGATGAGGTTGATAGTTTACTTCAGAGCTTTTTTCTTGTAAAGATAGAGTGCACTAATGTACTTCAAACTCCTGGTACAGTTTAAAGCATTCATTTTATCTTCATTTTTCCTTTTCTAGATGGTGTCGGACGGCATGACAGGCAGCAATCCTGTGTCCCCTGCCTCATCCAGTTCCCCAGCCTCTAGTGGGGCAGGTGGCATCTCCCCCCAGCATATAGCTCAAGATTCCTCTCTGGATGGACCTCCAGGGCCCCCAGATGGTGCCACTGTGTCCCTGGAGGGGCTCAGCTTACTCCAGGCCGCTGACTTGGCTAACAAGGGCCCAAAGTGGGAGAAGAGCCATGCTGAGATCGCAGAGCAGGCCAAGCATGTATGTATTGGGAGGGCTTATGAGGATTCTTGGTAATTTTCTTCCCTGAACTGCTATGTTCCATGGATATTTTACATTACTTTTCTCATTATGTGTAAATTCTGCCTTAACTTACATGATCTTGAGCTAGTCTCTTGAAATCTGAGCCTCATTTCCTTTTCTATGAACTAGAGCTGTTATAATCCTAGCTAATAAAAAGGGAATATGCTAATTGACCATCACTCCATCACAAAGATGGCTGCACCCACAGCTGAGGCCAAATCCCCATAAGGAGCCTTAACAAGCAATCAGCAGGGACCTGAGGCTACGCCCTCCCCCGCCCCCGTGGGGCTTGACAGGGGACCTCAAGCCACGCCCCCCCACCCAGCAGGGCTTGACAGGGGACCTCAGGCCGCACCCCCCACCCCAGCACCGGGCCAGGGGACCTGAGGCTGTGCCCCCCTGCCTGGCTGGGCTTGACGGGACCTGAGGCCGTGCCCCCCACCCAGCGGGGCTTGACAGGGGATCTCAGGCCATTTCCCCCGTCCTGGCAGGGCTTGACAAGGGTGGGACTGGCCGGGTCTGGATCTAGCCCAATGGGAGGGGCCGGCCGGGTCTGGGTCTCACGCGATTTTGAGGTGCATGTGGGTGGGCGGGGACTTGACTCTGGGTCCCGTGGTGTGTCCCATACTCTGACAGGAGGAAGGTTTTCATATACATTTTACTAATTTTCTTTCATCTCTGACTATTATAGAGAAAGGGCAATTATTTCCTCTAATTAATCCCCTTTTAATGTGCACGAATTTCATGCACTGGGTCACTAGTAGTCTATAGGCTGTTAGGACATAACGTTAAAGACATCAAAGTGCTTTGTAAGCTGTGAGGCTCTTAAGATTTACTGGTTGCTGCTGCTTATTTACCCAGTGGTGAGTGTGGTCCTGGGCCTGCAGCCTCGCACCACCTGGAGAATGGTTAGATATGCATTCTTACTCCTCTCTTCCCTACCCATTCAAACTAAAGGGTGGGCCCGCAATCTGTCTTTAAAAGCACTTCGGATGACTCTCATGCACGCTCAAATTTGAGAGCCGTTGGTCTAAATGCTCATGTTCTTCCTGATACTTTTTTCAACAGATTATTTAGTTTCGTGATACATGTCTGGCTGTTAGTTCCTCTGGATTAGTTTTTGTCTGGAGAGCATAAGAATAATGAGGGCAGTTGTCTTCAGTTTTTAAGTCATGTCTCTTAAATGAAAAAAATTAAAATGTTTTTATTTTTTCCCTTATGAAATACAGGGTGGGGCAAAATATGGTCACGGTTCATATGTAAAATATTACAATAAATAATAATACAAGAATAAAATGTTTCACATACTTACAACTGTAAATCTACTCTTGCTCCACCTTGTATAATCATGTAGAAATAATGGTTTGGGTGGGTTTTTTTTCTCGTTAATCCTCACCCGAGGATATTTTTTCATTGATTTTTAGGTAGAGTGGAAGAGAGAGGGAAAGACAGAGAGAAACATCGATGTGAGAGAAACACATCGATTGGTTGCCTCCTGCATGAGCCCTGACCAGGGCCTGGGCCGGGGAAGAGCCTGTAACCAAGGTACGTGCCCTTGACTGGAATCAAACCCAGACCCTTTGGTTCACAGGCCAACACTTTATCCACTGAGCCAAACCGGCTAGGGCAGCAATGTTATTTTTTATTGTGGTAAGCACTTTATTTTTTGGTGTATAACTTTTCAGTGTTTTCACCAAAATATATTTTTCTAAAAATAGTATTTAAAACAAACGAGATTGTGTAAATTGGGCTTTATAGCATACTTCTCCTCGTGAACATGCTCCTGCATAAGCAGAATTCTACAGTGAGAAGAACCCTTATATCTAGAGCCAATACAGAAACTTGTGCTCCCTGCTTCTCTGGAAGTACCCTTGGGATATGTTTTCTGAAGTCGTGCCCATATTCATGGGGAGTGGAGATTGTGTGAAATAATGGAAAGAGCATTAAATTTGGTGTTTGGAGTCATTAGACATATTTTTAATTCTCAGCTTGTTAATACTTCCTAGGTATGTGATCTGAAGTAAATCACATAATCTGCCCGATGGTTACTTTAATTATTTGAAGATGGTCTAATATCTACTTGTAGGATTGAGATGTGGACTTAAGACAGCATAAAACATTCAGTCCAGCCAGTTTCTATGCGTAGTCCGTGCTCAGGCGTTCAACATGGTCATGAGGTGAAGTATATGTCCATAACTTGATTGACCTAGCTCTCCCTTAATAGGAGGCTGAGATTGAGACTCGGATTGCGGAGCTTCGGAAGGAGGGTTTCTGGTCACTGAAGAGGCTGCCTAAAGTACCGGAGCCTCCCCGCCCCAAAGGCCACTGGGACTATCTGTGTGAGGAGATGCAGTGGCTATCTGCTGACTTTGCTCAGGAGCGCCGTTGGAAGCGGGGTGTGGCCCGTAAGGTATGTCTTCCAACTGGGTCTACTTTCCATTTCTTTTTCAGGTTTGCTTTTTGTTTTTTTGTTTTTTGATGGGTGGGTTGATTGGAGGGAAACTAACCAGAACAGTGTAGGATGCTTATTAATGCCAAGTCTCAAAAGGCAAGCTGACTTCCCAGGTTTTTTGGCCTTGATTATTTTCTTTGCTTTTTGACTTGAGGAGATGGCAGGGGTCTGGCCATGGAGTGTTTTTATGCTGGTTCCTCATTTCCACAGGTAGTGCGAATGGTGATCCGGCACCATGAGGAACAACGGCAGAAAGAGGAACGGGCCCGGAGGGAGGAGCAGGCTAAGCTGCGCCGAATCGCCTCCACCATGGCCAAAGATGTCAGGCAGTTCTGGAGCAATGTGGAGAAGGTAGGCAGCAGGGATTGGGAAAGGTAGATGCCTTAGGTTTGATTGGTGGGTAGTGTGGTAGCAGGAATGATCAAAACTTGGTGAGAGGGTGAATATTTTGATTTCAAGCAATTCTGATGACATTCCTGTTGTACATTGGGTCTTTCTTGGATTAAGAAGAAAGAAATACAGTGGAAAATAGGCCCTGCCTTTGGGGATAGTTTTAAATTTTTATTTTTAATTACAGCTGACATTTAATATATTGGTTTCAGGTATGCAATATAGTGGTCAGACTTCTGTATAACTTACGAAGTGATCCCCTTATAAGTCCAGCACACCCTTGACACCATACATAGCTGTTACAATATTATTGGCCATATTCCTTATGCTGTACTTTACATCCCCATGACTATTTCTAACTGCCGTTTTGTACTTCTTAATCCCTTCACCTTTATTACCCAGCCCCCCAACCTCCTCCATTTCTGGCAACTATCAGTTTGTTCCCTGTGTCTATGAGTGTTGTTTCTGTTTTGTCTGTTCACTTATTTTTTTAGATTCCACATATAAGTGGAAATCATATGATATTTGTATTTTTCAGTCTCAGTTCATTCAGTCTCTTTCCATCCATGTTGTCACAAATGGCAAGATTGCATTCTTTTTTATGGCTGAGTAAAACATACATTGAATATATGTACCACATCTTTTTTTTTTTTTTTTTTTTTTAAGAGAGGAAGGGAGAGAGAGAAATACTGATTTGTTGTTCTGTGTACTTATGCATTCATTGGTTGATTTTTGTGTGTGCCCTGACCTGGGATTGAACCTGCAACCTTAGCATATTGGGATGATGCTCTCTATCTGATGAGGGCAGTACCACATCTTTTTTTTTTTTTTTTTTTTTTAATGTTTTTATTGATTTTAGAGAGAGGGGAAGGGGGGGAGAGAGAGAGAGAAACATTGATGAGAGAGAAACATTGGTCAGCTGCCTTGTGCATGCCCCAAACCAGGGATCGAGCCTGCAACCCGGGCATGTGTTCTGACCAGGAATCAAACTGGTGACCTCTCGGTGTATGGTTCAATGCTCAACCACTGAGGCACGCTGATCAGGGTGTACCACATATTCTTTATTCACTGTCTCTCCATGGACACTTAAGTTGCTTCCTACCTTGGCTATTGTAAATAATGCTGCAGTGAATATGGGGATGCATATTTCTTTTTGAATTAGTATTTTGGAATTACTAATATTCTTCAGAAATATACCCAAAAGTCTGACTGCTGGGTCATATGGTAGTTTTTTTTTTAATTTTTGAGGTTCTTTGTTTTTATTATTTTGAGGAATTTCCATGCTGTTTTCCATAATGGCTGTACTAATATACAATCCCACTGACAGCACACGAGTGTTCCCTTTTCTCTGCATCCTCACCAACATTTGTTTGCTGATTTATTGATGACAGCCATTCTGACAGGAGTGAGGTGATATCTTATTGTGGTTTTAATTTGCACTTCTCTGATGATTACTAGCCATTTATATGTTCTCTCTGCCCAATTTTTAATTGGATTAGGGATTATTAATAGGATTTATTGACTCCTCTAGGCCATCTGTCCTTTGCAAGGCATTCAGCATGCTTCTTCTAAAACTTATTTGTGCCTGTTGCTTAACCCATAAAAGTTCTCATTACTAAATTGTTCACATATATTTACATCATTGTTTCTCAAGCACTGCATGGCTTCTATTTATATTTTCAGTCTTTTGTTTTCTGCCAGCTCCTTTTCTCTTTTCCATTGCAAACTATTCCTTCTTTTGCACATTTCTGGCCGTTAATATATGGCTATATCTGCTGCTGGGAGTGCCTTTTTCCTCATTCCACTTAAGGAAGAGCTACTTAGACTTTAAGGTTCAGTTCCAGTCCTGGCCGGTGTGGCTCGGTTGGATTATCGTCCCGTACACCAAAAGGTGACAAGTTCGATCCCCAGTCAGGGCTCGTGTGGAGGCAGCTGATAGATGTTTCTCTCTCATATCAGTGTTTCTCTCTCTCTTCCTCTGTCCATTCAATAAAAAAAAAGATTCAGCTCCAGATATATTTGCAAACCTTTCTCTGTTGCCTGAAGCTAAGCTGGCTCTTCTCTCCCCTGTGCTCCCTTTGTGTTTTCCTCAGAACCTATTAAGTACATTTAGCTCATCCTCCTAAAAAGCCATCCAGGGCCTAGCATAGGCGGAGACTTCCCTAAATTTTGCATAAAAAAGAGTACATGAATAAAAGATTATCTTGGTGAACCATCCATGTCATGCTTGTGGCAGGTGGTGCAATTCAAGCAACAGTCCCGGCTGGAGGAAAAGCGCAAAAAAGCTCTGGACCTGCACCTGGACTTCATTGTGGGGCAAACTGAAAAGTACTCAGACCTTCTATCTCAGAGCCTCAACCAGCCAGTAGCCTCCAGCAAAGCTGGCTCCTCCCCTTGTCTTGGCTCTTCCTCAGCTGCCTCTAGTCCTCCACCCCCAGTTTCCCAGCTGGATGATGAAGGTGTGTGTCCTTTTTGGCTCTGTTACTCCTCCTCATGTACCCTTTCAAGAGCTGAAAACCCACCCTGTGGCTTGCAGGGCCCCGTGGACTTTGTGACCTTGTTCTCCTGCTATAGATGGGGACTTCCAACCCCAAGAGGAGGAAGAAGAGGATGATGAGGAGACGATTGAGGTTGAAGAACAGCAGGAAGGCAATGATGCAGAGACGCAGAGGCGTGAGATTGAGCTGCTTAAACGTGAGGGAGAACTACCACTGGAAGAGCTGCTCCGTTCCCTTCCCCCTCAGCTGCTAGGAGGGCCTTCCAGCCCCTCAAGAACCCCATCATCTCATGATAGTGACACCAGAGATGAACCTGAAGATGGTGGTGAAGAAGAGCCCTCTCAAGTGTTGAAGGTATGGGCAGAAGGGATAGGGGGAGGCTCAGAGTGGGAGAAGGGATAGAGTTCTGGTCTATAAGGTTAGTTGTGGTTTTCAGGAGTTCTCCCTGTTTAAAGGTAATTTTTGGGCTCTCATTTGGGGGTAACTAAGGAAGAATCTGGGTTGGAGCAAGTTGCAATCAGAGATGGGCAGAGAGTCTAATGCTGTAGTGGAAGTATACTGTACTCTACTCTTTAAATTACTGTGTGACCTTAAAAAATACTTATGCTGGCCCTTGTCACTTCTATGATATGGTCCTAATATTCCCTTACTGGTTTGTAGATTTGGAGCTGGGATGGTAACGTTGAAGTCTCTTTTGGACCTAATTTCTTTGTTTCTCCATATGTCTGAATGCATGGGAATGGTGTTGGGGCCTATATTTGTTATCCAGCACTTTCACAGGTCCTCCCCCAGGCAGTGGGGCCGGGATTTGGTAGCTGGTGCTGAAAGAAAACCCTTGATTGCATCCTTGCCCTGGGATTGTGCCAGTGGCAGCTGTCACTCAATGGCACAGAGAAATTGTTCTGTAGCATCGCATTCTCATTGTGCCTTCCCCTGTTTTAACCTTCGGCTCTCTTCCTTTTCATCCTTTGACACATAGGTAAACCCCCCACCCTCCTCTGTTACACAGCGTACCAAACAGCCTTGGCATCCAGATGAGGACGATGAAGAGTTCACTGCCAATGAGGATGAAGGTTAGACCTATTCTCTTTATCCTGTTCCCCTTAAACCTTGAATAGTTTGGACCTAATGTTTCAGGCTTTCTTACCTCTTCGACTTAGACTGTGCCTGTGTCTCTTCCCTATTGATTTGGCTTTATTCTCTTTCCTAGCGGAGGATGAAGAGGATACCATAGCAGCTGAGGAGCAGTTGGAAGGGGAGGTGGATCATGCCATGGAGCTGAGCGAGTTGGCTCGAGAAGGTGACATTCACTAGACATTTTAATGAACAATACTTTGGTGTCTCCTCTGCAGAGTGGCAGGGATAAAGAGATGAATAAGACATGTTTTATCCTCCTAGAGGAACTCCTAGATCTGATGACAAAGATAGATTTATAAGTGAATACTTATAAATAGATTATGATGACTAATTATGATGGCATTTGAACAAAGTAATGTGAGAGCTCATGGAGGGAAGAGCTATTGTGAAAGGATTTGGGTTATGTTTTACCTAAACCTCAAAGCAGGGGTGGGGAACCTTTCTTCTGCCAAGGGCCATTTGGTTATTTATAACATCATTCATGGGCCATAGAAAATTATTAACTTAGAAATTAGCCTGCTATATTTGGTCAAACATTTAATTAACTCACCCTTAATGCCTTGGCAGGGCCAGACCAAATGATTTTGTGGACCGGAAGTGTCGGTCCGAGGCACCCCCCCCTCCCCCGGCCCCCTCGCCCCCCTGCCTTAAAGGGAGGTTCATCACATTGATATTATCCTTTCCAATGGAAGGCAGTGCCATCCATGGCTCTAGCCCATGTTGTAAGACTTGGCTTTAGTAGCTGGTGCTGAAAGTAAACTATTTTTTTTGCCTTCCCTCGGACCTGGGCCTAGCAGTATCTACAGAGACCTAGGTAAAACAAACGGGCACCTTCAGACCTCTTGTCCCTTTCCCTCGATGCATCCAAGCACTTACTCTCTTTTTTCTTCAGGTGAGCTCTCTGTGGAGGAGCTACTGCAGCGATATGCAGGAGCCTATGCCTCTGATGCCTCTGCCCCAGGTTCTGGGAGTAGTGAAGAGGAAGAGGAAGAGGAGGTTGATGCTAACAGCTCTGACTGTGAACCAGAGGGGGCCACAGAAGCTGAAGAGGCTCCTCAGGAGGATAGTAGCAGTCAATCAGGTAAATGTAAATGTGTGGTTATGAGGCAGGAGCTGGGAAGGGTAGGCACTGGAGGAGCAGGTATGGTTAACACTGAGCCTTGGTCTTGTGCTTTAGACTCTTCTGAGGAGCAGAGTGAGGACGAGGAAGATGAGCATTCCGAGGAGGAAGAAACAAGCGGGAGTTCGGAATCAGAGGAATCTGAGTCTGACGAGTCTGACGAGTCCCAGTCACAGAGCCAAGCAGATGAGGAAGAGGAGGAAGAGGAGGAGGATGACTTTGGGGTGGAGTACTTGCTTGCCCAGGACGAAGAGCAGAGTGAGGCAGATGGGGGCAGTGGACCTCCCACCCCAGGGCCCACCACCACTCTAGGCCCTAAGAAAGAAATTACTGACATTGCTGCAGCAGCTGAAAGTCTCCAACCCAAGGGTTACACCTTGGCTACTACCCAGGTGGTATCCTCAGGCCCCCAGCTTCTGCTTTCTCATATCTTGACTTCTCTGTTTCTCAGTGACAAGATGCCTCATTTCACCTTGACACCTCTCTTCTTCCCTACCAGGTGAAGACACCCATTCCCTTGCTCCTTCGGGGCCAGCTCCGGGAGTACCAACATATTGGGTTGGACTGGCTGGTTACTATGTATGAAAAGAAGCTTAATGGCATTCTTGCTGATGAAATGGGGCTGGGCAAGACGATCCAGACCATCTCCCTGCTTGCCCACTTGGCTTGTGAGAAAGGTAACTAGACAGGGCCCCTTGCTCTTGGGTCTCCTTGGGGGTGACTCCAGCTACAGGATAGTGAAATACTCTTTTGCTAGAATCTTAATAGCTTCATTGACTGGTCAGTAACTGTATAGCAAGGCCAGCATAAGTGCTAGGATTCTTAGGAAAGGCCATTAGGACAGACTGGTCAGGGTTAGGCCTGAGGAGCAAGAACCTTAAATTGTAGCCATTTCTTTTCTATGATGAGAACTTTTAAGATCTAAGCAACTTTCAAATAATACAATACAGTACTGACTATAGTTACCATGTTATACATCTCTCATTCTTTTGCTAAACAGGTAACTGGGGTCCTCATTTGATCATTGTCCCCACCAGTGTGATGTTGAACTGGGAGATGGAACTGAAGCGTTGGTGCCCCAGCTTTAAAATTCTCACTTACTATGGAGCCCAGAAAGAGAGGAAGCTCAAGCGGCAGGTTTGCTCCTCCATGTGACCACCTCTCTCCCCCCAGTTGATGCCCCATTTTTTTAAGGCCCTTTTTCTTCAGATGAATTTCTTTCCCTCCCCTTTCTATTGCTTACTTCTGCTTCTGGGACTTTCTGTTTTCTCAACCTGATTTCTGTCCCGTAAGAACCTTAGCATGTCTTCCCTTTACCCTTTTTTTTTTCTCTCTCACCTCACTATCTGCTGTTTCTCTCGATACCTCAGGGCTGGACCAAGCCCAATGCCTTCCATGTGTGTATCACGTCTTACAAGCTGGTGCTGCAGGATCACCAGGCCTTTCGCCGCAAAAACTGGCGCTATCTCATTCTGGATGAGGCTCAGAACATCAAAAACTTCAAGTCACAGCGTTGGCAGTCACTGCTCAACTTCAACAGGTGGAAATGGGAGTTGGAGATTCTTGGGACGGGTGACTGGGTCTGAAGGGTGGGATGCTTGGAAGGTTGAGAATTTGCTGACCATCCTCCCTCTAATTCCCTCTGTCTCTTTGCAGCCAGAGACGCCTGCTCCTGACAGGAACTCCCTTGCAGAATAGCCTCATGGAGCTGTGGTCCTTGATGCACTTTTTGATGCCCCATGTCTTCCAGTCTCACCGCGAGTTCAAAGAGTGGTTCTCTAACCCCCTAACTGGCATGATTGAGGGTAGCCAAGAGTACAATGAAGGTCTAGTCAAACGCCTCCACAAGGTAGGGCCTGCAACAGTTTGTCAGGGGTCTTGGGAATGGTGAACTAAGGGCAGAAAACCTTTAGGGAGAGGGAAGTCAGACAGGCTGAATTCACCCATTTGTCAAGCTTCAGTGTTTTCTCTAGTGGGGACATTTCTGTGCATATTCTGTGAGTAGAATAATATTGCTCATCAGTCCCTGCTTGGATTTCTCTACCTGGCTTTCCTCAACTTTGTATTTTTATTGCGTTTCTTTTCTCTCCTTTCTCTCTTCCTCCCTCTCCCTCCCTTTTTCTCTCTCCCTGTCTCCCTCCCTCCCTCTCCTTTCCTTCTCTTCTCTTCTCTCTCTTTTTCTCTTTCCCCCTCCCTTCCTCCCTCCTCCCTTTCTTATCTTTTTTTGTCTTCTCTTTGTCCAGTTTTTAAATAACATCTCTTAGCATTCTGATCTTTACTTTTTTTGTCTCCCAGTTTACATATCTCACTCATAAGGCTTTAAAGATGCCAATTTGTGTTTTTAATTCCTCAATTCTGTAGACCATGTGACCTACAAATTTGGCTTTATGTCTTTAATTGAAAGTTGCTGTTGAACTCAACTCTGTTTTAGCCCAAACATCTCAAGCTTTATAACCTATTATTTCTATTCCATTTTGGTCAATCACACCATCATTTTGGTAAATCATAGAAACCAAGAAGTCTTCCTTTACTATACCTTTTCATCTCCCTTCACTTCTTCCATGTTAACTTGATGACTGTGTCTTCTCAGATTTTACCTCCTGAGATCCTCACATTTGCCTTTTGTTTTCTATGCTGCTGTCACTGCCCCAATTTTTGTTCTCAGCTTCTCTCCTGGACTTACTTTCATAATCCTGTATATTTACATTTACTGTAATTTGAGTCATCCCTCCTGTGTTGCTCTGCCCTCAGTACTCCTCTTTATCACTTCTTATGTTGTGGTATTATAACTTTAATGTCTGTCCTTCAGCAGATAGTAAATTCCTTAAGAGGAAGGAGGGCTTGCATCTGACTCATCTTTGTGTGATTAGTTCTGGGCATGCTGCATAGCTCCATGAGTATTTACTGATAGGGCTAAGGCAGTGCCCAGCTGATCAAGCCAAGACTCAGCTAGAAGGGCTAGACTAGGGCTCAGTCTCCTGCTGTTCTCCTGTCAGTCTCTTGATTATTTACTTTTAGGTTTTGCGGCCCTTTTTGTTGCGCCGAGTTAAGGTGGATGTTGAGAAGCAGATGCCTAAAAAGTATGAGCATGTTATCCGCTGCCGGCTCTCCAAGCGCCAACGCTATCTCTATGATGACTTCATGGCACAAACTACGTAAGGGAGAACTGAGGGAGGGTCCTGGGACTCTAGATTGTAGCAAAGGTCAGAGGTGAGAGTTAGGATGCCCCATGTATTTTTCTTTTCTCTCAGAACTAAAGAGACACTAGCCACTGGCCATTTCATGAGCGTCATCAACATTTTGATGCAGCTTCGAAAAGTCTGTAATCATCCAAACCTGTTTGACCCTAGACCTGTTACCTCCCCCTTCATCACCCCAGGCATCTGCTTCAGCACCGCCTCTCTGGTTCTAAGGGCCACTGATATCCATCCCCTCCAGGTAAGTAGTTGCCCCCAAGGTTATTGGCCCTGTCCCAAACCTTCATTTATTTTCTTTAGGCTAAAGTCTGACCTTTTGCATCCTTCCTTCTCCTATCGTTTTAAAACTATTCCCCTGCTTTTATTATTATTTTTAGCTGTGTTACTTTAGGCAAGCTAATTATTAATCTCTAACCCTAAGTTTGCTTGCTCTTCAAAATAGGGATTATATGGCCTATTTTGCAGTAGGTTTGTGAGAATTGTGTTAATTTTTTTTGAAAGGGCCTGGCATGTTAACATTTAACTATTTTGTTTTTCTATTTCCTCTTTTTGGCTACTTCGTACCTGCCTCCTCCAATTTAAAAAATATATATATATATTTTATTGATTTTTTTTTTTTTTAATAGACAGGAAGGGAGAGGGATAGAGAGTTAGAAACATCAATGAGAGAGAAACATCCATCAGCTGCGTCCTGCAACCCCCCTCCTGGGGATGTGCCCACAACCAAGGTACATGCCCTTGACCAGAATCGAACCTGGGACCCTTGAGTCCACAGGCCGATCCTCTATCCACTGAGCCAAACCAGTTAGGGCCCAATTTTTTATTTTTAATATATATATTTTTTATTTCAAAGAAGAAGGGAGAAGGGGGTGAGAGATAGAAACATCAGTGATGAGAGAGAATCATTTATCGGTTGCCTCCTGCACACCCCCTGCTGGGATCAAGCACGAAATCCTGGAATAGAACTGTGACCTGGTTCATAGGTTGGCGCTCAACCATTGAGCCACACTGGCCGAGCCCATTTTTGTTTTTGCGGTAAAATACATAGCAAATTTTACTACTTGAACCATTTTAAGCATATGACTCAGTGGCATTAAGTACAGTTAATTTGTACAACCCTTACCCACCATCTGTCTTCAGAACTTTTCTCACCTTTCTAAATTGAAACTGTACATATTAAATATTAACTCCTCATTTTCACCCTCCCCCTAGCTCTTGTTAGCCACCATTCTACTTGCGTCTATAAATTTTAGTACTCTGAGTACTTCATATAAGTGCAATCATACAATATCCTTTTGTGAATGGCTGTTTCATTTAGCAGAATGTTTTTAAGGTTCATACATGTATACCACATTTTGATTATCCATTCATCCATCATTGGACACTTGGATTGCTTCCACCTTTGGCTATTTTGAATAATGCTGCTATGAACATAGGTGTACAAATATCTGTTCAATTCTCTCATTTTATTTTATTTTTTTTTAATTTCTTTATTGATTAAGGTATCACATATTTGTCCTCGTCCCCCCATTTCCATCCCACCCCCCTCCCAATTCTCTCATTTTAAAAAAATTAAATTTATTGGGGTGACATTGGTTAATAACGTTATACAGGTTTTAAGTATATAATTCTAAAATACATCATCTGTATATTGCTTTGTGTGTTCACCACCCAAAGTCAAGTCTTGTTCTGCCACCATATATTTGACCCCCTTTACCCTTCCTACCTCCTTCCTAACCCTTTCCCTCTGGTAACCACCATACTGTTGTATGTGTCTAGGGGTTTTTGTTTGTCTTGTTTGTTCATTTGTTGCTTTCAGTTTTATATCCCACATATGAATGAAATCATTATTCTTGACTTTCAATTCTCTCTTGGGTATATAGTCATGCTCTGCTTAATGAGGGGGATATGTTAAGAGAAATGTGTCTTTAGGTGATTTCATCATTGTGGTAACATCATAGAGTGCACTTACACAAACTAATTGGTGTAATCTACATACCTAGGCTATATGGTGTAGCATATTGCTCCTAGGTTTAATGCCTGAAAAGCGTATTAGGCTGAATACTGTAGGCAGTAGTAATACAATGGCAAGTATTTGTGTATCTAAAAATAGAAAAGGGACAGTAAAAATATGGTATAAAAGTTAAAAATGATACACCTGTATAGGACACTTAGCATGAATGGAGGTTGTAGGACTGGAAATGGTTCTGAGTAAGTTGATGAGTGAATGGTTAGTTAATGTGAAGGTGTAGGACACAACTGTACACTTCAGCTACGTTAAATTTATAAAACAATACAAGATTAAGTGAAGCACAAGAGAAACTGATACAATCAAGAGACAAGATGTATGGGGCTGCTGCTGGCCTAACAGCATACTGTTATATAGCAGACTTAAAAAAAAAAAAAAAAAAGTAGGAAAAGTACACTCTAAAATAATGATAAAAACATAGTGTGGTAATTACATAAGCTTGTAATATAGTCATTATAATTGTTAAATATGCACTATACAGATCTGGCTGGTGTGGCTCAGTTGATTGAATGTTATCCCATGTACTGAGAGGTCACTGGTTCAATTCCCAGTCAGCGCACATTTCCGGGTTTAAGGCTCAATCCCCAGTCGGGGACGTGCAGGAGGCAGCCAGTCTATGTTTCTCTCTCGTCGATGTTGCACTCTCTCTCTCCCTGTCCCTCTCTCTCTCAAGAAAAAATCAATAAAAATGTATTTTTAAAATGGGCTATACTTTTATATGACTGGTAGCATAGTAGATTATACACCAGCATTACCATAAACACATAATGAATTACACTACAATATTAGGATGCCTAGACATCACTAGACAATAGGGGTTTTTCAGCTCCTTTATAATCTTACAGGACCACCCTTGTATATGCAGTCCTACATTGACTGACATGTGATACATGACCGTATATCCAGAAATGGAATTGCTGGATTATAAAGAAATTTGTAATTCTATTTTTAATTTTTTGAGGAACCACCATACTGTTTTCCATAGTGACGCCAACCCTGTTATTTTTCTGTTTTGTTTTGTTTTAAGTAATATCTAAATGGGTATAAGGTAGTATCCTGTGGTTTTGACTTGCATATCCCTAATGATAGTGATGAGTATCTTGTGCTTATTTTGTATTTTCTTTGGAGAAATATCTATTAAAGGCCTTGGCTAATTTTTAAAATGGGTTGTTTGTGTTTTTGTTATTGAGTTGTAGGAGCTCTTTATATGTTCTGGATATAACCCCTTATGAGATGTGATTTGCAAATATTTTGTCCCATTCTGTGGGTTGCCTATTCATTCTATTGAAAGTGTCTTTTGATGGAGTTCAATTTATCAGTTCTTTTTGGTTATTGTCTGTGCTTTTGGTGTCGTATCTAAGAAATCATTGCCACATTCACCCCTTTGACACCATGCTTTTGTGTTCCTTCTTGTGCCAGCGGATAGACATGGGTCGTTTTGATCTTATTGGCCTGGAGGGTCGAATTTCTAGATATGAGGCCGACACATTTCTACCCCGGCACCGCCTGTCCCGCCGGGTACTGCTAGAGGTGGCTACTGCTCCTGACCCCCCACCCCGGCCCAAGCCTGTCAAGATGAAGGTCAACAGGTACCAGGGCTGAAGAATTAAGGGGATGGATTCCTAGAAAAACTGACTACAGCTGGCTGGGGGGATTAGGATAGCAAGGAGAGAGTTGGAGAGTAGGCTAGAATGTTTATATGGGACAGGTGCAAAATACTATGGCGGTATTAGGGGAGACAATAACTAGAGGGTCCTGGGAGGGGCCCTTGTGTTTGTCATTGATTCCCACCCCCCTTCCCTCAGATAACCAAAAAGCACCCTTTCTCTTTTGGGTCTTTATCCTTTTCCCCTTTTGCTTTTACAATCTTTGTCTTTTTGCCTTGTCTTTCTTGTTCTTTTTTTTCCTTACTCCTTATTCTCCCTCCTCACCTCCTTGTTTTTTCCTCATAGGATGTTGCAGCCAGTGCCCAAGCAAGAAGGCCGGACAGTGGTGGTAGTGAACAGCCCACGGACCCTCCTGGGTCCTGCCCCAGTCAGACCCCCTCCAGGCCCGGAGCTGTCAGCCCAGCCGACCCCTTGCCCAACCCCTCCACTGCTGCCAGCACCACTGATGGTGTCACCCTCGCCTACTGGATCCCCACTTATTCCAGCCTCCCGGCCTCCAGCCCCTGTTCTGTTGCCCCCGCTGCAGCCAAACAGTGGGCCTCTTCCCCAGGGTGAGTTGCAAGGGAGCCAGAGTGTTGGGTTAGGGGGTACTTGAAGTAGATTGGTCAAAAGAATAAAAATAGAGTGAGAAGTTGGGTTAGAGACGGGTGTGGTCTTTGTTGGGCTGGAAGGGAGTATGTATGTGTGGAGGCTGCTGGGAGCTGGCTAAGGCTCTCGTCAGGGTATATTTGACAGATGTTTCCTTTGTGTTTACAGTGTTACCTTCCCCCCTGGGGGTCCTGAGTGGAGCCTCACGGCCTCCCACACCAACCCTGTCCCTGAAGCCAGCCCCACCTGCCCCTGTTCGCCTGAGTCCTGCCCCACCCCCAGGCTCTTCCAGCCTGTTGAAGCCCCTGACAGTGCCACCAGGCTATACCTTCCCTTCTGCCACTGCCACTGCCACTGCCACCACCACTTCTACTACCACAGCTACTGCTCCTACCACGGCAGTACCAGCTCCTACTCCTGCACCACAGCGCCTCATCCTGTCTCCTGATATGCAAGCTCGCCTGCCCTGTAAGTTCCCAGGGCTCTGAGGGTGAGGGACTTGAGATGGGAGGAAAGCTTATATGCCCCAGAGCTGGAGAAGAAAAGCTCAGGAGTATGAGAGAGTATCAAATTCTAGGTAGCTAACATATATAGGGTATTTTGCCAGACGTTGGTAACTCATAATCAAGAGTTCACAATTTAGTTGGAGGGATGACATGTAAGCCTCATGGTAGAAAATCATGTGAGGTAAAAGGGCAGCATAGAGGAGGGGGGTTTTGAGTGGTTAATTAGCTCAGTATGGTGGCAGGCCTTTGCAGCAGTCGCCAGCCGTTGGTCCGTGAGGTCCGAAAGGTTGGCGACTGCTGCTTTAGAGGATATAAAGGAAATGGTTAAGCAATTGAGTAGAATTGGAAGGAGTAGCATGTCAAAAGTTCAGACTAGTTGAAGGCTGAGCTTGTTGAAACATGAGAAATTGAGGGGAAGAGTTAGAGGAACTGAGACTTGTACCTCATGAGGGTCTGCAAAGTGGCATTGAGCAGAGTGAGCCCTATGTTCATTAAGCCCCTTCTTTGTTTATAGCAGGTGAAGTGGTCAGCATCGGCCAGTTGGCCTCACTGGCACAGCGTCCAGTGGCTAGTGCAGGGGGAAGCAAACCTCTCACCTTCCAAATCCAGGGCAACAAGCTGACTTTGACTGGTGCCCAGGTGCGCCAGCTTGCCGTGGGGCAACCCCGCCCGCTGCAAAGTAGGTAAAACCCACCCCCTGTCCTGCCTTTTTCCTCTTCTTATCCTCTTGTTTTTTTTATGGCTCTTTAAAAATGTCAGCCTGTGTGTTTCTTTCCCTAGTATTTGGTGGGTGGGGCCAAAGAGAATGATTGGAAGAAGTTTTTTATAAAGATAAGGATGAGGTCATTTTATTTATTTAAATATATTTTTATTGATTTCAGAGGGGAAGGGAGAGGGAGAGAGAGAGATAGAAACATTAATAATGAGAGAGAATCATTGATCAGCTGCCTCCTGCACACCCCACACTGGGGATTCAGTCTGCAATCTGGGCATGTGCCCTGACTGGGAATCGAACTGTGACCTCCTGGTTCATAGGTCGATGCTCAACCACTGAGCCGTGCTGGCTGGGCCGGATGAGGTCATTTTAGAGACATTATCTTCTCTCTATTCTCTCTCTCCTCTAGCCCTTGCCTCTTTGCCTCCCTCCGGCTGATAGCTGCTTCTCTTTCTCTCTTCCCTTAACCCAGGGAATGTGGTGCACCTGGTGTCAGCAGGGGGGCAGCACCACCTCATCAGTCAGCCTGCCCATGTGGCCCTCATCCAGGCCGTGGCCCCGACCCCTGGCCCCACCCCTGTCTCTGTGCTGCCTTCTTCGACCCCCAGCACCACCCCTGCCCCCACTGGCCTCAGCCTTCCGCTTGCTGCTAACCAGGGTGAGGCTCCTGGCCTTCCTACTTAGCTCTTGCAGGCCTTGGTCCTTCCAGGCATGTCCTGGGCTACTGTCTGTCCAGCCTTCCCTCAGTATTGTTTTCCCTTGCTGGTGTCTCCAATATCTGTCTGCTTCCCTCTCCTGCCCCTGGACTTCTTCCATCTTTTGGGTCTCTTGTTTCTTTTCTACCTTTCCCTCAATGTAGCTTCCTCTTGCAGTGCCACCAACCATGGTGAATAATACAGGCGTGGTGAAGATTGTAGTGAGACAGGCCCCTCGGGATGGACTGACTCCTGTTCCTCCGTTGGCCCCAGCACCCCGGCCTCCGAGCTCTGGGATTCCAGCTGTGTTGACTCCACGGCCCACATTAACCCCTGGCCGGCTACCCACACCTACTTTGGGTGTTGCCCGGGCTCCCATACCCACATCCACTCTGGTGAGGCCCCTTCTCAAGCTGGTCCAGAGTCCTTCGCCCGAAGTCAATGGTGAGTCAACGTGGCTAAGGCCAGCAATGTTTATTAGGATTGGAGATAGAATGGCCCCAAGGTTTCTTTCTTTTTTTTAAATACGTTTTTATTGATTTCAGAGAGGGGAGAGAGAGAAACATCAATGATGAGAGAATCATTGATTGGCTGCCTCCTGCACGCCCCCTATTGGGGATCAAGCCCACAACCCGGGCATGTGCCCTGACCAGGAATTGAACCGTGACCTCCTGGTTTATAGGTTGATGCTCAACCACTGAGCCACCCCGGCCGGGTGCCCTAAGGCGTTTCTGTGACAACGGATCCCTTCATTATCCAGCATACTGACTTGCTATGCAGTGGGCCCCAAAACTGGGCTGCCGACCCCTTGCCTAATTCCAACATACATTTATTGGACTCTTGGAGGGAAAGGATATGTTAAGTTGCCAGATTCCTTGATTCTTTGATCTCATGGTGTGGGAGTGAAGGTTTTCCGGGAAACAGGTGAAACTTGCAAGTAAGGGAAAGGGTGGGACAGGATAATAGAAGGAGCAAGAAAAGAATTTTGGGCCTAACTCATCCTCTGTCTCCACAGCTTCAGCAACCGGAACTGCTCCCTTGACCATCTCTTCTTCCCTTCCTGTGCCACCCTCACTCCCTGGGCCAGCATCTTCTCCAATGCCAGTTCCCAACTCCTCTCCCCTTGCTAGTCCTGTGTCCTCTACAGTCTCCGTTCCAGTGTCATCTTCACTCCCTATCTCTATCTCCACCACGCTTCCTGCCCCAGCCTCAGCTCCACTCACCATCCCAATCTCAGCTTCCTTACCTGTTTCGGCTTCAGGCCCAACTGTGTTGACCACTGTGACTCCAACAATGGCACCTGTTGTCTCAGCGGCTCCTGGACTTCCCTCTTTGGCACCAGCTGGGGCTTCCCCATCAGCATCAGCCTTGACTCTAGGTTTGGCCACAACTTCATCCCTGTCCCCATCTCAGGCACCTGGTCACCCTCTGTTGTTGGCTCCAGCCTCTTCACACGTCCCAGGGTTGAATTCAGCTGTGGCCCCAGCATGTTCACCTGTCCTGGTGCCAGCTTCTGCTCTGGCTAATTCTTTTCCGGCAGCACCAAATCCAGCTCCAGCTCAGGCTTCCCTTCTGGCTCCAACACCTTCTGCATCTCAGGCTCTAGCCACCTCTATGGCTCCCATGGCGGCTCCACAGACAGCAATCCTGGCTCCTCCAGCTCCTTCCCTGACTCCTCTTCCAGTCCTGGCTCCATCGCAGACTCCAGTTCCAGTACTGGCTTCATCATCTACTCCAGGAACTCCTTTAGCCTCAGCTTCTTCACTGGTACCAGTCCCAACTCCTGTGTTGGCTCCGGCATCAACTCAAACTATGGTACCAGCCCCGATTCCGTCACCTCTCCCAAGCCCGGCTTCTACACAGACACTGGCCTTAGCTCCAGCTTTAGCATCCACTCTTGGCGGCTCGTCTCCATCTCAGACACTATCTTTGGGAACAGGGAATCCCCAGAAGCCCTTTCCAGCTCAGACATTGTCATTGACTCCAGCATCGTCCCTAGTACCAGCTCCAGCCCAGACACTGTCTTTGGCACCAGGACCACCACTGGGTCCAACTCAGACGCTGTCCCTGGCTCCAGCACCCTCTCTGGCTCCTGCTTCTTCGATGGGCCCAACCCCAGCTCACACTTTGACTTTGGCTCCGGTATCATCATCTGCTTCACTCCTGGCCCCAGCTTCAGTGCAAACACTGACCTTGAGCCCTGCCCCAGTTCCAGTGCCCACCTTGGGCCCAGCCACAGCTCAGACTCTGGCACTGGCCCCAGCCTCAACACAGGTCCCAGTTTCCCAGGCATCCTCCCTTGTGGTTTCTGCACCTGGGGCCGCTCCCTTGCCCATCACCATGGTATCCCGGCTGCCTGTTTCCAAGGATGAGCCTGAGACACTGACATTGCGCTCTGGTCCCCCCAGCCCTCCCTCCACTGCTACCTCGTTCAGTGGTCCCAGGCCTCGACGCCAGCCCCCACCGCCACCTCGTTCCCCTTTCTATCTGGTAAGTTTTACTGCCTCAAAAGAGAGGGAATGGGAAGTTGAGTTTCTTTGGAATGTTGATAGAATGGATGGAACAGAATAATGTCACTTTTACCTTGGTAAATTACAAAGTCTAGTTTTGTGTACCTGATACTTCAGTGCCATTGGACAAGTCCTTTTCCCTGAGCTTGTATTCTTTTCTGTAAAATGGGAATAATCATGTTCTACTTTTCTTATAGGGGTAATTGAGGACCTAATGTGCTTTTAAAACTATTCACTGATACGTTGAAGGCCTTATTGTTATCACTGGTCTCTTTCTTTTTGCTTACTCTTTTGAGTTAGTGTTGGCATTTAATTGCCTCATTTTACAGATGAAGAAACTAGCCTATTAAATGATGTTATAAATGTTACACAGCTTGTGAGAACAGAGATTTGCTGACTCCATTGCTTTCTCCTCTTCCCCACAAGAGGCAGTCCTCAGAGACAGAAAGACTTACTTTCTTCAGTTGCTGAAACTATTACCATCATCAAGTATTTGAACTTCTAAGGGAGGGATGACACCATGGAATGCAGTTCCCCAAAGATCATCATCTGACTTTGATGGCCATTTCTTAAAGTTTCTTACCTCCATGGTGATTAAGTGGCAATAAAAGAACTCTGGCCCTGGCTGGGTGGCTCAGTTAGAATGTCATCCCGTACACCAAAAGGTTGCGGGTTTGATTGCCAGTCAGGGCACATACCGGTTATGGGTTCAGTCCCTGGTCAAGGCACATATAAGAGGCAACCAATCAATGTTTTTCTCTCTCTCCCTCTCCCTTCCTCTCTCTCTAAAACATCAATAAAAACATATCCTCGGGTGATGATTTAAAAAAAATAGAACTGTTCCCTGTTTCCTATCCCTTCCTTAGCTTTCTGGTAGCCATTGTTTTTCTATCATATAAATAGTTCCGTATATGTGTGGTTAGGTTAAACTTACAACTCAGATTCAAGTAAATAACCCAGGAACAAATTTGAAGAAAGATCTAGTGAATCCCCCTAGGCCTTCTTATCTTTTGCTCATTCTATTACAGAGCTGCTGCTTATTCTTTGCCTCAGCCTCAGTCTCCCACCCTCTCTCAGTGCCACTAACTCCACCTTTTGTCTTTCTGGTACTGCCAGGTTGGTCTGGCTTGCTGGAAGTAAAAGAGAACCTAGATCTTAGCCCAAGTGTGACAGCCCATGGTCTATGCTAAATTTTGGTTGCTGTGCAGGTAGATAGCAGCTTTTTGACACTATTTTTTCCTTAAACAGTTTGAAATATGTCACATACTATACAGTTAATTCATTTAAAGTACACAAATTCAGTGGCTTTTATTATATTCACAGAGTTGTGCAGCCATTACCACAGTCGTACTTTGTAACATTTTTATGGCCTTAAAGAGAAACTTCACACCCTTAGCCATCATCCCCGAACTTCGCTATCTCTCCTAGCCTTCAGCAACTACTTATTTATTTTCTGTCTTTATAGATTTGTCTATGAAGTCACATAATATATGGCCTTTGGTGATTGGCTTCTTTAACTTGGCTTAATGTTCCTGAGGTTCATTCATGTTATAGCACATACCAGTACTTAATTTCTTTTTATTGTTAAATATTCCATTTTATGGATATAGCACATTTTCTACATTCATCAGTTGATAGGGACATTTGAATTATTTAACTTGTTGGCTGTTATGAATAATGCAGTTATGAAATAAGATCTTGTATCTTTTCATGTTTCCTATTATATTGGATGTATACCTAGGACTGGAATTGCTGGGCCATATGATAACTATGTTCAATTGTTTGAGGAACTGCCAAACTGTTTTCTAGTGTAGCTGTACCATTTTATATTCCCATTGACAGACAGCCTGTAAGGGTGGTTCCAGGATCTCCACATCTTTGACAGCACTTATTATTTGTCTTTTTTATTACATTCTATTGTGTATGAAGTAGAACCTAATGGTTTTGATTTGCATTTTTCTCATGGCTAATGATGTTGTGCATCTTTTAAGTGGTTGTTGACAATTTGTGTATCTTTATATATAAAAGCCAAGCAATCAGAACAATCGGTTGCTATGACGCACACTGCAGCGGCTAACCAGGCCAATTGGGGCCCCGATTGCAACCCCCGCAACCTCCCTTGGGGCTGGCTGGCCAACCTCCTGTGTCGTTGTTGTCGTCCGTCCCCATCAGGGAAGGCCAGCTGGACCCCACCCATGCACAAATTCGTGTACCGGGCCTCTAGTCTTTGAAGAAATGTCTCTATGATCCTTTGCCCTTTTTAATTGGGTTATTTATTTTTATTATTGAGCTATAAGAGTCCTTTATATATTCTAGATACAAGCCCCTTTTCAGATATATGATTTGCAAATCTTTCCTCTTTTGCTACTATTTGAGAACTCGCCTGGATTGATTTTTCGCTGTGCTAGGATGCTTTCTCACTTAGATCACAAGGAGCCAAGAGGTTAAACTTGATGTAGCCATCAAAAAGGGGGATTTGGGCCCTGGCCGGTGTGGTTCAGTTAGTTGGAGCATTGTCCCATACACCGAAAGGTCGTGGGTTTGATTCCTGGTTTGGGTCCATACCCAGGTTGTGGGTTCGATCCCTGGTTGGGGTGTGTATGGAAGGCAATAGATCGGTGTTTCTCTCCTCTCCCTCCCCCCTTTTCTCTCTCTGTAAAATCAGTGAAAATAAAATCCTCGGGTGAGGATTAAAAAAATTAGGGGGCACTGCTGTTTTTCAGGACCATTTTCTGGGATCCATTCTATTAACAGATTTATTGAGAGCCTACTTTGTGCCAGATAGTGAGCTAGGTAGTGGGTGATTATAGTTAACAAGATCAGATAGGGTCTATGATATATGGGCCTTAAATTTAGTGGGTCGAAGGCATTAATCAAAGGTATCCCCTTCCCTTTCTTAAAAAGTAAAATTGCAAGTGTAGTAAGTGCTTAAAATACATACATATATAGAGAGAGGTGGTTTTATAACCTGTGAAAAAGGAAGCACAAGATAGAGGAAAGGATTGGGTCAAAGTCATACAGATATCCTATCTGCCAGGCACTCCCCTTTTCTCTCTTAGAGTGATGATATCTAAATATCTGGTTATGTTCCCATCCCAGTTCATTCTAGTCTGGCCCTTTGCAGAAACCTGCTGTGGATTAGTCTTTCTGTATCCTGGTCAGTGATTTGAGAAGTCTTTTAATACTTGTTTTTGATATACTGCAAGAAGATAAATTAATTGAATGTTTTGGAGTTAAATGTTATATAGAAAAATTTCCACAAACCATCTATTTTATAAAATTTTTGGAATGCAGTTCTTAAATTTGAATATTCAGGCATTCTGCTTTGGTGGCATACAAGGAAAGATCAGTTTTCTTTTGCAGAGAACTTATTTCCCTTAAAAATTGTGAAAGGAATAACGCCCTTTATTGATGACTTGGAAAATTAAAAGCATATGTATTTTAAAATCTTATGGTTCCCATAGATTCTGTTTAATTGTGGGAGGAACTGTCAGGTTTTTTATGAGGACACTGATTACTTTTTCTGTTGTTGTTGTTTTTGTTTGTTTGTTTGTTTTTCTCTCTCTCATCCCCAGGACTCTCTAGAGGAAAAGCGAAAACGACAGCGGTCTGAACGCCTGGAACGGATTTTCCAACTTAGTGAGGCTCATGGGGCCCTGGCACCCGTGTATGGGACTGAAGTCCTGGATTTCTGTACCTTGCCCCAACCTGTTGCCAGCCCCATCGGCCCTTGTTCTCGCCCCAGCCACCCCACCTTTTGGACTTATACTGAGGCTGCCCGCCGGGCTGTCCTGTTTCCTCAGCAACGCCTAGACCAGCTGTCTGAAATCATTGAGAGGTTGGCAGGACTAAGTGCTCATGGGAAGAGGGTCTTGGGGCTTCTGAGTGGATGTAGTGGTTAGGCATGTTGAAGGTGCTATCTCTTGGGACTCTACAGAGTTTCATCTTTTATACTGCTTGCCTTCTTCCTTTTGCAGGTTCATCTTTGTCATGCCTCCTGTGGAGGCACCTCCCCCTTCCCTGCATGCCTGCCACCCACCTCCTTGGCTGGCCCCACGTCAGGCAGCCTTCCAGGAGCAATTGGCCTGTGAGCTCTGGCCCCGGGCTCGTCCTTTGCACCGTATTGTGTGTAACATGCGCACCCAGTTCCCTGACTTGAGGCTTATCCAGTACGATTGCGGTGAGTTCATTGATTAATGAGGGTCCCTTGACCTCTTTTACTCTTTTCAGGGATGTTGTACATAAGGTCTTGGTAGATTTCATTAAACATTAGACAGTTTTTTTAGGTTATGCTTATGGGCAAGATGGAGAATTGTAGACATATGATGGATTCTCATCATTCATGAATTTGACTTTGATCAATTTGAAAATGTGTGTTAACTCACTTATTTGTTCAGTGATTATTTTGTGAACATCTGTTTTGCTAATCATTTGGGGTTCGATGGTGAACAAGATAGCACAGCATGGAGTTTTCAGATTTATGCTGCACAGTAAATAGTAAATTTTGTTTTGTGAAAAGACAAGAATCCTTACCTTTTGGTTAGAGTCCTATTGATTACAATGCATTAGGCTGCAAGTAACAGAAAACCAAAAGTGAACGTTTATTGTTGACTTAATGAGCAATTCTGAGAATAATGGTGTGTTGTTGGTTCAGCAGATTAGTGGTATCTTCATCGATCCAGGATCTTCTTGTCTTTCTACCTTGCTTTCTACCATCCTTAATTTTTATCTTTTTATTCTCATGCTTATTTCTTCATGGTCAGAAGATGGCTGCCATAACTCCAGGGAGCACACCAAATGCTCTGAGTAGGAAGCCAGGGGTTGAGACAAAAGACTCCTAGCAAATCTTCTTTCCTGGGAAAGAAAGCCCTCCCAGTTGACTTTGCTTCATAATTCATTGGCTCAAATTGGGCCATATGCCCATCCCTGGAGCAATCACTGTCAAAAGGAAATGGCAAAAAGGAACTCTGGCTTATTTAGGATCATTCATGAGTTGTCTTCTGGGTTGGGTTGAGGCTTGCCTTGCCAGGTGTCCACAGTGTTATTCAGGTTCTGTTAACCAAGAATGGCTTTTTGTCACAATCCTGCACAGATATTTCTATAGTAACATGTTTTTGGAGATTTCCTAAATGTCTTAATAAGAAAGTCAGCAGGATTTTTATTACTATACGCAATATATATTTTAGTAAAAACCGTTTGAAATCATTCAGAATAGATGAATTCAAAGTCAAGTGTTTCAGACTGACTTACTAGAAATGTTTCAGAAGTGAATTCCATGTTTGATGGGACATTGAACTAAGATAACCTAGGATCTTGCCTTTATGGTTCTGATCTCGGTGACCTTCAATCCCTGTCTGTTAACCATGAATCGGGATTTGTTGATAATTTATTCTGTGAATCTGTCCTGTGATACAGCTGGTATAACTCAGTGTAGTACTTAAAAATTTCTTGCTCAAACACTACTGCAGATTCCTTCCCCCCCCCCCCCCCCCCGAGGGTGTATATTGCCCTACCCCTAGTAAGACTATAGAAGTTAAATCCAAGACAGAAGCAGACTGAAGAGGAGAACCCTTAGGGAAAGAAAAGAGGTTAATTCAGATATTTTGGTATCCTGTGCTAATTGAAATCCAGGCCTAAAATTTTGGTTATCATCCAACTACAGCCTTCCAGTGTTGTTTATAGCTAGCTCCCTGCATCCCTTCATGTCTCTTCAGGAAAGTTGCAAACGTTAGCAGTGCTGTTGCGACAGCTCAAGGTGGAGGGCCACCGAGTACTCATATTCACCCAGATGACCCGGATGCTGGATGTACTGGAGCAGTTTCTAACCTACCACGGTCACCTCTACTTGCGTCTGGATGGGTCTACTAGAGTTGAACAGAGACAGGTAATCCAGGCATTGCAGCCCTAAGAGACTCACCTCAGCTTCTGTCTCCTTTTTCCAGGCCTTGGGGTCCAAGAAGGAGCCCCACTAAGCCTTGGGTCTATTTTTGGGGATTTCTCCCAATGTTATCTTTTTTTTCCCTTTCCCTCTAGGCCTTGATGGAACGATTCAATGCAGACAAACGTATATTCTGCTTCATCCTTTCAACTCGGAGTGGGGGTGTGGGCGTGAACCTGACGGGAGCAGACACTGTTGTTTTTTATGACAGCGACTGGAATCCCACCATGGATGCTCAGGCCCAGGATCGCTGTCACCGAATTGGCCAGACCCGAGATGTTCACATCTATAGGTATTGCCTAGTCTCCCCTACCTTGCTTCCCCTTTGCTGGAAGGATTTTATTGATGTATTTGGCTGTTTACCCATGGCTTTCATCAACCCCCAGGCTTATCAGTGAACGGACAGTGGAGGAGAACATCCTAAAAAAGGCAAATCAGAAGAGAATGTTGGGAGACATGGCCATTGAGGGAGGCAACTTTACCACAGCATATTTCAAACAGGTACTACTCTCTTCCAGCCTATGGAGAATAGAACTGCTTTGCCTGTAAGCATTACTCCTGCTTATGAAAGAGGATGCTTTGACCTCTACAGACCTGCATCTTCAACCAGTGGCACCTGATACTTCTAAGAACCATCATCAGATTCATAGTTGTAGGCCTGGGACCAGCATTCCATTGACTCTGACGTTTTTTCTCCTGTTCTTTCCAAAGCAGACCATCCGAGAATTGTTTGATATGCCCCTGGAGGAGTCATCTGGCTCCTCTGTACCCTCTGCCTCTGAAGAGGAGGAAGAAACTGTGGCCAGCAAGCAGACCCACATCCTGGAGCAGGTGAAAAAAGTGGGCGGTCCCTAGAGGAGAGCTAATGGTTACAGTGTGTGTTGTCTTTGGATCTATTGAGTTTGTCCAGAGGGAAGGAACTATTTCTGCTGCTTCTCAAATTATAGTTGGCCTTTGATAGTTGTGAATAGATGGTTTTCTATGGTTTCATAGAAAAAAAGACAGGATTTAGTTTTTATTTCTAAGTTTAAAAAAAAGCAGCAGTGCTTTTTTTAAAATAAAAAACAAAACATATATACATATTTATTTATTTAAATATGTTTTTATTGATTTTTAGAGAGGGAGGTGGGAGAAAGAGAGAAACATTGATGTGAGAGAGAAGCATTGATAGGATCAGCTGCCTCCTGCATGCACCCCAATCCAGGATCGAGCCCGAAACCTGGACATGTGCCTGGACTAGGACCAAACCAGCGACCCTTCAGTGCATGGAATGACTAACTGAGCCACACTGGCCAGGGCCAGCAGTGCTTTTTAATAATAGTATTTGTTAAGCTTTGTCTGTTTAATCTTCTGAGCCTTACTTTCCATTTTTCTAAAATGCTAATGACAAGGAAATAACTAAGGTTAAATGACATTGTGGATTAAGAAGTGCTTTGTTGCCCTTCTGGTGTGGCTCAGTGGTTGAGTGTCGACCTATGAACCAGGAGGTCACAGTTTGATTCCCAGTCAGGGCACATGCCCAGGTTGTATGCTTGATCCCCAGTAGGGTGTGTGCAGGAGGCAGCCGAGCAATGAATCTCTGCATCATTGATGTTTCTATCTTTATCTCTTTCTCCCTTCCTCTCTGAAATCGATAAAAATATATTTCTTTTTAAAAAAGAAGTGTTTTGCCCTAGCTGGTTTGGCTCAGTGGATAGAGCATCAGCCTGCGGACTGAAGGGTCCTAGGTTTGCTTCTGGTCAAGGGCACATGCCTGGGTTGTGAGCTCAGTCCAACATGCAGGAGGCAGCCAATCAATGATTCCCTCTCATCATTGATGTTTCTCTCTCCCTTCCTCTCTGAAAGCAATAAAAATATATTTAAAAAAATAAAAGATAAAAAAGAAGTGTTTTGTACATGGGTAGAACTCATTTTCCAAACATTGTTGCATAATAGAATCACTTGGAAAGCTTTTAAAAGGATTGATTCCTGAACCTTATCTAAAAATCTAAATCATTTTAGGAGGTGAGGTCTGATCATATGTATTTTTTCAGAGCTCTTCAGAAGTAAACATGTTTAGGAACTACAGATGTAAAGTGTCATGGAAATGTTTTTCTCTACCTAGTGCCTTCTCATGGTTGACCATACTCTAGGCTACTTCCTTCAGTGACTTGGGTATAAGCTCCCATCATATCTCAAGGGAAAGATTAGATATCGTTAGTCTATTGCCATGAGACATCTCAGTATAAAAAAAGAATTTTGTTTTTAAAACTTTCTGCCTTTAAAAAAATTTTTTCATTGTTGGAAGTATTACATATGTCCCCTTTCCCCCCCCATTGACCTCTTGTAGCCCACTTCCCTCCCCACCCCAGGCTTTTACTACATATAGTCTATGTCCATGGGTTATTCATATCTATATATATAAAAGCCTAAGCGACCTTTATGACTAAATGACCGGTTGCTATGATGTGCACTGACCACAAGGTGGCAGATGCTCAACACAGGAGCTTCCCCCTGGTGGACAGTGTGTTCCCACAGCCAACTTCTCAAGGCCCCTACCTCTCTTGCCCAACCCTGCCCTGATGGGCCCGGATTGGGGGTGGGGCCAGCCAGCCAACTTCCCAAGGCCTCTCCCCCTAGCTGGCCTCAATCATTGGCCAGGCCAAGGGACCCCACCCGTGAACAAATTCGTGCACTGGCGCTCTAGTGTGTGTGTAAGTTCTTTGGTTGATCTCTTCCCACCCACCCACCCTCCTTGCTGTTCCATCCTATGTGTACAACTGCATTGCTTTGGTAACTTGGGGGCCCAGATGAGAGTTGAGTTCTGTTACCTATATCCTACCTAATAATAGATAAATATGCAAATTGACCGTACCTTCGCTATGCCCGCGATTGGCCAGGAGGCGCGGGGGGGCGGGACTCGGAGTGGCCAGGGTGGCTGATTGGGCCGGCGGGACACTGAGCTCGCGTTGCCAGCGGCGGCTCGAGCTCAGCGTCTGCGCCATGGCTATGCTGTGGCATAGAAGGGGGAGCTCACGTCCCACCGCAGACCATCAAAAGCGGGGGAGCTGGGTGCCTGTCCGCTCAGGCACCAGGCCTTTCAGAAGCCTCCGCGGTGCCGGAGGCTTCTGAAAGGCCTGGTGCACCAGCGAACAGGCACCCAGCTACTCCTAAACGTGCATGATTCAATCATGCACTGGGCCTCTAGTATATATATAAAAGCCCAGCGACCAGAACAGCACAACGACCAGTATGACCCATGGCTATGACGTGCACTGTGGCAGCCAACCAGCCTGATCCAGGCCCCTATTGGCTCCCCGCTCCACCCTGATCGGGGGCGGGGCTGGCCAGCAAACCACCTGCAGTCCCTCCCCCTGGCCAGCCCGGCCCGATGGGCCCCCATCGGGGCAAGCCGGCCGGACCCCACCCGTGCACAAATTCGTGCACCAGACCTCTAGTAATGTTATAAACCTGGTTTGGTATAAATGTTTTTTTGTTGTTGTTTTAAATCTGGGCTGTGACCCAGACAACATTTAATTTATTCCAGAATCTACCATGTAGAGTGAAGAACCAATTTAGTCCAGTCCTTACAATAATGATATCACTTTTATAGCACTTAATAAATTATAAACATATGGTATGTTTACAGTAAATGCCTCTGGTTAAGCAGGCAAAGTGCTTTGATCTCATTTTACAGATGAGAAAACTGCTCCTTAGAATTTAACTGGCTTGTCTATGATAAAAAAGGCAAAGACAGAACCATGACTGGGACCCAGGGTTTTTGAGCCCAGTGCTTTTTTGTTCCCTTATTTTGTTGTAAACTTGGCCTCAAATTTTTGCCAGAATCAAATCACAGGATGTAAAGTTTGTTAATTCTCACGGATTTTCTTTCACATGCCCTTGTAGGCATTATGTCGGGCAGAAGATGAAGAGGATATCCGTGCAGCCACCCAAGCCAAGGCTGAACAGGTTGCTGAGCTTGCAGAATTCAATGAGAATGATGGTTTTCCTGCTGGTGAGGGAGAGGAGGCCGGTCGGCCTGGGGCTGAGGATGAGGAAATGTCCCGAGCTGAGCAGGAAATTGCTGCCCTTGTCGAACAGGTCAGTGTTGGACCCACTAGTTCTCAACTCCTTCCTCTGGACTCTGACCCTCTTATCTTCCCTGGTAAAAATAATCACAGCTGATGGGTGGGCCCTGGGCACCCAGTCCCTCTCTTCATCACCATTCTTCCTCCCCACAGCTGACCCCTATTGAGCGCTATGCTATGAAATTCCTGGAAGCCTCATTGGAGGAGGTGAGCCGAGAGGAGCTCAAGCAGGCAGAAGTGAGTAGTTCTAGGAGGTGGGATTGGAAGTGGGAGGCCACTGTTTTCTACCCACTACCACCTTGAGTGCCTCTCCCTGACCACCCTGTGGGGTCTGTTGTTGGTAGGAGCAAGTGGAAGCTGCCCGCAAGGACCTGGACCAAGCCAAGGAGGAGGTGTTCCGCCTACCCCAAGAGGAGGAGGAGGGACCAGGGGCTGGGGATGAGGTTTCCTGTGGGACTGGTGGAGGCAGCCACCGGCGCAGTAAGAAGGTCAAGGCCCCTGAAAGGCCAGGGACTCGAGTCAGTGAGCGTCTTCGTGGAGCCCGGGCTGAGACTCAAGGGGCAAACCACACTCCTGTCGTATCCACTCATCATACCCGCAGCACTTCCACGCCCCCCCGCTGTAGCCCTGCCAGGGAGCGAGTTCCCAGGCCAGCGCCTAAGCCTCGACCCACTCCAGCTTCAGCTGCTGCAATTCCCATCCCAATCCCTGCCCCAATCCCCATTTCAGCTCCAAATCCATTAACCATGCTTCCTGTCCATATCTTGCCTTCTCCCCCACTTCCTCCGCAGATTCCTCCCCCTTGTTCTTCTGCCAGCACACCTCCTCCTGCCTATACCCCTCCGCCAGCTCATACCCCACCTCCAGCTCAAACCTCTGTCTTAACCCCTACCTCCCCTCTCTTGCTTGGTCTACCCTCTGTGCCCATCTTCCCCCCAGTCACCAACCTCCCCTTGGACTTGGGGCCTGAGGCAGAGCTGTGTACACAGACATTGGCATCTAGTGAGTCCCTGGAGCTGGCTGATATGGCCCCCTCTGAGACTTCCCCGCTTACTCATGTGCCCCCTAAGGATCTGTTGCCAGTTGCTGTTGAGATCCTGCCTATGTCAGAAAAGAACCTTTCTCTCACCTCTTCTGCACCTAGCCCAATCCTGGAGACTGGCAATTTCCCCAATGGTCAAGAGCAGGAGGTACCAGAGCCTGCTGAGGGGACCATGCTCACAGTGCTGCCTGGTGGTGAGGAGGTGCCCACGTGTCCGAGTGAGAACAGTGGTCTGGCGCTCCCACCTTCGGCAGTATCTGATGAGCAACTTCAGTTGCCATTGGAGGCTGACAAGAACTCAGAAGAGCTAGTGGAAGCCCAGACCCCAACATCCAGCCCACAGAAGCAGCAGGAACTTGCTTCAGCTGAGGTTACAGCTCCATCAACCTCATCTTCAGCCACCTCCTCACCTGAGGGTTCTTCACCTGCCCGGCCCCCTCGACGTCGCACCAGTGCCGATGTAGAAATTAGGGGTCAGGGGACTGGTCGGCCGGGGCAGCCTCCAGGCCCCAAAGTGCTTCGCAAGTTGCCAGGACGGCTAGTGACTGTGGTAGAGGAAAAGGAACTGGTGAGGCGACGGCGACAGCAGCGGGGAACTGCCAGCTTTCTAGTGCCTGGGGTCTCTGAGACTGGTGCCAGCCCAGGAAGCCCATCTACCCGCAACATGTTGGGGACAGAATCCTCACCACCTACCAGTGGGCCCTGTGAAGCTGCTCCCCCATCCATACTGCCTACCCCAACCCAGCAGCCCTTCATAGCTCGCCGTCACATTGAGCTGGGGGTGACTGGAGAGGGCAGCCCAGAGAATGGAGAAGGGGCGCTGCTTGCCATCACCTCTCCTGCTATGAAACGTCGGAGGGGGAGGCCTCCCAAGAAGAACAGGTCTCCCGCAGATGCTGGACGAGGGGTGGATGAGGCCCCTTCATCCACCTCAAAGGGAAAAACCAATGGGGCTGACCAGGTCCCTGGGGCTGACCCCCTTATTGTTGCAGAGCCTGTTTTGGGACCCCAGCTTATTTCTGGGCCCCAGCCTCTTGGACCCCAGCCAACTCATAGACCCGAGCCCATCATCCTCTCACCTGTGGAGAAAAGAAGGCGTGGGCGGCCCCCTAAGGCCCGTGATTTACCCATTCCTGGGACCATTTCCTCTCCAGGGGATGGCAGCTTAGAGAGCCGGACACAGCCGCTCCCAATGCCACCACTTCCACCACTCCTAGCCTGTCCCATTGCTACTGTCGCCAACACTGTCACCACTCTCACCATTTCAACATCCCCACCCAAGCGGAAGCGAGGCCGACCTCCCAAAAACCCACCATCGCCACGGCCCAGCCAGGTCCCTGTTTTGGACCGTGACACGTCTTCTGTCCTTGAGAGCTGTGGATTGGGGAGGCGGCAGCAACCCCAGGGCCAGGGGGAGAGTGAGGGTAGTTCTTCTGATGAGGACGGAAGCCGCCCCCTCACCCGCCTGGCCCGCTTGCGCCTTGAAGCAGAGGGGATGCGGGGACGAAAAAGTGAAGGGTCCATGGTGGTGGCTGTAATTCAGGATGACCTGGATTTAGCAGATGGACCAGGCGGGTTAGAATTGACACCTCCCGTAGTCTCAGCTCCAAAACTGCGCTCCACCCGGCTACGTCCAGGTTCTCTAGTTCCCCCGCTAGAGACTGAGAAGGTGCCTCGCAAACGGGCAGGTGTCCCAGTTGGCAGAGGTCCTGGGCCGGCAAAGCGGAGCTGCCTGCAGTCCCCAAGTCCCTTGGGGCCTGAAGGTTCAGTAGAAGAGTCTGAGGCTGAAGCCTCCGGTGAAGAAGAGGAAGGGGATGGGACCCCACGCCGCAGGTCTGGCTCCCACCGCCTTGGTGGGGCAACCAACCAAGGGGACCAGCGCATCCTACGCAGCAGTGCCCCACCCCACCCAGCTGGCCCCGCTGTTAGTCACAGAGGCCGAAAGGCCAAGACGTGAGTGGGCTGCCCCTCCACCGAGGCTTTCCACCGTGGCCCCCCACCGTGGCCCCTCCCTCCACAACCAGGCCTGACTCTGTTAACCACTACTTGAAGTCTTTTGAGGGGGAAAGCCTCCAGGGAGACAGGGGCCTTCTCCCTTCTTTCCACCAAAGTAGGGGGTAGGAAACTGGTTGTCATGGAAATGGGGCACTTCACATATTCCCTTCCCTTTCACCCCACATGGCTGGGCAGTGTTAAGGGTGGCAAGATAGTCTGTCCCCACCCCCTTGTACTTGATTCCCCAGCAGTCTTTCACAGCCCTCCACCCTTAAGGAAAGGGGGAGGGACTTCTCTACAATAAGGTTTTTTTCTTTTTTTTTTTTTTTAAGAAGAAAAAATAATAAACTTAGTTTCTGTATGAGCATCCGCGTAAGGAGGCTTCTGATTTTCTGGTCTGGTGGAGGGTTGGGTGGGAAATTGGGCATCTTTTTAATTCCCCTTCCTCCTGCCAAGGTCCTAGTACCTCATCTCTAACACAGAATTACATATCTTGGAGCTAGAAATGTCCACCCAAGAAGAGGGAAGATTTCTAAAGTTTTAGTTTTCAGTCACTCAGACTCTCACTTTTCCTCTCCTCTCTTCTCTCAGTTCCTGGACTTTCCCTCAAGCCCTCTGATGCCTTAGACTTTTCCCTGCTTTTATCTTCCTTGCTCAGGTGCTTTTCCTTTTCCAGAAGGCAGGCATCACTACCCTGGGTTGCTCCCATCATTTTCCTCCCTTGCTTTCCTCCATCTAGCCAAACTGGTTTGAGTCAGCTACACCCCCATATGAGCTCCTGGGGCTCTTCAGGTGGTGGCTGGCCACCGAACCCCACCCCTGGGCTTGGCTTGGAGCCCTGAGTCAGCTCCATCTCTACCCAAGCCAAATCAAACCTGAGGCAGAAGCCGAAACTCACAGTACCTCAAGGCCTATAGCCAGGTAAGAGCCCCTGTTCATTTTACATTTTCTCTGATCTCAACTTCCTGGCCCCTCTCCTTGTGTTCTCCCCATCATGTCTGTATCTGTTTACTCCATCCGAGTTCTTTTCTCAAACCCACTTCTGCAGCTTTGTGGCACATAGTCTGCTTTCTGCTTATCTTGCCTCTTCTCTTTTCACCCTTTTTATCCTGGGTTGTGTTCAGAGAACAGCAAATGGTTTCATTTTATCTAGGAGGTAGGGGAATGGTTGGAAATGGTTTGGTTTCAAAGCTCAGAGGACCTGAGAACTAGGGAGATGAGAAATGGTTAAGTAGGGCATCATTATGCAGGTTTCTGTGTGGGTTATGAGGTCATTCAAACTCAGTGTTAATCTGATTGTGTTGTGTGGCCTGGGTTGAAATGGAGAGGAGATGGCAGGGAGTCAGCATAGCAAAGGAGGCCCTATTGGAGAGGGATTTAAGGTGTTTTCTGATGTTCAGTTTCCTCAACTATAAAGAGCTTAGATGGGTACTTTTTCCCTCCTTTCTCCCATCTCCAGAATTATTATCACATGAAGTGGCAGTTTTGCTTGAAGTAGGGAATGGCCTAGCGTGTCAGTCTGAGGAACTTGGGGGAATTGTAGTGCCCTTTGAAAAACAGTTTAAAAATCAGACTTTGATCGTCTCAGATTCCTAGCTGCTGTTGAGATTCTATTTCCTGCTTCTCAGTGTGCACCTGTCATTCTATTTCTCCCCACTTGTCAAAACAATAATATAGATAATGCTATGTTCACGCTAGCATGCCTTTAAAGACTTGAAATCTTAGTCTGAGGAAGGATTCCAGTCACACATTTCCTCTCGGCCTATGAGTCATTAGAGGAATTCCCTAGTAAGGTGGCATTCTTAAGAGTTGGGCTAGGCCACAAGGACATGATTAGAGAGGGGTGGAGTCTGAGAAAGCCAGGCCAAGAGCTCAGTTTTGGGGCTTAAAAGTACCTCGACTGTATCGCCCACAGGTGATGGAGGACGAGGAGAATGCAGTGGAGATCTTGGTGAGCAACACGGAAGCTGCTCATTCTCCATCCCCCATTCGCTGCTGCTGGCTCCGCCTCCGCTACTTGGCAGCTACTAGCATTATCTGTGGCTGCTCTTGCCTGGGAGTCATGGCCCTTGTGTTTGCCATCAAGGTGAGGAATGCAGTTCCTATGGGAGCAGGAGGTTGGGTGTAGTAAGGCAATGGCTTCATATCTGATCTGTCTACATTGATCAGACGGTTACTAAGTGCCTGTCAGAGCTTGGTGTTGGGCCTTGTGCCAGAAGTAAGAAGAAGACATGGTTCCTGCCATCAAAGGTCCCACACTCTAATGAGAGATGGCTGTGAAAATGGATAATTATTAATGGGATGTAGCTCATCAGTACTATGGTAGAGGAAGCACAAGGTATTCTGGGAGCTGGGGGAGGACACATAGGGTGGAGTAAGAGTAGGTTAACAGTTGTAATTATCCAGAACAATTTATTCTTGTATTATTCATTGTATTGTTTTCCATACAAACAACTGTAAACCTACTTTTGCTCCACCCTTTATGTGTGTGATTACATGTGTCTGTAGAGTAGAGTAGGTGGCAGGGAAATAACCTTCAAGGATGAGTGAATTAGAGTGAAAGGCATTCCAGGTAAAGGAAGCAGTGTATACGAAGGCCTGGACTATTAGTTCAGCCTAAATGGACCAGTGAGAAATAGGGATGAAGCCAGAGGGCCCAGATTCCCAAGGGCTTCATCTTGAAAGTACTGGGGAACCATTCAAGGGTTTTTGCAGAGGAGAGTGACACGGTCAGATTTGTGTTTCAGTAAGAGCCACTCTCAAGTCCTACATGGAGAATGAATTAGAAAACGAGGCAGCTGAGCAGTGATGAGAGCAGTCTGCAGGAGTCTGGAGAAGCTATAAGGGTTTTGAGAGGGTTTCACCATTTCAAAATACCTAACAGAAACAGCACATTTACCTTTTGAAAGGTCACACAGGCTAACTTAAACACCATGCTTGAATTTTCTCAACCCCAGTTGTATTTTAACCATCAGAAACTGTATTCCTGCCCTAACTGGTTTGACTCAGTGGATAGAGCGTCGGCCTGCAGACTGAAGGGTCCCAGTTTCGATTCCGGTCAAGGGCATGTACCTTGGTGCGGGCACATCCCCAGTGGGAGGTGTCCAGGAGGCAGCTGATCAATGTTTCTCTCTCATCAATGTTTCTAACTCTATCCCTCTCCCTTCCTCTCTGTAAAAAAATAAAATACCTTTAAAAATAAACAAAACAAAAAAAACTGTATTCCTGTCATCATAAAAACTTCTGGGTTTTGTTAAGGTACAATCATAAAAAGAATCCTTAAGGAAAGATGAGGCCCATTGACATGAGAATGGGGTGTTATGTGACTGGGCATGAGTGAAAAATACAAAAATACTCCAAGGTAGCTCACTATTTCTTTTTTTTAAGTATTCTTTTTTTAAAATTTTTATTGATTTCAGAGGGGAAGGAAGAGGGAAAGATAGAAACATCAATGATGAGAGAGAATCATCAATTGGCTGCCTCCTGCACACCCCCACTGGGGATCGAGCCCACAACCTGGGCATGTGCCCTTGACTGGAATCGAACCCAGGACCCTTCAGTCTGCAGGGTGACACTATCCACTGAGCCAAACCAATTAGGCCTAGCTCACTATTTCTTGCCAAGAATTCCAAATTTGGAATGAATCTGGGATAAGTAGAAAAGGATAGGGAATAAAAGGATTGAAAAGTATTTTACCATACATGATCTTGTGTGTTAATGGCCACTCTGAAAAGTAGGCAGAGCAGAATGGGTAACTTATTTTGCAGATGAGGCATGAGAAACAGAAACTAGAAAGGAAGGTAGAGGATTTGGATGTGAGGTTTTGAACCATGACAAGGATGGAGGATTGTAGTGGGTCGGTGGGCATTTTGGGACAGAAGCAAAGGGAGAACCTAACCAAACACCTGCCCCCACAGGCGGAAGAGCGGCATAAGGCAGGCCACTCGGAGGAAGCAGTGCACTGGGGGGCCCGGGCCCGGAGGTTCATCCTGATCAGCTTTGCTATCTGGCTTGCTGTCCTCGTTTTGGGCCCCCTGCTTCTGTGGCTGCTCTCTTACATCATCGCCCAAGCTGAGTGATTGAGGGTGGCCTCTGCTGCGAGTCAGCCGAAACCTCCTGAATCCTGCAATGCGGCATTGCTAGGGTCGAATGCCAGCAGTGGTCCTTCCTGGCTGGAGGATGGCGCCTCTCTCAAAGGGCTTTGGAAGAGCTCTCCTAACCCTTTATAAAAGAAAACGGCAACTGAGACTGATGAGGGGAGGTCAGCCTGCTCTATTCTTTCAGTGTTCATTCCCTGTTCCCCCCAACCTACCCCATTTTAGGGGCCTCTACCCAGAGGTGGGGCTGAAGACCAGGCCTGATTTTATTAGAATTTGTTTTATAATAAAAGCCTTTTTTAGTGGTGAAATGCTGTTGCTGTCTACTGTTCTTCCCCTGCTTTTCCCTGGGACCTTGGTAAGAGCCAGAGTGGGCATCTGACTGATGGCAGCAGTCTGCATCTCCCCATGCCTAGTTGCTTCCATGAGAACAAAAGATTTCTTTTTCTTTTTCTGGAAGCTCTTCTTGGAAAGACCCCAGCTTCTTCCTTAGACGTGAAGAGAGACCCAGAGGCCAGAGAGCAAGAGTAGTAGCATCAGCTACTATTTATCGAATGTTTGATATATTCCAAGCTGTGTTCTAGACACTTTATACTTCTTAACTTCTTCAGTTCTCACAATCACTCAATACCTAGGTACCATTGTTCTCGCTTTATAGTTGAGGAAACAGGCACAGATTATAAGGGCACACAGCTAGTAAATGGCAGAGCTGGGATTGAACTTGGACACTTTGGTTACAGAGTTGAGAGAGGAGTGAGAGGATTGAATACAGCAACCATCCCTTATATATAAAGATTTCTATGATTATATTGATTGCATAGCCTTTACCTTGGGTTTATTGATAATATTTTATATTTTTATTGATTTCAGAGAGGAAAGGAAAGGGAGAGAAACATCAATGATGTGAGAGAATCATTGATTTGCTGCCTCCCGCACGCCCCCTACTGGGGATCAAGCCCGCAACCTGGGCGTGTGCCCTTGACCCATGGGAATCAAACCCATGACTCTTCAGCCCTCAGGCTGACACTCTCCACTGAGCCAAACTGGCTAGGGCTGCTAATATTTTTAATATGAGATATATCACACATTCAGGAAAATATCCAAAACAAATACAAAGCTCAATAAGTTAAAGCAAACATCTGAAAAACTAACACTAAGTCAAGAAATGAACATTGCCAGCACTCCAGAGCCTCCTTTATATCCCTTATTATCACTGCTGCTTCCTTTCTTCCCACAGGTAACTATCATTCTGGCTTCAAACAATGTAGTTTTGTTTTGCCTACATTTGAACATTATATAAATGGACTCGTGTATTTTTTATCCTCACCCGAGAATATGTTTATTGATTTTAGGGAGAGAAAGAGAGGGGGGGTGGGGGGAGAGGGAGAGGGAAAGAGAAACATCAGTGAGAGAGAAACATCGACAGTTGTCTCCCGCACGTGCCCCAAACAGATCATATCTGCAACCTAAGTATGTGCCCTAGCTGGGAATCAAACCCGTGACCTTTCGTTGCACAAGATGACACTCCAACCAAAGGAGCCACCTGGCCAGGGCTCTTATGGATTCTTTTTATGCCTGGCTTCTTAATGTTGTTTATGAGATTTATCAATCTTTGGTGTAGCTATAGTTTTCATTACTGTATAGTATTCCATTGCATGAATATATTACATTTTATGTTGGTAGATTTTGGGGATGTTTCCAGTTTTGGGATATTGTGAATCATTCTGCTGTGGATGGATACATATATATTTATTGATTTCCGAGAGGAAGGGAAAGGGAGACAGAGATAGAAACATTAGTGATGAGAGAAAATTTTTGATTGGCTGCCTCCTGCACACCCCACACTGGGGATCGAGCCAGCAACCCAGGCATGTGCCCTTCACGGGAATTGAACCAGGGACCCTTTAGTCCGCAGGCTGATGCTCTATCCACTGAGCCAAACTGGCTAGGGCAATTGTCATATGTCTTTAGCCTCCTTCAATTTTTAGTAGGTCCTCATCCTCTTTTTTTTTGTTAACCCTTACCCAAGGATATTTTTCCATTGATTTTTAGAGAGAGGAAGGGAGAGGGAGAGACAGAGAGAGAGAAACATCAATGTGAGAGAGACACATCAATTGGTTGCCTCCCACACAAACCCTGACCAGGGCCAGGGATCGAGCCTGCAACCAAGGTATGTGCCCTTGACTGGAATCGAACCTGGGACCCTTCCATCCACTGAGCCAAACTGGCTAGGGCTCATCCTCACTTTATTTTTGGTCTTTGTAGAATTTCTCAATTTAGGTTCTTATGATTGGATTCAGGTTAGAAATACTACATAATGTCAATGTGTCCTCAGCACATCACATCAAGAGGCATATGATGTCAAGTTACTCTCTTATTGGTGGTAGTAATATTGACAACTTGGTCAAGGCAGTGTCTGTCAGACTTCTGAAAGGTAAAGCTAACTTTTATCCTTTGTAATTAAAAACTAATCTGTGTAAGTATCCTGTTCCCCAGCAAATTTTCACCAATCATTTTAATGCCCAGTTTGCCCAACACAGTTATGAGGCTTACAGAATGTTGCTGTTTTAAGTTTATCATTATACACTTATTAGTTAATTGGCATTCTACTATGAAGATGGTCCTTTTCTCCATTATTTATTTACAATTTTTTAGGGTCAGTATGGTCTTGGATTGTTCTTTAATTCAATTTATTACATCCATTACTGTCATTAACCTTCTTAAAATGTTTTGTTGAGGTATAATTTACATATTGTAAAGTTCACAGATCTGATGTTTTCACATCTGTGTAATCACCACTTAAGTCAGGGGTGTGGAATGTCTGGCCTGCCAAGGCATTAGGAATGAGTTAATTAAATGTTTGACCAAATATAGCAGGATAATTTTTAAGTTGATAATTTTGTATTACCAAAATTAACTTCACTGGTCCCTGAGTGAAGTTATAAATATCTAAATGGCCCTTGGTAGAAAAATGGTTCCCCACCCCTGAATAGGTGAATAGACAATTTCTAGCACCTCAGAAGCCTCCCTCATGGCCCTCTCAGTCTCATTATTTTTGTCCCTGATTTTGGCCAGTGGAAACCCAACCCCTTCAGCCTGGTTCTTGTGTCCTTCTGATACGTCCCCAACTTTTTTCACTTACTTTTCTGGCACAAATTATTGTAGATTCATCCTGCACTGTCTCTGCTCCAGCCTGGGAATTGGCCATTTCTTCAAATGAGCTTTGGTTCCTTCTACTGGGGACTGTTACTTTGAAATCTAGACACTAGCTGTGCTCATTCTATTGAGATGTTACTGCGTCTAGGCCCTTTCAGAGGTTCATGCTAGAAATACTTTATTTTTTAAAAATCACATCTGACTTAATCATAAGGTTCTCTCCTTTCCCCATTCTATTTTTAAAAAATAACTTTATTGCATTTTAGAGAGCAGAAGGGAGAGGGAGAAAGAAACATCAATGGGAGAGGGGAATACCGATCAGCTGCCTCCTGTATGCTCCCCCCCACCCGCCCCCCGGGGATGGAACCTGAAACCTGGGCTGGTGCCCTGACCAGGAATAGGACCAGCAACCCCTCTGTGCATGGGACGGAGCCACACTGGTCAGGGTTGTTGTTTCCCTATTCTAAATTCCTTATTCCCACAGTAAGACCTTGGCTACCTAATGTTTATTCACTTGCTCAATTTTAGAATGATTATCCCATTATAGTACTAAATAACAAGCCTACTAAGTAAAGTTAAATATTTCTTCACAATGATTTTGTCTTTATTTTTATTTTGAGAGTACATTTATTAAAGCTGGGGGCTGTGAAACAAGGAAGGACTTAGGGTACAAGCAGCAGCAGGAGAGAGACAGACAGGGCTGCTTTGGCTCTAGAAACACCATGGGAAAGAAGTGAGCCAACACGGGGCTGCTGTCAGCTCAGTGGAGAGTCAGGAAAAAAGGGCCTTGGAGACAGGTTCAGGGGTTAGCCTGGGAGGAGCTGCTGCTGCCCACTGCTCCCCTGGTTGCAAGTCTCATGGGGTCCCTTAGAGTTTAGGAGATGCATGCCTGTGGGGAAAGAAGTGTAGGGGAGGGAAGGATGCTGATGTGCTCCTGGGAGGGACAGTGTGCCTGTTTTATCTATTTAAAACACATTTCTATTGATTTCGGAGAGAGAGGAAGAGGGAGATAGAAACATCAATGATGAGAAAGAATCATTGATTCAACTGCTTTCTGCACCCCCCCCCCCCCCAATGGGGATCTAGCAGCAACCCAGGCATGTGCCCCACTGGGAAATCCAACCCTGACCTCCTGGCTCATACACCAGGCCTATTTTGTCTTTTAGATTGATGATATAGTCAAAGTACTCCATTAAAAAGTTACTTGGACTCGTTACATGGTTGTGATCCCAAGGTGACATTTCTAAGATAGTTGTTAGCAGGTTATATTAATTCATTCTGTGCCTCCTTCATGGGTAATAGAACTTCCACAGGGTAGGGACTTTTTATATTATTATTATTATTATTATTATTATTATTATTATTATTGCTGTTAGTCTAGCACTGTGATTTTCAACCAGTGGCCACAAAAATTTTTAAAACATGCAATACCTGACTATTTAGTCAGGGGCACTGACCTCTTTTCCCTTAAAATGTCAAATTAAAATATGACAACAGCCAACACTACAATAGACAGCTGGTATGAATGAATCAAAATTATACCTTTTTTTTTTTTTACCAGATCAGCAAAAATTATAACCTATTTTTTGGTGTGCCCCAGAATTTTAGTCGTTTATGTGTGCCATGAGATGAAAAGGTTGAACAAATACTCAAAGAATGAGTAAGTGAATGCCGGGGTTGAGGTATGCACAGAGAAGGCTTACGAAGCAAGTGGCTCCTGGCAGAATCTCATAACCTGGTAGCCTTAAAACAGAGTGTAATACTCCCCAACTTTGGGGAGGGGGTGGTGGAGGGTTGGGGAAACAGAACCCCCAGCTAGGGCTTTAGAAGTATTCAAGAGGCAGAGCAGACACAGGACGAGCAGGCAGCCTCTTGAGGCTGACGGGCCGGGGCAGGTCCAAGTCCGCACCAGCGGCCACGTTGGGCAGTTCTCCCGGCTGGGTCTGCCCCTCAAAGCAGCGCTGCTAACAGACCGCAGAGCCCAATCCCGGTAAGGGTGCTGGGAGGAGACTGAGGGCCATGCCCGAGTCCGCGAATCGGCGCAGCGAGTCGTGCATCCCAGCAGCCCAGAGGTTCTGCTTCCCAGGAAACCCGGCTTCCCGGTCGCGTTCCAGGCCTCCCACCACCCTGGTCAGCAAGTTCCGCCCTCCGCCGCCTCCGGCAGGTGCGTGCCGGATTGGCTCCGTGGGAAGCCTCCGCGCCGCAGCCTTGGGAAACTCGGAGCGCCACGCCCGCTGCAGCCTCAGGTCTCGGCTTCCCATTAGACCGCGGCTTCCAATCGCAAGGGCTTTTGGGCCTCCGTCCTCAGGAGGCGCCGCCATTGGCGGGCGGGCGGGGCGGGGCCGGAGGTCGCTGCCGGCGCGCCCCGGGTGAGGTGAGGGACTGGAGGCGAACCCGGCGACCGGGCGGCCTCGCTGGGTCCCCGGCGTCTCTCCTCGCCTCTGCGGGTGAGCCTGCGCGCGACCCCGCACCCCGCGCAGCGCTGGCCCAAGTGCGCCTGCGCAGCAACAGCCGCCGGCCCGCGTACCCTTCCCTCATTCTCCCAGCCTCCCCCTCCCCCGCCCCTCCCTGCCAGCCTTCCCGCCCCTTAGGCCCTTTCGCTGGGCCTCCCCAGCCCCGCTCCTTCCCCAACCCCGTCCCCACTCCCCAAGATCCTGGCGCCCCAGCCGCAGGGACTGTGCCTCCGCGAGCCGCGATGTGCGTCCTCTCAGAGCCTGTGGGCCTCCCTGCCCTCCGTTTCCTCCTCACAGGCCCCCACCTCCGTCAAAATGACGCTGGACGTGGGACCCGAGGACGAGCTGCCCGACTGGGCCGCGGCCAAGGAGTTTTACCAGAAGTACGACCCTAAGGACGTCATTGGCAGGTGAGGCCCGGCCGGAGGGCGAGGCCCGCGGCGGGGGGTCCACCTACGGGCTGGTCGTCCTAAACGGGGTAGGTCAGTGCTCAGTTTGGTGACTAGACTCTCATTCTGGGTCAACCCCCATTTCCCCCACAAACTCATTTATGTGTTCAGACAGTTGACTTACCTGCTGTGTGCCAGGCACAAAGCTAAACGGAAAGGGAAGAAGAGATGCTTGTGCCCTGGGGGTACTCCAAGTGAAGTAACAAAGAGACACAGGAACTGGAAACAGTGCTGCGGGTCTCCGGGAACCACAGCTTCCCCGAGGTGACATTTGGGTCTTGCAGGATGAGTAGGAGTTCAGCGTGCAGAGAAGGGAAGGCGGGCCTCAGCTGTAGAGGCAGTGGCAGAGGCAGTCACTCACCAGAGGTTTCTGAGCATGTGCAATGTGCTGGGTGCACTGTGCTAGGCACTGGGGATACCAGACCCACAAGGTTTCTGTTCTGGGAATTGTAGTTGCAGAGACAGACAATAAACACAAAAACAAGATAAAGGTCATCGTGCTATGGAGACTATAGAGTGATGGAACGAGAGTCACTAGTGGAGCTGAGACTTGGAGGATGAGAATGAACAGGGTAAGATATATTCCAGGCAGAGGGAACAATGAGTGCAAAGGCTCATGGTTGGAAAGGGCCTAGTCAACCAATAGATAGAAGAGCATAGTGACTAGAAGTAGACAAAGTAGGACATTAAATTGGAGAGGTAAATAGAGATTAGGTTATGTAAGGTCTTAGGCCATGATAAGGAATTTAAATTTTAGTGTAACTGGTAATTTCAAACAAGGAAGTAACATGAACTAATTTACATTTCTGTGATTTGGGAGCTAGGAACTTACTCTTTTTATGCCTCAATTTTTGTGTGTGTGTATGTGTATGTGTTTTTAATAGATTTTTCTTGATTTCAGAGAGGAAGGGAGAGGGAGAGAGAGATAGAAACGTCAATGATGAGAGAGAATCATTGATTGGCTATTTCCTGCACACCCCACAGGGGATTGAGCCTGAAACCCAGGTATGTGTCCTGACCAGAAATTGAACCATGATTTCCCGGTTCATAGGTCAATGCTCAACCACTGAGCCATGCCAGCTCTCAGTTTCTTCATTGTAAATTGGGAATAAAAATAAATCCTACTTTGTAGGTTGCTGTGAGGATGAAAAGAGTTAATACGATACTCTTAGAACACTTTCAGGCACTTGGTAAGTGCTCAACACAGGTGTGTTAATTACAGTGTAAAAAGATCATTCTGGCTCTTATGTAGAGAGTGGAGGAGGAGGGGGCAGGAATGGAAGCACAGAGACCAGTTATGAAGCTATTGATTCATTTAGGCTAGTGATGGTGGTGGGTTAAGACTGCAGTGGGGGTGATAGAGATGAAAAGAAACGGATAGTTTTAGGTGATGACTTGATACAGTTTCCTGGAGGATTGGATATGACCATGAGGGGAAAATAGAAGAAGATAGAAGAAAAATAGAAGAATAACCTTTAAGGTTTGGATTTGAGCACTTGAGTACCATTTATTGAAACAGAGAAGACAGGAGGATCAGATTATGGGGACAGGTGAGCAAGTCAAGAATTCCATTTTTTTGCCCTAGCTGGTTTGGCTCAGTGGATAGAGCATCAGCCTGTGGACTGAAGGGTCCCGGGTTCGATTCTGGTCAAGGGCACAGGCCCAGGTTGCGGACTCGATCTCCGTAGGGAGGGTGCAGGAAGCAGCTGATCAATGATTCTCTCTTTTCATTGATGTTTCTATCTCTCCCTCTTCCTTCCTCTCTGAAATCAATCAAAATATTATATTTTTAAAAGAATACCATTTTGGAAATGTTAACTTTGAGATAAACAACTGGAGCTGTCAAGTGGGTCTTTGAGTCTGGAACTAAAGGGAGAGGGCTGGGCTAAAGCTATAAATTTGGGAGGCATCAGCTAGTTGGCGAGAGAATATAGACAGAAGTGAAAGTGGCATGGGCTTAGGCCCTGGGCCGTATCATGGGTTAGAGAAGGAGGAACCAGCAAGAGAGACCAAGGAGATGTCATCTGTGAGTTACAAAGAACAACAGGAAGAATGTGCTTCTGCAAGCTTGGCATGGTCTGCTGTGATAAGTGCTGCTGAGGCCCTGCTGGTGCGGCTCAGTGGTTGAGGATTGACCTATGAACAAGGAGGTCACGGTTTGATTCCCAGTCAGGGCACATGCCTGGGTTTCGGGCTCGATCCCCAGCTGATCAATAATTCTCTCTCATCATTGATGTTTCTATCTCTCTCTCCCTCTCCCTTCCTCTCTGAAATCAATAAAAAAAATATATTTTTAAAAAAGAAATCCGGAATTCTGGAGAGAAATAATGATGGCTCAGGACAGTGTAGCAGGAATCATTTACACATAGTTGGTATTAAAAGCCCCTGGGACTGGATGGAGGTCACCAGGGGAGAGTATTGGGAAAAGAAGAGAGCTGAGATCCATGCCCTGAGTAGCGGGGTTTCAGGACCAGGTAAGGGAGGATTCACAGAGGCTAGGAAGAACCTTCTGGAAGAATGGTGGTTCCACTGCCAGGGGGCACAGAAAGACCAGTTTTGGAAAAGGCAGATCAGAGGGTAGTGTCGTTATCCTCTCCTTCCACGGTTACTGTGGTAGCATGATCCCTTGTCTCCTCTATTTCCCTCCTGTTTTCCTGCACACTCTCACTAAATTACTTTTCCCAGAGTACCAGTTTCTTCATGTGTAAAGGCCTGAAGCTTTAAAATAATTGTACTAGGCTTCAAACTCAGATGCATTTAGTGGTTGAGCACAAAATAAAACTGAAGTGGCTAAGAGTAAGACAGTAGGAAGTGAGAAGTATTGTGGCAGCTGGAGGATTCTTGTCCCATCTAAGATATATGAATCCAGGTTTGGAAAGAATATTGGACTGACCGAAACGTAATTCATATATGGACTGTTTAGCCAGAGGGTTAATCGTCTGCATCCTTTGATCGAACCAGAGATGTGGGTGACAGGCATTCCAGGCAAAGGGAGTATTGTAAGGTCAAGGAGGCGGTGAGAGCACAGCAGGAGGTTATGTGAATGGCAGCCAGGGAACCAGCATCTGAGATGTGGTGTGATCCTGGAAAGATTTGCACCTTAGCCTGAAGTACTTGTAGGGTCATAGAGAGTTGGTGACAGAGCCCGAGCGAGGAAAGCTCTGTCTAGGACTTTGTCTTTACAATGCCAGAGGGCTTTCCTGTCTCTACCTTAGTATCTTTCAGCATCCCTTCAGGATATTTTTGGCTGCATTTCAGAGCTGGAGAAGCGGAAACCCAGAGACCTTATGTTAGTGGGTTCCTTAGAGATTGATTAGTGGCGAATTTTGGGCCCAAACCTATATCTTTAATTCTCAACTTTGGTCTTCTAGTCAGTTGCCCAATATTTATTTAGAGCCTCCTGTACTTGAGCTAATGTAGGGGAACGTTAGGATTTGGATGGGGTAATCAGGAAGTGTGAGTAAAATTTGGAGGGAGTCTTAGGTAATTTCTTCTTTCTCCTTGTGAGGTTTCAGGGCAAGGGGCAGGTTCTGGGGCTCAGTGGAGAAGGGACTTGTCTAGGTTCACCCATTGAAGGCATGGCAGAGGCTGGGTTAGAAACCAGGACCCGGGCCTGCCTTCCCTGTTAGCTTTGTGTTTCACCTTCCTGGGTACCTGCGTTGCTTGCTGAGGCCACTGTGAATCTGTTGTAGGCCAGGACGAGCTTCTTGGGAGGTTGCCTTGTCCAGATGGGTCTTCAGAATCGGGTGCAGTATATATGAGGATGCTGAGGCTCTACTCTGTTGGAAATGAGAGAGTAGGAGGCCCTGACTCCTGTGTTGTCTGACTCTGGCAGAGGAGTGAGCTCTGTGGTCCGCCGTTGTGTTCATCGAGCTACTGGCCATGAGTTTGCAGTGAAAATCATGGAGGTGACAGCTGAGCGACTGAGTCCTGAGCAGTTGGAGGAGGTGCGAGAAGCCACGCGGCGAGAGACACACATCCTTCGCCAGGTCGCTGGCCACCCCCATATCAGTGAGGCTGCATCCCCTGTTCCTGTTAGATGACAACCACGCCCTGCTGGTCCTGCCCAGAGCCCATTCCCCCCAACACTGCCTCCGCTCCTCTGCTCCCTCCCTCCTGGCTCTGTTCCACCTCAAAGTGTGGCCAGCCTTTGGGTCCCTACTGCCTCCTGTGATTTTCCTTCCCAGTAACAGCCCACTGTTGCCTCAGGGTGGAAAGCCCCTTTAATATGCATCCGCTCCTTTCCATCTCTGTCTCTCTGCCTTTCTGCCTCTTTCCCCAGTCACTCTCATCGATTCCTACGAGTCTTCTAGCTTCATGTTCCTGGTGTTTGACCTGTGAGTATCTCCCTGCCCCGATCTGAGAAGCCGCCTCACCTCCATGCACAGCCCCAGACTCACAGCACAGTGGGCTGAAGACCACCCTCCTCACACCTTCCTCTGTTCCAGCCAGAGCCTGCCTGGCAGTCCATGGTTCTGGCCTCTTTCCTTGGTGCCTTGATTGAGGCACATTCTTCAAAGAGTAATAATAGTGACCAGTCAAAGACAAAGGGTCTTCATGACCCAAATCCCCAACTATCTTAACCCCCCATGGTTATAAGGTTAGCAGGGAAGAAAGGACTGATTTGAGAGTGTCTGTCTAGGAGCTGACCGCTTATAAAATAGATATTTGCTCACCAGTCTCACAGTGTTTAACACCCTATGCTGGTGTCTATCTCTGCTCATCAATTCTTTTTCTGGTCAATGTAAACTGAATGTCTCATGCTATACCATATAATGCAAACCAGTTGCAAAGGTTCTTCAAAAGAGAATGGTTTGAATATTAAATATTTAAGAGAGGCCTTTGGAAAATATTTTTATACAGAAATGACCCTCTGCAAAAGTCTGACGGGAGGTAGGAAGTGTCCATTTTATTTACCCATTATGCAACTTTGCCCAACAATAATACTCCCAAAACTATACCTGATGTGTTTTTTATATTTCAATGATGATTGACACAAAGTTACAATTATAACCTCACTCTTTAAAGAGAAGACAAAATAAGCAAAAATCAAAGCCCTGTACAACTTTTTTCCCCCACTATTAATTGAAATTTTGGTCGGTGCTATAAATAGATAGACACCAGCATAGGGTGTTAAACAACTTTAAAAGGCCTTTTTGAGTATTAGATAACAAGGACCACCTGAAAATTATTGGCACAAGAAGGCATTCATTTTTGCTAAAATAGCCCCCTCAGGCACAATGAAGATACTTGAACTTCCACCCCACTGGGCCAAACTGCCTCTGGCATTCCTCTCACTCTTGGAGTGCTCTGTCTTGAGACCCTTTAGTTTGTCTACAGAGGAATTTCCCTCTCTTTTTAAAAAAATATGTTTTTATTGATATTAGAGGGAGAGAGAGATTGAAACATCGATGAGAAAGAAACATCATCGATCCGCTGCCTCTTGCACGCCACCCAATGGGGATCGAGCCTGCAACCCAGGCATGTGTCCTGTCTGGGAATTGAACTGACAACCTCTTGGTCCAAGGGTTGACACTCAACCACTGAGCAACACCGGCCAGGCCAGAGAAGTCCCTCTACTGGCCTGTTCTATAGTATTTTCCCTGCCCTTATTTTCTCAGCCCTCACTGTGAGGCGCACCTTCCTCCCTACCACCCCTATCTCCTAGGATGCGGAAGGGGGAGCTGTTTGACTATCTCACAGAGAAAGTGGCCCTCTCAGAAAAGGAAACCAGGTAATGGCTGAGCCTGCAGCCCCTGGGGTGAGCAGGGAGTGGGGTGGGGCAGGGAGAAGCAGAGGAGACTGCCCCTCCCCCAGGTCCATCATGAGATCTCTGCTGGAAGCAGTGAACTTTCTCCATGCCAACAACATTGTGCACCGAGATCTGAAGCCCGAGAATATTCTCCTAGATGACAATATGCAGATCCGACTTTCCGATTTTGGGTTCTCCTGCCACTTGGAACCTGGCGAGAAGCTTCGAGGTGAGGGGACCTGGTGCCCTAAGACCTGGTGCTTGAGAGGGAAGGAGACCCAGACATGAGTCTGCTTGGCTGGATCTGAGACCTGAGTCCCAGCTACCAAGCAAAGGGAAGTCAGTCAACACTTGCCAAGTACCCTCTGGGTGTAGAGCCTTGTTTGCAGCTCAGAATGGGTTTCCTGACCTGGGGAGGATGGAGACAGGAAAGTGAGCAGATAAATGGCACACAGCAGCGGCTAGGGGCCATGTGGGGGGAGCCAGGAGAAAGGAGCACCTGATTTAGCTGGAGGGACCTACAGAGCAGAGGCTCTGAGTTGGGCCTTGGGAGGCTGGGCTTGTCCCAGGAGGAAAAAGGGAGAAGGGGATACAGGACTCAGCTGCACACTTGAGGTCTATCAGTGTGCGTCTTAGGTGCAATGAGGAACCTGGTACTCTGGCACTCAGGTTCACCCAGTGTTAATACATTAGTTGTGACAGAATAATTCTGGTGCAAATGGAAAACTAAACAAAGTTCAACTGCAAGACTCCTCAGAGCTTTTTTTTTTTTTTTTTTTTAAATATATATTGATTTCAGAGACGAAGGGAGAGGAAGAGAGAGAGAGAGAGAGAAATATGATGAGAGGGAATCATTGATCGCTCCCTCCTGCATGTTGGACCGAGCCTGCAACCCAGGCATGTGCCCCTGACTGGAATTGAACCTGGGACCCTTCAGTCCGCAGACCAACATTCTATCCACTGAGCCAAACAGCCAGGGCCTTTTCTTTTTGTTCTTTACTCCCTTCACGGCATCCATCTTACTCTATTATAATTTCTCATTTGCTTTTTAGTAGACATTAAGTTTGGCAAGAGAACATCTAATTTACCACTGTCCAATGTAGTGCATGGTACATGGTAGGCGAGAAATACTTAGGAATGAATTTCCTGAGAGTCATGTTCAGTTTAGGCCTATTAAGCTGTCCTGGAAGTGTGCCATAGAATACAGTTTGGAAATTTCTGGGATGTTAGAATTGGGGCACCAAAGTGGTAGAAACTAAAAATAACGGTTTGGATCAAGTCATGGAGGGCTCTGTGCTATAAGAATAGACTTGATCTTGAGGCCATATTGGGGAGCCAGGGAAGAGTTTTAAACAAGGGACTTACCAGTATGTACTTGAAGAAATCCCATACTCCCACTCCTTCCCCTTGGTTTGAGTGGTGGTTCCACTAACCAGAGTAGAGATTATAGGAAGAGTAGATTTGGGCAGAAAGGAATGCAGAAAGTTCTGTTTTTCATTTATGTTATGAATGTAAAAATGTGGTAACATGTTGTGTGAGGAATGGGTAGGTTTGGCCAGAGGGTTGGAGGCAAGTGATAGTTGGATAGGACCTTGAAGTCAATCTAAAAATCACGCTTTTCTTGATTTCCCCAAGGTCACCAGGAGCCTTGTATTTGAGTTGGTCAGCAGGGCCAGGGTCTAGTACTGAGACTCAGCAGTCTGGCAGGAGCAGAATGGGGAACACTTGTTGAGGCTCCAGTAGAGGGTTGGTGTTAAGGGCCCTGAGGGGGCTGGTGGCATCCCACCAATCTCAGCCCTCTCTCCCCAGAGTTGTGTGGGACTCCAGGATACCTAGCACCTGAGATCCTTAAATGCTCCATGGATGAAACCCACCCGGGCTACGGCAAGGAGGTCGACCTGTGAGTTTCTGGTACCCCCGTCCGCTTCCTGTGTACATTTGCCCAGCATCTACTCCTGCCTGACTTTGGTCTTTTTCCCAGCTGGGCCTGTGGCGTAATCTTGTTCACACTCCTGGCTGGCTCACCACCATTCTGGCACCGGCGTCAGATCCTGATGTTACGCATGATCATGGAAGGCCAGTACCAGTTTAACTCACCCGAATGGGATGACCGTTCAAACACTGTTAAAGACCTGGTGAGCTGGGACCATGAGGGTGCAAGGCGGGAGGCCCAAGAGCTAGCCCTCATGTTGTGGAGTTCCCCTAGATTTCACGGCTGCTGCAAGTGGATCCTGAAGAGCGTCTGACAGCTGAGCAAGCTCTACAGCACCCCTTCTTTGAGCGTTGTGAAGGCAGCCAACCCTGGAACCTCACCCCCCGACAGCGGTTCCGGGTAAGCCCAAGTGTCAGGTCTTGGCCTGTTCCTCTGTCCCCTGTGGCAGTGCTACACTGGAGCTCACACTCCCCTCCCCCTTCCCAGGTGGCAGTGTGGACAGTGTTGGCTGCTGGACGAGTGGCCTTAAGCATCCACCATGCACGGCCGCTGACCAAGAGTGCACTGTTAAGGGACCCCTATGCATTGCGGCCAGTGCGGCGCCTCATTGACGGCTGTGCCTTCCGGCTCTATGGGCACTGGGTGAAGAAGGGCGAGCAGCAGAACCGCGCAGCCCTCTTCCAGCACCGGCCGCCAGGGCCTTTTCCCATCATGGGCCCTGAAGAGGAGGGGGACTCAGCTGCTGTCACCGAGGAGGAGGCCATGCTGGTGCTGGGCTAGCACCAGAGCCTTGGGGGACCCCAGAAAGCAGGACTTTCCATGAGGAGGATTTTTATCATTCCAGCCCCTCTTGGCTCTGGCCTTAGGCCCCGGGCCCCACTGCTTGGCCAGGCCACCACTCATCGTACATCATAAAGTCCGGTCTATCCCCACTGGCCAGGGCTTTCAGATCAGAGCTGAGGTAGAAGGGAGCCACTCAAGAGTGCCATGCCTGGCCTTGTCAGTGCTACCTGTGCTGTGTATACAATAAAACCTACACACCAGTGAGCCAATGCCCTATGTCTGGTGTCTGGCTTTGGCAGGAAAGCCCAGAAGTTGCTCAGGATGGGGGTGGGGGCGCGGATGGGGCCACTCTGGCCGAGGCCTTTATTGGGGCAAACACGGGGGGTCACTTGGACTTATTCTTGCTTTTGCCTGGAGGTAGTTGGAAGGGCCGCTCTAGTGTGGTCAGCTTGCTGTTGAGCCTTTCCTCGCTGGCCTTGAGCCGCTCCTCCACCAGCTGCTGCAGCAGCTCCAGCTCCTTGTTCAGCTGGGTCTTGATGTAGGCTCGGAGGAGGGAGACCTGGCCTGCGGGGCAGGGAAGGAGAGATGCTGCTTGGGGCTGAAAGATTGCCCCTAGCTGGGCAAACAAGTTCCAAGGTGTCCCTAGGGACTACGTAGGTGGAAATGTTATTGAATTCAGAAAATATCAGCCAGCCTTTCTGTGAGAGAGAAGTGGGCAGAATGGCTATTGCCAGCCAGATTTTCTGGATTGCTACTTAATAGCTTTGTGAACTTAGGCAGGTGAGTTCACCTTTCTATGCCTTAGGTTTCCTCCCATGTAAAATGTGGATAGTGATAGCACCTAGCATCTGGGATTGAGGGAGAATTAAATGGGTTAATGTACATAAAATGTTTAAAATAGGCCTTGCCTGGCCCTGGTCGGTCTGGCTCAGTGGATAAGAGAGTGTGGACCGAATGGTCCCGGGTTCGATTCTGGTCAAGGGCATGTACCTCGGTTGTAGGCCCCTCCCTAGCCCAGGCCCTGGTCAGGGTGCATGCAGGAAGCAACCAGTTTCTCTTACATCGATGTTTCTCTCTGTCTTTTCCTCTCTCTAAAAATCAATAGAAAAAGTGTCCTTGGGTGAGGATTTAAAAAATAATAATAAAAAATAAAATGAAATAGGGCTTGCCTGGCACATAGTATTATCAGTTATGTGCTGGCTGTTGTCACCAGTTTTTCTGGAGCTCCTAGCAGCTGTGTTTATCTGTCATCTTGGACTTCTGCATGCTGAATCATTTGGAGAAAGGACACCATGACTAAAAAAGTCTGAAGTCCTGATGTGGTCTAAACCCTTCATTTCACATTTGCCCCAAGTCATAGAGAACCCAAACTCCTCCAGGTCCTCACTTGGCTCTTGCTGTGGCTCAGCCACCGTTTCTGATTCCTCCTCCTGTAGGGTGACGGCCTGCTCCTCCACCTCCTCGCCGCCTTCTTTCTCTGCAAGCCAGAAGCAGGAAGAGCCTTCAGCCCCGGCCCCGGCCCCGGCCCCGGCCCCGGCCCCAGCCCCGGCATTCTCCCTTACCTCTCTCATCCTCTGGCCAGAGCTTGGGTGGCTGCAGCCCTAAATAAGTCAAAGACAGATCCAGCCGCACCTGGGGAGACAAAGAGGCAGCTGAGAGGACGGCATCTGCACTGAGGGGAAGGGGACCTGAGGGGTGGTCCAGGGCCCAATACCTGGGGAGTAAAGACGTATTTGTAGAGCTTGAAGTGGCGAAAGTAGGTGTTGACCACATAATCAGCCAGGGCCAACAGCTGTTCCTCCTTAAAAAGGTTGATACTGAAAGGGGGCCGCTGTGGGGGTGACTGGGAGTTAGAGGACTGACCACCTCCTGAAGCTCTGGCCTTTTCTCCTAGTGCCCAGCTGTCCAGGAGCAGGGAGAGCCCACTGTGGCCTTCAGAGGAAGATGAGGGTGATGAGTGTGAGAACAGGCGATGGGGCTAGACCTTGTCTGGGGAGGAGCGAAGATCCCATCAGGGGAACTGACCCTGACTCCATGGCAAAAAAGAACACTGGTGAAGTAGCGGTAACATTCCTCCACATTGCCCAGGGGGGTTGCTGGGAGGGAAAACAAGATACTCCAGTGAGTCACCTCTGTGATAACCATTCATTTTACTCAATCAAGAGCTACACTACTTAGGCTGACATGTTAGTGGAAGGGACATACAATAAACCAAGAAATACATCATTTTAGCTCTTGTTAAACATCCTGAAGAAAACCAGTTCTGGGAATAAAAGGGAGAAAGCAAGAGCTATTTTACTGAGCACTGTGCATATATATATTTCATATACAGGGTGTCCCAAAAATATATACACACTTTGTATAATTATTAATTCCAATGTCTTTTTCAGATTTTTAAAAAACATATATATTTATTGATTTCAGAGAGGAAGGGAGAAGGAGAGAGAGATAGAAACATCAATGATGAGAGAGAATCATTGATTGGCTGCCTCCTGCACGACCCCCACTGAGGATTGAGCCCACAACCCAGGCATGTGCCCTTGGCCGGAATCGAACCTGGGACCCTTGAGTTGGCAGGCTGACGCTCTATCCACTGAGCCAAGTCGGCTAGGGCTCTTTTTTCAGATTTAACCCATTGGGATTAATAATTATTCAATGTGTATACTTTTTTGCGCCCTCCCTCCCCCCATAGCAGAACAGTCATTATTCTTATAGATAAGGAAATGAAGATTTCATAGGTGAAATAACTATGTGTGGTAACACTGCTAATAATGACAACAGATGCCAGGGGGTGATCTCCCTACTTCTACTTCCCATGGTTACTTGTGCCATCCAGCCGCCGCCTCTTTCCTGGGCTCAAACCTGGTCAGCAGCGCCTCTTACCGACACAGGCCTTGTGAAGATCTTGGAGCAGGGCACAAGCCGTTGATGTCTGCTCCATTGAGAAGCCCTGCTGGCGGCAGAAGATGAGTGCGTGGGAGAAGAGATCCAGGGTGATGGCATCCCGCAGGCTCTGCTCAGGCCATCCTAGCCCCAACAGGTCGGCCAGCACCCTTGAGAGGGAGAGAGGATGGGGTGAGAGACAATGGAAGCCTCCCTTCACTACCCCACACTAGTGTACAACATGCTTTGGAGCCAGGCATTTCTCATGCCTTCCCAGTACACCCCTCAGCCTTTCACTTCTTCTTCCCTTCCCTGCTTCTCCCCCCTCCATACTCCCTCATCTCCTCAGCATTGGCCGTCTTCTCCAGCCTGTGCATGGAATGGATGTCCAGGTACTTCCTGCCATAGGAAAAGAGGAGAAATGGTGTTGGTGGCCATTATACATTAGTCTCATGGCAGGACTAGAGCACTAGACTGGGAACCAGGAAACCTGAGTTTGAAATTTGGCCTTTCCACTAACATGCCGTGTGACCTTAAGCAAGCCACTTCCCTCTCTGGGCCTCATGTTTTCCATCTGTAAATAACTGATATGATCTAAATGAACTTTTTTTTTTTTTTAGAGTGGGAGAGGGAGAGGTAGGGGAAGAAAGAGAAACATTGATATGAGAGACATCCATCAATTGGTTGCCTCCCACTTGTGCCCTGACTGGGCCAGGGATCGAACCTGCAACCCAGGTATATGCCCTTGACCAGGAATGGAACCTGCAAGGTTTTAGTGCATGCCTAACCACTGAACACACTGGCCATGGCCTAAATGAATTCTTATGATTATTTTCATTATAAAGCCTACGGTTAGGAAACTTGAGTTCTTGTTTCTGCTCTGTCACTCCCTTAATTGTATGACTTTGGGCAAGTACCCCTGTGGGCCTCAGTGTCCCCATTTGCACAATGCTCCATGACAGCTTTGATATTCTATTTACTTCCCACACTTGCTCTTTGGACTATGGAGACAGGAGAGCCAGCTTCTAGTCATCTTGGGTAATCGCATCTCTGGACCTCAGTCTCCTCATCTGTCAACTGGGGATGTCCTATCTTTTTTTCTGCCCTGGCTGTTTGACAGGGCTTTTGGGGAAGCAAGGGAATCACGCAAGAGTGAAATGTAACTTTTCCCAAGACTCTTTACACTCACCACATGCAGATCCGGGGCTGGGGCAGAGGAGGCTGCGGAGAGAAAGCAGATTGGACCAAAGTCCTTGTCCCTGGTCCATGGCAAATCTCCAGGGGACCTGAGAACTCGCTTTCTCGTCTTAAGGACTAGGAACGAACAACGCGGGCGGGCGGGGCTTCAGCAGGCCCTAAGTACTATTAATGAGCATATTAACAATCCATTCGCCTCTTCACCAAGGCAGCCTAGGAGACGCCTTAAAGTTAGTAAACATAACGACGGGTGGCGCCCTGTCGGAGCCCTTTTATAACATTCACGAGCGGACTACTCGTCCTTACCGGGAACAAGTTGGCTGCAGGATCTTCATCCTCTTCCACCGAGGCCCTGGTGCCGTACTCGGACCGCACTCCTATTCCCAAACGCGAGGCTAGTTCTTCCACTGAGCTGCGGTCCTTCTTGATTTCCCGCCGCAGTTCGGAGGGTTGTTCAAGGTCCGACTGCGTTCTCAGGCTCTGGAATTGGCTGGACTTCCGATGGGTCATCTCGTCGCTCCTCCGGGTCGCGGTCACCGCAGGCTCTACCTGGCCTCGGTTCTGGGACCACCGGTTCTCCTCAGGCACTTCCTAGGTCTGACCCGCTACCCACGCTTCAGCCAATCTTCGCAGCCGAGAGGTCGGCTGCAGCCAATCCGCGGGGGGCGTCGCCACCCGGACGGTTGCTAAGCGCCTCGGGGAAAGAAAAGGAAGTGTAATGTACGCGTCCATTAGAAGAGAATGCGCGTGCGTAATAAATTGCAAAGTGCCCCTCGCTTCTCCAAAGTTTCTAATAAGAGGCAGACGTTGTCGTTAGGCTGGGCGTGGGACTGTGGTGTCAGTTACCATAGGAACGTCTACTGGCCAATCACTGAGAAAAAGAGAAGTTCGGAAGAAACTCGATAGGAGGGACAAAGCGCAACCAATAGAAACAGGAAATGCAGTTCCACCACATCCGGCATTGCCTCTGGCGCCTGCGCTCAGTGCTGGGGAGGCCGGGTGACGTCTGGTGAAGTCCAAGATGGCGGCGCTCGGCTGATCCTGCTGCAGGTGAGGGGCCCGGGGCGGTGAGGGCGGGATGCAGCAGGTTTGTGCGGGGAAGGGTTGGGGCTGCGGAGCACCGGTCGCGTCCACATCTGTGCTCTCCGTCTTCTGCAGGTGACGGAAGTGCCGCCGCCTCCTGCCTGACGTTCCTGGGGAGACCCTGCACCGCTCCTGCCGCCGCGGCCATGTCTGGGCCCGGCAACAAACGCGCCGCCGGCGACGGGGGCTCGGGGCCCCCAGAGAAGTTGAGCCGCGAAGAGAAGACCACAACCACACTTATAGAACCCATTCGCCTTGGGGGCATCTCTTCTACGGTTCGTTCCAGCCCTCTCAACTTAACCAGACTTCCAACTCTGTTCTCCGCCCAATCGCCCGGAACCTTATTCCCAGTTCCCCAAATTTGGCAGGATCCCCCTTACAGGACACTGATGAAAGACACCGAGAACAAGGCGTCTGCCCTCCCTTCCCAGATAGGAAAACAGGCTCCTGGAAGGGTTCGGAAGAGACAACCCTCCTCAACCAAGACGCTCTCTGGGTGTCTGCGCCTCTTTAAGTCCTGTTAGCCGTTAGTTTGGGGACACTCCGCTTTCCACCCATTCCATTTGCTGTCTTCTGTCTCTCTCTGTCATTGATATCTTGGGCCCTGCTTGACTTTCTCCTTGGTCCTTCTGTTTTTCTTGGTAGGAGGAGATGGACCTGAAGGTTTTGCAGTTCAAGAACAAGAAACTAGCAGAGCGGTTGGAACAGCGACAGGCTTGTGAAGATGAACTCCGAGAGCGAATTGAGAAGCTGGAGAAACGGCAGGCCACAGATGATGCCACGCTCCTCATTGTCAATCGCTACTGGGCCCAGGTGGATGCCCCTCTGCTTTCCAGGACCTGGCCTTGATCCAGTTGCCAATTCTCAGACTCCTCTGCTGGGCAGCAGTGTTATGATGGAAGCACCTGAGGAATTCATAACATTTTTGGTGCTTTCTCCCTTCAGCTGGATGAAACTGTGGAAACCCTTCTCCGGCATCATGAGAACCAGGGGGAGCTGTCTTCAGGGACAGAGGCGCCTGGAACCCAGGAGGGGCCGACCCGTGATGAGACCCCTCTCACAGAGCCAGGGACATCAGAACTGAGGGGTAGGGCCAGAGCCCTAGGATCTGGGGAGCTTAATTATGTTCTGGGAAAGGTCCTGGAGAGGAAGGGACTTTTGATATTAGGCCCTGGAGTCCCTCCCACCCCTCCCACACATGCACATACAGTTGATTTCTTGTTTGGGCAGCATAGTACAAGCTTTGGAATCTGAGTGACTTGGTTCATAGTGCATTTTATATTTTGATATTCATTCAGTTAAAAGTGTTAATATTGAGTGTTGACTGTATCTGGCACTAATCTAGACTTGTAGGAGACATAGATAAGCAAAAAGAAATACTACCACTGCCATCAGAGAGGAAGTGATTGTAAATCATAAAAGTATAGGGGCCCCTGAACGGGAATTAGTGTGTGCGCACTTGTGTGTGGTTCTATTTTATTTTATTTATTGATTTTAGGGAGAGAGAGAGAACATCATAGATTTGTTATTCCACTTTATGCATTCGTTGGTTGATTCTTGTATGTGCTCTGATCAGGGATCAAACCCACAACCTTGATGCTCTAACCAACCGAGTGACCCAGCCAGGGCCTGGTGTGGGTTCTAATTTAGTTTGAGAAGGCAGAGGAGGCTTCCCTGCAGAAGTAATTGGGAGCATTGTGGCCTTAGGGAAATTACCTCTGGAATCTCTTGTTTTGATTTCAAGATGGGGATAACAATGCACTCTAGGTGTTGGTTGTGTTGATTCAGTGAGCCTAAGAGTGTTGAATGGCTCAGTCTGGAACTTGGTTTAGAGTTGGAACTGCTGCTCTTGTCCTCATTAGTGTTTCCATCCCTCCTAGAGACCCTGCCCGTGCAGCTGCGGCCCCCACTCAGTGAGCCAGCCTTGGCTTTTGTGGTGGCACTGGGTGCCAGCAGTAATGAGGAGGTGGAGCTGCAGCTGCAGGGCCGCATGGAGTTCTCCAAGGCAGCCGTGTCCCGTGTCGTGGAGGCCTCAGACCACCTGCAGCGCCAGGTGGAGGAACTCTGCCAGCGAGTATACAGCGGAGGTTAGTGCTTTGTGCCCCGCCCCAGAGATGTCCATACCAGTTTGCATCTTGATGCTATCCCTTTCTCAATGCCTCTGGCCCAGAGGCAGCCAGAATTCCCCAAGGAATAAGTCAGTCATGTTCTCAGGGAAGGGTTAGGTTGTAGATGGGGGCTCCAACTTTGATTTCTGGATTTGAACTCTAAAGAGATCAAGAGGAGGAGGTGTTGATTCTAGTGGGGCCAACCCGTTTTGGCGGGATATCTTTTTTGGAGCACTTTGCACAACTCTCGGTGGCAGATGCTGATCCACAAGACATAGCAGCAAGTGCCCAGGCTTTGTAGGCAGACAGGCTTCCCCAAGCCTTCGTTCTGTCACTCTAGCCTTGGCATTCTGGGCAAATGGCTCTCCTCTCTGAGCTGGTTTCCTCCTTTGAGCAGTGGGGGTAAAGACTCCTGGCTTTGTCATGGTGGATCACACTGGGCACATAGCAGACCCCAGAATGAGTTAGCACTTTTCCCCATTGCCCTGGACTTGACTCTGACCCGAGCCCTGACTTCCCAGGGGATAGTGAGCCCCCTGGTGAGGCGGCTCGGGCACGCACCCGGGAGCTGGGCCGTGAGAACCGGCGACTTCAGGACTTGGCCACCCAGCTACAGGAGAAGCACCACCGTATCTCATTGGAGGTGGGCGTTGCATTGTTGGGGGTGGGATTAGACCCAGGGCAGGGTTTAGGTTAGGTGGACACCCAAGCATCTTAGGGAACCAAGTCTCCTCATTTAAGCATCTGCCCTCTTCATTGTTCTCAGTACTCTGAGCTCCAGGATAAAGTGACATCAGCAGAGACCAAAGTGCTAGAGATGGACACGACAGTAGAGGACCTGCAGTGGGACATTGAGAAGCTGCGCAAGCGTGAGCAAAAGCTCAATAAGCACCTGGCGGAGGCCTTGGAGCAGGTGGGGCCAGGGTGCCGTGTCAGATGGAGCCAGGGCTGGGCACCGAGGGCCCTAGGTTCTCTCCTCCACACTCACCTGTCTGTCCGTCTCTCTTTCTCTCTCTCTCTCTCCACAGCTCAACTCTGGCTACTATGTGTCTGGGAGTTCCTCAGGCTTCCAGGGGGGCCAGATCACACTCAGCATGCAGAAGGTGAGCAGGTATCATTCTTCCCAGTCCCTCCTGTAATCTTTTCTCTACCCTTGACATTCCCCACAGAATTATGGTGTCTGAGGTCCTTCCCTGTCACCCAGGCTGCTCTTTGTTGTATTCATGCACAAATATGTTCAGTAAATAATTGCTAAACACTAAGTGCTAGGCAGCAAGCATATTGGAGAACAAAATAGACAAAAACCAAAGCTTTCATGGAGCTTAAGTCGGGAGAACTGGCCAGAAGTAAGTAAAATAGTACATCAGTTGGCTATAAGCACCACAGAGAGAAAGTATAGACAATAGATAAATGGAAGTGCTGGAGGCGATTGGAATTCTCAGTTGGTGGCTGAAGAAGAGCCTTGCTAAGACAGTGCCTTTAATCACTGTCTCATTCCTTGTCCTATCGATGCTCTCTCACCTCTTGGCAGTTGCACATTTTCTTGGTGCTGTGGGGATCCCCATGCCCTAAGTCCCTTTCCTTTACTCTTCAGGGCTTCCAGGAAGATTTTGCTCACTCCTTGTCAGTTACAACAAGCCTTGGTTCCCAGCATTCACCATGCAGTATTGAATTTTCTTCCACTTGCCTGGGAGCTCTTAGGAAAGTGCTTAGGTCTGGCTTGTCCCAGGGGCTTCAGAATACATCATTGCTACACATAGGAGAGCTTGAATGAGGCTTTTGTGAAGGAAACATGCCTCCTGGCCTGGCCCTGACTCGCACAGCCTTTCCCATTCCACAGTTTGAGATGCTGAATGCGGAGTTAGAGGAAAACCAGGAATTGGCCAATAGCCGCATGGCAGAGCTGGAGAAGCTACAGGCCGAACTTCAGGGGGCTGTGCGGACCAATGAGCGCCTCAAGGTGGGCTGCTTGGGGCTGGGAGGACCTAAGACTGCAAGGTGGGGGCTGAATCCTTGCACTGACCACTTTTGGGCATCCCTGCCTTTAGGTGGCCCTACGTAGCCTTCCTGAAGAGGTGGTACGGGAAACGGGGGAATATCGAATGCTGCAGGCCCAGTTCTCGCTGCTTTACAATGAGTCCCTGCAAGTGAAGACCCAGCTGGATGAGGCCCGGGGGCTGCTGCTGGCCACCAAGAACTCCCACCTGAGGCACATTGAACACATGGAGGTATGGCCCAAGAACGGGTGGGGGCTGTGGGTGCCAGACCCTGAGGGTTAAGGCATTCCTGGGTTAAGTCCCTGTATGCCTGCCAGGGGTCCCTTGGGAATAAATTCTTCTTAAGCCACTGAGGCCTAAGGTAGGGGGCTTGCCAGGGAGCAGAGGGATTGTGTGGGTCCTTAATGCCTCACCCCACAGAGCGATGAGTTGGGGCTGCAGAAGAAGCTGCGCACAGAGGTTATCCAGCTGGAGGACACACTGGCCCAGGTACGCAAGGAGTACGAGATGCTGCGCATCGAGTTTGAACAGAACCTGGCGGCCAACGAGCAGGCGGGTATGTGGTGAGGACAGGGTGGAGGTGGGCCTTACCTGGGATTGCTAGGCCCTAGGTGGGGCTGCTGCTCACCCAGACGCAAGAGGTTTAACCCTTCCTGTCACAGAGCCTCGTCTCCCTGTGGAAAACAGGTACCACACCACCTGGCTCGAAGGCACAGTAAGAGTTACAACCAGCTGAGGTGGTTGATGGAGCAGGCTGAGAGCATGGGCTGTCAGCCCCACCTGTGGTTCTCTGGCCTTCTGGTGTCTCTCTCAGATAATTAATTTATTTTGGAAAGAGTTACTTAATACCACCTATGGGCCAGGCTCTGTTCTCGGCTTTGGGATTATACCAGTGAACAAAACCAAAGAATCCCTGCTGGTGTGGAGCACTGTTATAATGGGGGAAGGCAGGAATAGAAAAGAAAATATAGAATATGTATTTTAGATAATGACAAATATGCCAAGAAAAATAAAGCATGGATTGAAGACAGGAAGTATTAGGAGAAAGGGTGTTGCAGTTTTGGATGGGGAGGACTGAGAAATGGATTACTGAGAAGGTGACGTTTGTTTAAAAATCCAGAAGTAGATTAACTCACTTTTGTGCATTTACTGTTATGTGTTCTTTTGAAGGAAAGTTGGAAGTATTTAAAAATGTACATGAGCAGAAATAACACACAGTGTGAAGTTACTTTTGGGTGAATTTTCTTCAAAGTAAAGTCTACATTACTTTGATGAGATCATATTGTAAAGTCTGCATTACTTCGATGAAGTCATACTGTATAAAGGCTTCAGTTTTCCTCTTCTTTATAATGGGAGTGATGGCTCTGGCTCCTCCTCTTCCCCCCACTAAAGAGTTGGGCCCCTAATCTAGGGGCCAGTCTGACGTTAACCCCTGACCCTCCCCTAGGGCCCATCAACCGGGAGATGCGCCACCTGATCAGCAGTCTTCAAAACCACAACCACCAGCTAAAGGGGGATGCCCAGCGATACAAGCGGAAGCTTCGGGAAGTGCAGGCTGAGATTGGCAAGGTGAGGAGCGTGCTGCCTGGGAGAAACCTTGGCTAGAGCCCAGTGAGGACCATCTCACTGCAGCCCTGTTCTCTCCTGTTCTTTGCAGCTCCGGGCCCAGGCCAGTGGCTCTACGCACTCCATCCCCAACCTGGGCCACTCGGAGGACTCGGGCCTCAGTGCCCCAGCCGCAGGGAAAGAAGAGGGTGGGCCAGGCCCTGTTGGAGCCCATGAGACCAGAAAGGAGATAGCTTCAATGCCTGTTGCCACCATGACTACCTCCTCAGCAAAGAAGGAGGAGCTGGTCCCCTCTGAGGAAGATGCCCAGGCCTTAACCCCCGGGCCCCAGGGCCCCTCTTCCCGGGGCCGAGAACCTGAGGCCAGGCCCAAACGGGAGCTTCGGGAGCGGGAAGGGCCTGGCCTGGGACCCCAGTCTATAGCCTCAGCACTTGCAAGAGCTGATCGGGAGAAGGCCAAGGTGGAGGAGGCGAAGAGGAAGGAGTCAGAACTCCTTAAAGGTCTCCGGGCAGAGCTCAAGTGAGGCCCTATCCCTGTCTACTTCCCACCCCTGCCAAGTGGCCTCCAGCCCTGCTTACCAAGTCCTCCTGTGCCTCCCTAGGAAGGCCCAGGAAAGCCAGAAGGAGATGAAGCTGCTGCTGGATATGTACAAATCGGCGCCCAAGGAGCAGCGGGATAAGGTGCAGCTCATGGCAGCTGAACGCAAGGCCAAGGCCGAGGTGAGGTCAGGCAGGGCTTGTGGGGCATATAGAGAGGCAGCCCCATAGGGTTCTGACCAAAGCAGAGCCCTAGATCAACAGGAAGCCATGACAGGAGAGCTCCCTCCTTCTGGTGGCTGTAGGTCGATGAGCTGCGGAGTCGTATCCGGGAACTGGAGGAGAGGGATCGAAGGGAGAGCAAGAAGATTGCAGATGAGGATGCCCTGAGGCGAATTCGGCAGGCAGAGGAGCAGATAGAACACCTGCAGCGCAAGTTGGGTGCCACCAAGCAGGTGTGAGCCTCTTGTGGTTCTCTTGCTTCTAAATGTTAGGATTCCCTTTACCCGCTCTCCCCACCCCCCAGTCTTGGGTTCTTCTAGCAGATGGCCTGGTTCCACTCTGTGGTTCTTTGCTCAGCTGTGTTTTCCTGGGGTTTCCCCATGGTCATCCTGTCCATCTACCACATTCCCTCTGTCCTTGCCCGTACAGGAGGAGGAGGCTTTGCTGTCGGAGATGGATGTGACAGGGCAGGCTTTTGAGGACATGCAGGAGCAAAATGGGCGGCTGCTGCAGCAGTTGCGAGAAAAGGACGATGCCAACTTTAAGCTGATGTCGGAGCGGATCAAGGCCAACCAGATTCACAAGCTGCTGCGGGAAGAGAAGGATGAGCTGGGTGAGCAGGTTCTTGGCCTCAAGTCTCAGGTATGGTCACCCTGGGCTTGTAGGGTGGAGCTGGAGAGGCAGGGGCTTCCCAGCACTGAATCTCTACCCCTGTCCTCAGGTGGATGCCCAGCTGCTGACTGTGCAGAAGCTGGAGGAAAAAGAGCGGGCCTTGCAGGGCAGCCTTGGAGGTGTGGAGAAGGAGCTGACGCTGCGCAGCCAGGCCCTGGAGCTCAATAAGAGGAAGGTGAGGCCGGGCCTCGGGGAGGCAACATCGATGCTGGCTCACAGCTGCAGAAGTCAGGCTCACGTCTCAAACTCTTACTATGTTCCAGACCCTGTGCTGAGTGAGGACTTTTCATACTTGGTCAAATTTTAGTCTCATAATAATCCTATGACGGTTTTTCTTGTTATCCGTGAGGAAACTGAGGCTCAGGGGGTCAACTGACTTGCTCAAGAAAGAGTAGAACTTGGATTCGGTCCGTCTCCTTGGCTCTAGGACCCACATCCTGACCTGTAAAATGGGGAGGGTGGTTCCTGTCACATAGTTGTACTAAAACAGAAATATCTAGCTCGTGGTAAAGGCTTAAGATGGATATTGATTTTCAACTTCTTTCCCCACTGGGCTTGTTTCTCCTGCTTCATTCATTCATTCAGGCCGGAGGTGGGGGACATCAGTATGAGGCCTGCGAAATTATTTGGTCTGGCCCTGCCAAGGCAACTGCAGGTGGGACTCGAGATTCAATAAATCTGGGAGCTTTTTTCATAGCAACAAAATTTATAGCAAGTGAATTACATTAAGCGAATGATGTTTTAAATTTCCAAATGGCCCTTGGGGAAAAAATGTTCCCCACCCCTGATTTAGACAGTATACATGCCCTTGCTGTATATACCCGACCCTGTGCTCAGTGCTGGGGAGACCCTGGGAACAAGAGGGTCCTATTAGAAGGAGGGAAATTCCAGTCTTTAGGGGACAGATAGCCAGCCGTAATCCCAGAGACAAAGTAGTGTTATCACAGATCATAGCGAGTCTTGAGGGATAGCTAAGGCGGCTGAATGAAAAAATATGAAGGGACATTTAAGTTGAGGGAGTTGCAGGGAGACGTATGTATTGGAGTTGTAGCGGAGGGACAAGTCCTGTGCAAGTTTAGGTTCAGGAGGGAGCGTTATGCAGGTGAGGAAAGTGTCAGGAATGAGGGAGAATAGGAGCAGGTATGAGTCCAGAGAAGAAAATTGGACTTAACCCCAAGAGCAAGAACCACTGGAATGTCTGACACAGGCCTCTGTGGACCATGGCGCCTACTCCGTCGGCTCAGGAGAACGGTGCCCTCCTCCCTGTCCCCACCTCAGGCCGTGGAAGCAGCCCAGCTGGCTGAGGACCTGAAGGTACAGCTGGAGCATGTGCAGACGCGGCTGCGAGAGATTCAGCCTTGCTTGGCAGAAAGCCGGGCTGCTCGAGAGAAAGAGAGCTTCAACCTCAAGAGGGCTCAGGTGTGCGCATGGTGGGGACAGGGTCACTGGTGTGGCCTGGGGGGAGGGGGTCAGGATGCAGACCTTGTACTTAGCCCGGCCCCTGTCCTGCTTTAGGAGGACATCTCACGACTGCGGCGCAAGCTGGAGAAGCAGAAGAAGGTGGAGGTTTATGCAGATGCTGATGAAATCCTCCAGGAGGAGATCAAGGAGTACAAGGTGGGGCTGTGGGGCTCAGTTGTGCCCCATCAACCTAGGAATCTTAAAGGAGGGGTTGGTAAGAGCACTAGTGGGTGGTCTGGGGACCCCAGAAATAAGCATAGCAAAACGTGGGCAGACCTGTAATGCAGAATCAGACAACTGACCAAGAATTGTACACATACTGCAGGTCAGGCAGAGTGCTTGGCAAGGTGTGGGAGGGCTTGGAACTAGATCTAGTCTCAGAGCTCTTGAAATTGACAGTGTGTTGGAGGAGGCAGCCAAGTAATTCTCCCATCTGAGTGATCAGCAGTGTGGGAACTCAGGGGAAGGGAGGCTCTTAAACCGGCCCTGGGGGTCAGCAGGCTTCCTGGAAGGAATGTCATCCAAAAGAAACATGATGAGTCTGAGTTGGCTGTGAGGAATGGGGACGAGGATTCTGGCAAAGGGGAAGGCAGAGGTGAGGCCCCTAATTGAGAGAGGGGTCTTGGAAGACAGAGTTGGACATTGTATTTGGAGGACAGAATGTGGGTTTTGTGGTGACCAGCGAGCCTGAGAACATTGGGCAGTGTCAACCTAAAACGTGCGGTAAGCCAGGTTGGCAACGTGGAGAAATGCCAGGGTTTTAAACCATAGCATTGTGGTCTGATTTGCTGTCAGATTTGGGTTAAAGTGGGTAAAGAGTAGAGGCAGGGGATTTGTTAAGCTGTTGTAATTGTTGAGGCAAAACCTGATACTGAGCGAAGGTATTAGAAACAAGTAGAGGAGCTCAGGAGATACTTAAGAGGCAGAAATGCTTGGATTCAGTGACTGGAGGGAGACAAAAATACTGAGAACTCCTGGGTACCTGATTTGAGAAACTGGGTGAATGAAGAGTGGCATTTAGTGGGGTTAGGAAGACTGAATAGGAGTAGGGGTTGGTGGGCAGTGTTCAGAGATGTTGAGAACAAGGTGCTCGCGGGACATGCCTGCGAAAGCACTCAGAGCACAGGGAGGTCTGGAGAACAGAGGCTTGGGGAGTATCAGCTGAGGCAGAAATAGAAGTGAGGGTCTGTGGCATAAGAAGGGACGGGGTCATTCTCCTTAGGAACCTCAAAGCTTTAAAGATGGGCAGAAGAGAGAAGCCTGTGGATTGGGGTGGAGGAGAGTGATGATCATAGAGGGAGTTGATGGGGGAAGCACTTCGAGGAGGAGGGGGTGAGGTGAATCAGAGCTGCCAAGAAGGCAAATGAAGTGAGTGATGAGAGATGCCCCTTGGATTTGGCAGTTCTGATGGGAATGGTTCTTGGACAGGGGTGGAGGTGGAGGTGGAGGTCAGATGACAGATTACTTGCACACTCGCTAACGAGTGAAGAGAGGGTGGAAGGTGGGTCATAGATCTTTTAGACAGTTTGGCCTTAAAGGGTCAGAGGCACTGCAGGCAGCTATGGTGGATAAGGGAAGGATTTCTCAAGAGACAGACAGACTTTGGAGCCTATCAGATGCTGATGTTAGGGTTCTGAGAGCTAGGGAAGGTGGTGGTGGCTGGGCTGGGATTTCAAGCCGAGCCAAGGAGAACTGTTGTGAATGCTGAGTTGAGGGAATTCCTGTCTGGAGTTGGAGGAGAGACTTGGTGGCAGGTTTCAGGATAGGAGCAGAGATTTGTGAAACTTCCAGGGACCCACAGCAGGATCTCTGGACCCAGTTGAGGGTGGAGACTGCATATTTCTAGTGGTTCTGCCATGCCCAGCTGTGACTAGGGGTGCAGGTGAAGTAGACATTTGGCTTAAGTCAGGATTGGGATTTTTCCAGAGAAGAACGGGGAGGAAAGAGATGAAGCCAAGGGCAGAGAAGCCCAGGCTGAGCCTGTGGGTTGTTGGCCTGGAGAGGGGAACATGTGACCCCAGCCATCGCTGCCAGGTTAGAATCCAGACTGCTGCTTTGTAGCTTCGATCGAGACCAGCTTCTTCTGAGTCTCAGTCCCTCATGTGGAGTGCTCATGCACACCTCCCAAGGTTATGGGAGAGGTAGATGCAGTTGGCTGTATGTGTGAGAGCATAGCCAGAACCACCTCCTGCTGTCGGCTGGGGTTCTGGGCACCGTCAGGAAGGTTCCTGATCTGATTGATGCCTTTGGCTGCCCCAGGCACGGCTGACCTGCCCCTGCTGTAACACTCGCAAGAAGGATGCAGTCCTTACCAAGTGCTTCCACGTTTTCTGCTTCGAGTGCGTGCGGGGCCGCTATGAGGCCCGTCAGAGGAAGTGTCCCAAGTGCAACGCAGCCTTCGGTGCCCATGACTTCCACCGAGTCTACATCAGCTGAACCCATAACTCGGGGGACTTTGGAACACCGTGGACCCTGGGGGTTGTGCCTCCAGCCCCTGCCCATCTAGTTGGTTTGGGGTCTCCAGTGCATGCTAGTGGGAGTGGGATGAGCCAAGCTCAGTTCCACCTTTTCTCCAGTCAGAGCTGAGGCACCCACCATGCAGGAAAGATCTGCTGTGAGCACCCAGGTCGGTCCATCCCAGCCCTAAGGGGGAAATCCCAAGGCTGTGACCTCCCATGGAAGAGGAGACTCACTCACTGCCTGCTTACACACCCACAAGTGAGGACCAGGGTGGGCCGGGTTCCAGCCCCTTGCTCCCTGCCTTCCAGGCCCTGGCAGGGCTTCTCCTGTGGAGTTCCTGGGCTCTTTAGTCTGGCTCTTGTGCGTGGGGGTGGGGTGGGGGTGGAGTGGGAGTGGGGGAGGGGGAGTAACAGCCCTCTTCCTGGGGAAGCGCTATGGTTGCTGCAGTCACCTTGCCCTTATTTTGGGAGTGCTGAACCAAGATCATCCGTTTCTATTCTAATCAGGCCCCTCTGGATATCTACTCTCCCGAGCCCTCTTACCCCCACCACATGCTTCCCCACCCGTCCCCAGCCCCGACTCTGCTTTCATCTTGGTGGCCTTAACTGCAGTGGAGGCAGAACTTCTGATCATTCCAGGTAGAAGAGCTTCACCTAACCCTGTAACTGAGCCTGTACCACGATGCTTGCTGTGCTGCCTGCCCACGCAAACTGGGCTGTGAGGGCAGCAGGCCTGGCCTGGAAGGTGGAGCTGCTGACAGGTGCCAGGGGCCACTCGGACTCACAGCCCCTGCTCTAGAGATGTCTTGTAATATAGGCTGTATGTCATGAATAAACATCCAACCTTCAGCCTGTGGTCCGAGTAGCCAGGTTCCATGCCCTAAACGTGGTTCCTGGTTTTAGCTGCTACACCTGTCTTGCCGCTGCCCCGCCTGGCGTGTGAACCTGGAGCTTCCGTTCAGATGAGAGACCCTGCTCCTGTTCACCCCGACACGCAGTCACGCTTAGACCTAACGGCTGCGGCTGCGAGGTTCCTGACTGGGCTCGAGGGAGGAACGAGCCTGCCGGGAGAAAGGATCTTCGGAGCCAGCTGGCCCCTCCTCCCCCGGGGAAGAGCTGACCCTGGGGGGTGGGGGCTCGTCACACCTCTGGCAGTCATTGGCTGCTGGGATGCTGGGAAGCGCCCAGCTGCATCCTGGGAAATGTAGTTCCCAATTGGCACCTAGCAACCAGGTCCTGGGTGGGGGTGGGGAGCGGGTTCCTGGTTTTGCTGGCGAGAAGTGGCCCTGCGTCCTGCGGGGGCCCTCCCCTCAGACAAACAGATCGGACACCGGTGTGTGACTTTCTTCATTGCAATTGGCGCCGGCGGCTAGCCGGGTGTCGCGTGTCCCCTCGGAACCGTTTCGAGTGTCGAGGGGCACTTCTGGGTTCAGTGTGCTGACGGGTCGGAGAGAGCCATCACTGAGGCTGTACTGGGGCTCGCACCAAGGCCGGTGCTGACCGGGGTCGGTTCCGGCGCTGGCGTCGGGGCCATGGCCAGGGCAGCGGCCGCGGGCTTGGCAACAGTCCCACTTCCGTGCGGTCCTGCAGTCGCGCCTTCACAGGGGCTTGCAGCCTTGTCTGTGTGTGGGACCCACCTGGCGCCCAGGGTTTCGGCGGGGCTGCAACGGCTGGACCAGGTCGGACTGGAGACGGACGCACGGGCCGCAGTGGCTTCCTGCGCTGGGCTGGAGGTGGCGGGCACGCTCACCGAGGCACGGGCTGTGGCCGGAGATGGCATCGAGCCTCCGAAAAAATGTGCGTGGCCCCAGGGCAGCCGTGGCAAGGGTGGGGGAAACGCAGCACGTTGCATCACAGTGAGGCTGCTTGGCGCTGAGAGGATCATGGTGCCCGGGAGTGGGTCGGGGTCAGCCAATATCTGTGAGTCACCCCTTTCCCAGGAGCCACCTCCCTGTGGGCTCCTTAAATGCAAGTTCCTACACATCGCCTCCCCAGATACCTTCCATGTCCGGAGGAGCTTAACACTGCTGGTGAGTCCTCATGCCTAATCAAGTAGGCCTCAAACCACATTCTCAAGCTCAGACCCAAGGGGATGGGATAAAGATGCCAGAATTTCAGTGACAGGAGCAAGTACTGATGCCACGGAAGTAAACTCCATAAACTTTGGTTTGCAATAGCTGCCCAGTGCTGGGAGGATCTACTTTAGGGGCTGGTCAGGCCCTTCCAGCCAGGAGTTTTGGCCTCTTACGACCCCAGTGGCCTCAGAGGCTGTGATACCCTGGGTTCCTTGGATGGCCAGGCCAGAACTGACCTTGCCTGGCATCTTGAGGGTGAGCAGATGTTGGCCTTTTGATGAAGGTGCCTGTTTTAGCCAGAACTAGGGCTCCTGTCTGTGATTGACAGGGTCCAGTGGAGCATTTAGCACTGCCCTCTCCAGAACTTCCCTCGGGCCCTGTGCTGCGACACTCCCCTAGTTTTCCTCAAATTGACATTTTCTGCTGGTCCTCTTCCTAATTCTTTCTACTCTGCCTCTCTTCCTGGGTATGTTTATCTGTGGCCACGGCTACAGCTAAGCTGCTATGGCCCAACTCCTCCAGCCCAGTTCTCTTTCCTGAGGCCAAACGTGGGGTGGGGGTAGGGGGTGAGGTCATGTACTCTCCTTAAAACCCCCCAACGGTGCCCTGTCCCGAAGCTTCTCAAACAAGATGCCCCACACTCTGGCCTCTGCTCTACTTTCCTTCAGTCCCCACCCCCCTCTGTTCTAAACCCACACCCAACTGTTAAGCACCCTTTATCCCCAGGCCCCTACCCACCCCATTTCCTGTTGCCACAGTCCTCATTCCTTAGGTCACTTCCTCCAGCCAGTTTCCTGATGCTGTGCTGTGGCAGGCACCATGCCTGGGTCCCAGCCCCTTCTAAGGCTGAACAAATCACTACTCCTAGTGCCAGTTCTTCCCTGTCGTCTCCTCACTTTACTGAGGACTCCTGTGCCGAGGCCAGTTCTGATGGACCTCAGCTGTCCCCAGCACTGGGGACGGGGGACTGTGGGACAGCCTTCATTACCGCTCCATGAAAGGCAAGTCCCTCCTTCCTTTCCCCTACTTCACCCCTTGCTTTCCAGATGGGGAAGGGGTAGGGGAAGGGGTCGGAGAGGCAGGGAGCCTTTCCTGGGAGTCTGGGTCAGAGAAGCACAAGGAAGGTGGGGAGACAGCTTCCTGGCTGGAGCAGGAGACTCCCGGCAGACCGGGGCAGAGGCAGGCGATGGGTTAGAGCAGGTGCTGGCCTCATGACCAGGCCTAGGCCTGGGAGAGAGCGGAGAGGTAAGCCCAGCACTGAGGGTTCATCGGAGCAACCCTGCCTGGCCCAGCGTGGAGCCCAGGCAGCCCCAACCGCGGGGAGAGGCTTGGTTAGGGGCTCCTGGCCATTCGCGTTTCCCTCCCTCCCGTGTGGCTCTTAGACCAGTGGCTGCCCTTCTCCGAGCCTCAGCCCCTCCACGTGGTGAGGGCGGTGGACTGCAGCCCGAGAGTGACAGGACGAGCCAGGTCTCCTTAGAGGCTAGGACGCTATGGTCCAGATAAAGGGCTGGGCCAGGGCCAGGACCCAGGACCCAGGTGAACCAGGGAAGGTGGCCTCCAGCTTCTGCCACTGGTCTTTGGAGCTTTCCCACGTGGCAGTCTGGGGAGGGAGCAGGTATTGTGGCCAGAGAGGCCTCTGTGGAGCTGCACAGCTGGACCTGAGCCAGCCAGCGCCAGTCACCAGGCAGGCACCCAGGAGTCAGCAGGACGTGCTGGTGCCAAAGCCAGACATCAATCAGCAAGAGCTGCCTGGCGCTGCCACCACCTCAGAACGTTTCTCCCCTTCTCCCAAGGGTATGGATTTTAAAACTCAACAAACCTTCACCAGCACGCGTGGGGTGGGGGTTTGAGGGCCTTGGGAAAAGCGCGCAAGGGCAGCCTGGAGCTGGGCTGAGCTTTTGAGGTTATATCCGGACCCTGGCTCTCCGAGAGGGCAAGCTCTTTCAGCGGGCTCTAGGGTTCAAAGAGAAGACAGAAAACACCTGGGAAATCTTACTCCCTTTATTCTCTTCTACTAATCAACATGACCACCAGTGACACAACACTGTTACTGACACACAACACTCAAAAGTGGGGCCTCTCTTCACTCCGGGGGCACAAGTAAGGTGAGTGGGGCTTCCCTAATGAGGGCGAAGGAGTTTGGGGCTGCTCACCTCGGGGGCAGGTGCCATGGAACCCCCTCTCTGTGAGAGTTTCAAGTTTCCCCATCATTCGGGATTCATGCCCAGTTCTTTCGAGTTCCCTTCTGACCTCCATATCCATAGCAGTTTCGAGTTTCACCCTAAGCTCAGATCAGTTTCTACTCTTCCCTCTGCTTTCACCACCGACTCTGTGACCCTGTCTGCTGGGCTCCTCAGCGGGGCCCTTCTGAAGAGCCAGGCCTGCGTGGAGTTGGACAAGAGGCCTTCCAGGGCGCTGGGCCTCCGCCTGAGCTGGTCAGAGGGACTCTGGACAATGCCACCTCTCCCAACCAACCCCCTGCTTAGTTCCTCCCCAGATGTAACTTGTTCTGGGAGAGGAGCGCCCGGCTTAAGGAGTTTGGGGAAGTGAGCAACAGAGAACAGGTCATACCCCAAAGGTCTCTGACTCTGCCCCTTTCCTGCTACAAAACCCCAGACCCCAACTCATCGTATCCACATCATCCATTGAAGTACCGGAGCCTAAACTCCTGGCCCTAACCCGTTCCTACAACATGCGAGCATCCCACTACATACGCTACATCAAGTCCTCAACAGGCCCGCAGCCGGCCTTGACCACACTGACCACCTCCCCCTGGACTGGCCCCCGAACTTCGAAGGCTGCTCCCCAGGACTCTTCTGGAGACAGATTCCTCAGACTGTTCTGGGGGTTCTGCTTCTACCTTTAAAGGGGGTTTGTCTACCACTGGAGTTTCTTCCTGCTACCATCTTAGAGGGAAAAGAATCTGCTTTGACGGACAGGGAGGACTGTGTCCTGTCCCGTCTCACCGGGACGCCCCCTTTGTGGAGGCTTCCGCAGGCAGGCTCCTCCCCTCAGTAGTGCTTTCCGACCTTGCACTTGGGTCGGGTGGGACTTGAATGCAGATGGTAGAAAGGGTCTCCCCACAATCATGCAATGCCTGCCTTCTCCTCCCCAGCAGGCCTGGCTTTTTCCTCCTACAGTGTTCTAGATTTTGATCCTTTGAATTTGAGGGGTATCCTTTTGGGGGCAGGGTAGATGAAAGGTGAAGGACTTTCACCTTTTGAACTTCAGGTAATGAAATGAGAGGTCTCTTCCACAGCTTCGTAGGGTTCCAGGTCACCCTCTCAGGGACGCGAGTCCCGAAGGGGCCACCTCTCCGGCACGTTGGTTCTCACTCCAGGACCACAGTGCGTCACTGGGGCGAGTGGGCACTTCCTTTGGACCCAGCACTGGATGGTGTCTCCAGGGTGAGGGGATGGGTTCTTGTTACGGATGTTTCAAGAGTTTTCTCCAACCATTTCAGAGGGCAACAGTCTCTCCCCTGCCGCATACATCCAGTCATGGTAGCAGGTCTGGCTGGGTTCATGAACGTGTGCAACTGTGTGGTGTGTGAGCACAGGAGACGGGCCTGGCAGGGGTGTGGTTCTCATCTTTCCGTTTCCCTCTGAAGGTTTCTGATTAAGGAGGACAGGAGTCAAGTAGGTGGAATCCATCCCTTCCCAAGACCACAATCAGGCTGGGTGGTCACTTTAGAGGGCTCCAGGTGTGGGGCGAGGAAGGTGGTCAGGCCTCCATATTCTCTTCTGTGGGGTGTTTGGGCACCCATCACTGTGCAGGTGGCTTATCCTGCCAGCAGCCTTGCTATCAGCTCAGAGGAGAGAGTGAGGTTTAAGAGCAGATTGCTGACCAATCAAATCTCTCTATTCTCTTAACTTGCTGTCTCCGGTTGCCACAGGGAACCTGCGCACAGCTCCCGCGGACTTGCAGAAGAGCACGCTAGAGAGGATTTGTGCACACACAGGCCTTGAGTCTCTGAAGGGCTTTATTCTTTGGAGGTCAACTAGCAGCAGTTCTCCCTTCACTGAGCACAGAATTCAAGGAAACGGCTGCCACTGCAGCGACACGGGCGGCAGTTAGAGTTCAGGAGGAACCTCCTGTCAGTGAGACCTGAGATGTCAGCAGGAGGGACCCTCCGTTCCTGGAGGCCTCTCAGCACGGAAGTCCCCAGGAAGGGTCGTCCTGCCTGGCTGGGGGGGGGGGGGGGGGGACTGGCGGCCTGGCTGGGATCTGCTTGCACTTGCAGTTTAACAAGCTCCCAGGAGCAGGGACGGCAGCCTGGAGTCAGCTGGGTTCCATCTGAACAGCTTCTCCACTTGCTTTCCTTCCCTCAAAGAATCCTGCCTCTTCCCCCTACATTTTTGTGGTGGTTCCCCAGTATTCTTACACTTCAAGTTATATGCACCCCAAACTTCAGCCTTTAAAAGGCTCAACGTCACATTATTTTCCTCCCCCATTTTTGGCTTCTTTCTGGTAAGGAATCCCAGGGCGTCTTCCTCTTCACACACTTTACCTGGGATTGGCCGTGCGCCCCAGGAAGCCCAGTGCGGTGAGCTGGGCTTTTCTCCTCTGCGGGCCTGAGGGTTCTTCATCACCTACTTCGTCCTTGCTTTTCTCCTTTTCCAAGTCCCACGTTACTCAGTGTAACTGCCCAAGGCTTCTGGGAATGCGCTCCCTCCCACATGCCAGGAGAGGAGAACACTGCGGAGCAAGTTCACGGGAGGTCCTTTCACACCTTCTGAGGGCCACTGCTCCCGAGTCAATGCCATTGCTATAGTCCCTGCATTTCCCCGACCCTACAGTTTCACAAGGATTTCAGTACAGTTTTCTAGGGTTGTCCTAGAGACATACGGGACCTCATCCTACAATTAATAGGGCTTTTATCCACTATGGTTTATAGGGATTTTCTGCTACAGACTTAAAGGGCTTTTTTTCCTACATATTTATAGGGTTTCTAACCCAACGGTTTTTCTCTACTGCATTATAAGTGGTTCCCACCAACAATGTATAGGGTTTCTTACCACTGATATAAAAGCACTATTTTTACCCAGGGTCCTTTATCCTCCACACGTCTACAGTCTGATAGGGTTTTCTTTCTTTTCTCGTACAATATTTGGGGAGATCCAGTGCTCCTCTCAGGAGAGAGAGGCCCGGCCTCCAGACCCACTTCACAGGGCAGCCCCTGGGTGGCAGCTCCTGTGGAGAAGGAGGGCTGCGACCTCTGTGAAGCCGTCTCCACACTCGGGGCACAAATAGGGCTTTTCTTCCAAGAGAGTTTTGGGGGTTTCCCCTTCCCCAAGGCTGCTGCTCCCTGCGGGTGTGGGGGCCTCGCTTTCACCTTCCTGACTTGGGGATGGGGTGACTGGCTCTGGAAGGGGGTCTTCGGGTCTGGGGGACTTTTCCCGGGTGTGTGTCTCCTGGTGCCGGCTGAGGGCCAGGCGATCCAGGAAGGAGGCCCCACAATCTGAGCAGCTGTAGGGTCTGGCCCCCAGGGGGCTCCGGAGGTGCTCCAGGAGGACGGAGGAGCTCTTCCCCAGCTCCGGGCTCTTCTGCCGTTTCCCTCCTGCATGGGCTTTCTGGTGCAGCAGCAGCTCGGAGCTGAGCCCAAAGCTTTTTTTGCACTCGGGGCATTTAAAGGGCTTCCCACCGAGGAAGGGACTGGGCCCTGCCCCTTCTGCGAGACCGATCCTGTAATCGGGGAAGAGAAAGGGCTTCTCGTTGCCGTGGCTGAGCTGGTGTTGGAGGAGCACGGCCCGGTCCGGAAAGCTCTCTCCACAGTGGGAACAAATGTAGGACTTGGAGGGGAGCAGGCCCAGCCTTTGGCTGAAGCTCTCCTGCCCCTCGGGCATTTTGAAGGGCTGTCCGAGGGCGTCAGCTCTGCCCTCGGAAGCACCTGGATAGGAATTGCCTCCGAAAGGGAGCCTGGGCGGTCGGAGCTGAGGAGGCTTGGGGGCTGGGTGTGCGAGGAGGCCATCGGAATTTTTGTAGGGGTTTTCTCCAATGTGGATCCTCTGGTGCTGCATGAAAATGCCCTCGTCGTTGAACCCCTTTCCGCAGACAAGACACTTGTGTGGTTTGGCTCCAGGGGGCGGGGTCAGCAGGGCGGGGTCCCCGAGCCCCAGCAGAGGGTCGCCCTGAGCCCTCCGCGCTGGCGTCTTCCCTCTTTCGTGGATCGCCCGGTGCTGTTCCAGCTCGTGGGCCTCCAGGAAGGCCTTCCCGCAGTCGGAGCACACGAACAGGTTCTCATCCATGTGGGTGCGCACGTGCGTAATGAGGTTCGAGCTCTGGCTGAAGCTCTTGCCGCACTCGGGGCACTTGTAGGGCTTCTCGCCCGTGTGGGTGCGACGGTGCTGGATGAGGTGGGAGCTGCGGATAAAACTCTTCCCGCAGTCGGAGCACTTGTAGGGCTTCTCGCCCGTGTGGATGCGCTGGTGGCGGATGAGCGTGGAGCTCATGATGAAGCTCTTGCCGCAGTCGGCGCAGATGTAGGGCCGCTCCCCGCGGTGGATGCGCTGGTGGTTGATGAGGTTGGAGCTGACGCTGAAGCTCTTCCCGCACTCGGGGCACTTGTAGGGCCGCTCGCCCGTGTGCGTGCGCTGGTGCCGCAGCAGCGTGGCGCTCAGCGTGAAGGTCTTGCCGCAAACGGGGCACTTGAAGGGGTCCTCGCGCAGGTGGGTCCGCTGGTGCTTGATGAGGGTGGAGCTGTGGCCGAAGCTCTTGCCGCACTCGAGGCACTCGTAGGGCTTCTCGCCGGTGTGCGTGCGCTGGTGCTGGGTCAGCTCCGAGCTCTGGATGAAGCTCTTGCCGCACTCCGTGCAGCGGTACGGCTTCTCGCCCGCGTGGATCTTCTGGTGCTTGAGGAGGTTGTGGTTCTGGCCGAAGCGCTTGCCGCACTCGGGGCACTTGTAGGGCTTCTCGCCGGTGTGCGTGGCCTGGTGCTGGATGAGGTCGGAGCTGCGGTAGAAGGCGCGCCGGCACTCGCCGCACTTGTAGGGCTTCTCGCCCGTGTGCGAGCGCTGGTGCTTGATGAGGTTGGTGCTCTGGGTGAAGGCCTTCTCGCACTCGGTGCACTTGTAGGGCTTCTCGCCCGTGTGCGTGCGCTGGTGCTGCACCAGGTTGGAGCTCCAGCTGAAGCACTTGCCGCAGTCCGGGCACTTGTAGGGCTTCTCGCCCGTGTGCGTGCGCTGGTGCTGCACCAGGTGCGAGCTCTGCGTGAAGCTCTTGCCGCACTCGGAGCAGGTGTTGGGGCGCTCGCCCGTGTGGATGCGCTGGTGCCGCAGCAGCTTGGACCACTGGCTGAAGCTCTTGCCGCACTCGTTGCAGATATAGGGCTTCTCGGCCCCGGCGGGGCGGCCTTGCACCAGCTCCCGCAGGCTGGACTCATTGGCAGGGACCACCGGGGGGCTGTTCCATGTGGTCAGAGTCCCCCACTGCCAACTGGCCTCACAGGCCTTGGTCCAGTCCGACGGGGTAGGGACTACCTCGGGGGTCGGGGGGTCAAGAGGAGTCTGGTGGTCCAGGGGGTTGGGGTGACCCGGTGGAGATGGGGGGTCCTGGGGGACCGAGGGATCCTGGGAGGGTCTCTCCGGGGGCATCTCTGGTGGGTCCTTGAATTCTGGGCTCTGAGCTGGATCGCCCAAGATGATCTCCTCCCCAGAACTTTCCTGCCGAGGGCTCTCCTCTTCGTTCCCACTCTCGGCACCTACAGAGAGAAAGGGAGTCTCCAGCCCCCATCTCCTTTCAGAACACGGGGTACGTCTCTCTCCCCTCCCCTGCGTTTCCCCCGGAGTCTGGGCCCCTCCCTGGACGGGGGCCACTGTCTTGTCAGGACTGCAGTCCCTTCTTGTGCCCCTCACCTCTGTGAGCATCGTTAGGGCTCTGCTCAGGACCTTGCAGATCTGGGCCCCACAGCACTGCTTCAGGCTCCATCCCAGAGCTCAGGGCTGCCCAGTGTTCCAGGGACCCTGGGGAGGGGGAGTGGGTGGGGGGAGAGAGAGAGAGAGAGGAGCACACAATGGGAGCTATCTCCCGACTGGCCCATCCCCCCAGCTCGCATTCCTCCTTATGTAAACTTCAGTTTCCTACCAAGCCATTTTTCTGGGCATTCGTTTTCACTGTCCCTACCCACACCACCCCCACAGGCCCGATTCCCGATCCAGATCTTAAGATCACAACTGAGCAAGTGGATGAATGTAAGCGTGTAATTAAAAGCTCATCAGTCATAACCCTTTGAACCCGGACTGGGGGCTGGAGAGGTGTCTGACACCCACGGGGCAAGTGGCTCTCACCCCACCCCCATGATGCCCAGCGGCTGGGAAACCTGTTATTTTGCTAATCAGAAGAAGCTCATTAAGACTCTAATTTCCCTCCTTAATGGGGCTGCTAATTGGGACCAATAAACTTTCCTTAAGAGCCTCGCAGAGAACCGAGGCGCCTGGAACACTTCAGGAGTTAAAAGAAAAAAACCACCCTGACTTTCCTGAGGCGACAGGAAAGGAGAACCGGGGCACATTCCCCGTTATCCGAGCACAGAAAGAAGGTCAGGCCCGTTTCAGGGGAGGGGGCATTTTAAAGCCACTGGTGGCCTGTGCAGGAATGACCTTGAGAGGGAAACGGGAAGGAAAAGGGAGAAGTGTGTGAGGACCACCTGCAGCTGCCACAGTGCCTGTGTGGTGTCCTCATTGTCTCGCCCGATCTTCCCCACAAGCCCGCGAGGAGACCCAGGAATCAGATCGTCCATTTTACAGATTAGGAAACCAACCCTCGGGGAGATTCTCCAAGACCACAGGCTGGGAAGAGGCACAGACCAGAAATGCAAGGTTCCCTGCCTGGCTGGCCCCAGTCTGAGAGGAAGATGACCTTGGGAGTCATGTGAAACTCATAAACGTGGGCTGCTGGCAGGGACGGTGATGGGGAGAGCTCGGAGGCAGCCTGCATGATGGGATGAGAAATTCCTGGGACCGAGAGGTCCTTGGCTGTAACAGGAGGGGTTGGGTCCAGTGACTAGCCTGACCATTCGCGCCTATACACTCAAAACAGTGCTCCCCAGCGACGCCCTCCCTGTCAGTCCCATCCTGGGACCCCTGCTCTACGGCTTGTTCTGCCTTGTCGCTCCTGTACGCTGTGCCTCGGGCGATGCCTGACACGGAGCAGGTGCCCAATACGTTCTGTTCAAGGATCGAAAATGAATGAGATGCCCCTTGCTCCTGCAACGCCTGTGTGTGCGATGCCTTCACAGGTCAGTCTGCAAGGGGACCCACAGCAAAGCAGCAGTGGAGAGTGGCCCCCTGGGAAAACACGCCAGCTCACTCCACAAAGGGTGATCATTTCAGCAGAGGGAGCAGGACCCCAGAGCTGTTCTCACTTCCCACCACGCTGAGACCCTCCGGAGAGCCCCCGGGGAGCCTGGGCTGCGGGTGCTTCTGGGCTGGGCACTGTGCGTGAGGGGGCAGCGGTGCAGACAGCCACGCTAGGACTCAGGAGGAGGCAGCGGGGTGGTCCCCCCAGTGAAGCAGGAGCTCGAGGAGCCCTGTTAAAGAGCAGCAGGGGAGACCGAGTTAGATTTTAGGAAGTAAATTAATTTCTTCATCTCCAGCTCCTTAGGCGATGAACAGCCCCCCGCCCCCATGGCACATGTCCTGGGGAGGTGGAGGCGGGCTGCCTGCTCAGGAGGCCTGCAGGGGGGTTTGCGGCGGGCAGGTGAGACCTGGTGCACCTTGACTATTTCCAGACATTCACACCCCGCGGTGCAGAGGAGAGGGAAGGGGTTGGCGACAAGGCCGCCATGGAGTGTGAAAGTGGGAAGGCCCAGGGAGGCAAGAAGTGCTGGGAGCGGACCTAGGCCCAGGCCCCTGACCCCGGCCCTCGACTGGTCCGACTGCGGAGGGAGGGAGGCTGCCTTGCAGAGAGGAGTGGAGAGCGGCCCAGGGTGACCCTTAAGTGGAGGCGGCAGTGGGCACGTAGCCATCCGGTCTCCGGCCCCCCCACGGCCGCGCCAGCCCCGACCCTGGACTTCTGCTCCAGCTGGTCCCCGCCACCCTCTTTCGGCTCCCGGCTCCCAGCTCCGGGCCTGGGCATCCTCGCCCCCCGGGCCCCCAGGGCTCCCCGCTGGCTCGCAGCCCCCGGCCCGGCGGGCGGTGAGTTCCTCCCAGAATGCCCACGCCTCCCCTCCCCCACACCAGACCCTCGCTCTTCCCAGAATCCTCGGCCCCTGCCCCCCTGCCCGCCGCCCGCACCCTGAGACCAGGGGCCCGGAGGGGCTCGGCCGGCCGCCGCCTCCTGCCCCATTGTTCCCGCCGCCTTCCCGGGCCGCGGGCCACCCCTCGGGAACCCAGGCGTCCCCAACTCACGGCTCGGGGGTCTGGGAAAGGCGGAAGGCAGAGTCCGGCCCCAGGGGACTTAACCCCTTGAGTGCCCTGCCCGGGGGGCGGCGGGCTAGGCGCCGAGGACGCCGGGGTCCTCCTCCAGGGGCGATCCCGGGCTGAGGACCCGGGGACCAGTTCAGGGTGACTGGGACGGAGCAGGAAGTGACCCCAGCTTCCCGGGTCCCTCTAGCCTGGAGTCAGAGCATCAGCTCTATGGGATTTAACCCTTTGCCTCCCGCGGCCTGGGAGCGAGCGAGGCCTGGGAGCGGGGCGGTGGGGAGACGAGGCCCGGTTCTCTGTCTCCGGTGGGAGCGGGTTCTCGGGGGGCCCAGGGCCGGGGAGGGTCCCCGGGTTTCTGGCCACTCGCCATCTCGCAGGGGCTCTGCCAGCCGCCGAGGAAGCGGATTGGTGGCTGCGGGTCCCCTGGGGCCTGCCTTTGTTGGGACTCAGACCCAGAGATGGGCCCGGCTCCTGGGCTGCGGGGTGGGTGCCGGGGCTGGCGGGGAGGATCTGAGGGAGAGCCTCCACAGACTAAATGGTTTAAATGAAAGAGTAAGTCATGGCGGCAGAGCTTGGGACCAAGCGGCCGGGAGGAGTCTGTGCCCCTGGCCCCCTCTTCTGCCATTTGCTACCCGCAGAGGAGGACACTGGGGAGGAGGGAAGTCCTCGGGAGTCCCTGACCAAGGAGGGCAGGAGCCGTTCTCCGCAGCTCAGAACAAAAGGGATCTCTAACAGCCTGGGGACAGGGTGGCCTCCCAAGGCCCAGGGGATCTGGGCTCCCATTTTATATCCTTCACCTCATTTCCTCACCACAACCCCTTGAGGTAGGACCGCACTGATCCCCGTTTCACAGGAGAGGAAGCCACGGCGAGAAGCGAGGTAAGGTGCTGAGGGCCATGCCGTCATTCCCAGTGGACACGTTTGTCTCTTGAGTCCTGTTATTCCCGGGCACGTGGGGAACCAGGTGGGGACACCTCCGACTTGAACAAGAGTCAGGCTTTCTACCCTCAGGGAGCGTGAGGGTGTGTGTTATAGACACTAAGGGATCGCAGGTGAACGGGCAAAGGGCTGTCCGTCCCGGTGTGAGGCCGGGGGAGGAACGAGCTGTACGTAAGAATCTGGGCCTCTGCCTGGGTTCAGAGAGTGGCCACCAGCAGGAGAGGCCCCGCTGGGCCAGCCTCTGCTCAGCCCCAGTGCTGCCTGCCTCACCTCCTCACCTGCCTGTCTCCATCTTATCCCTGGTCCATCGCCTCCGCCACCTCACCCTCACCTCAGGGCCTTTGCCCTCCTGGGCCCCTGACCCGCCTCTGTTTCCCACAGCACGCAGCACCCCTGGCGGAAGGTCTGTTCTCACCTGCCTCTGCCTGGCTCTGCTGCGCACTCACATTGGTGTCGGCTCCACGGGGCAGGGACGGGCCTCTGGTCCTCGCTGCTGTCTCCCCAGCACCTAGGACAGTGACTGGCGCGCGGTTAGTAGGTGCTCCGTGCATGGAGCGGAGCGGGTCACTGTCTTCAGCATTGCCCCGTCACCTGTCTCCGGGTCAGTTCCCCGGCAGGACAGATGGGCCTCCACTGCACAATCCCCTTCACTCCCAGGCACCCCCTCTCACCGCTCACCCTGAGACGCAGGTGGGAGCAGGACAGCGGGAACCAGGGAGGCTTGGGGCTGTGAAAGCCTGACCCGGCCCTGGGACAGTGGTCCAAGGAGGGCTGTGCCTTGCAGGCTCACACAGGAGTTTAATTTGGCCTTCGCAGTTTTATTTTGTTTTAAACTGAGTTAATTGCCACATTTTAAAATCAGTACATTTCATACAAACCCACACGCCCTACTTCTTTGGAAAAATACAAAGATGTGGCAACATGACCCACTTTTTTTTTTTTTTTTTAATCCTCACCTGAGGATAGTTTTCCACTGATTTTTAGGGAGAGTGAAGAGAGAGGGAAAGACGGAGAGAAACATCGATGTGAGAGAGACACATCGATTGGTTGCCTCCTGCACAAGCCCTGACCAGGGAGGAGCCTGCAACCAAGGTACGTGCCCTTGACCGGAATCGAACCCGGGACCCTTTGGTCTGCAGGTCGATGCTCTATCCACTGAGCCAAACCGGCTTTTCACATGGCAACAGGTGAGCACATGACCGTGTTTCACAGGGCAGCGCTTCCGTTAGAGGCCACTGCTTTGCCGTGCATCACACCGTGTCCCCACGCATGGGCCGGGGGGTGGTCTCGGTCTATCAATGACCGTGCCCTGGTGGGGCTCCAACACCCTTCAACTACAGGTCTGGGTTCTGCACCCCTTGGTTTGTGTCCCCAGGTGCAGAGTGACAATGGGGCTGATGTCTTCTGACAGTTACACTATGTGCCAGGCTCCGATCCAAGGTTTACATGCACAGTCATGCGCCACATAACGTTTCATTCAATGATGGACCGCGTGTGACGGAGGTCCCATGAGATTATAATGGAGCTGAAAAATTCCTGTTGCCTAGTGACATTGTAGCTGTGGTAACGTCACGGGCACGCATTACTTACGTGTGTGGTGATGCTGGTGTAAACAAACCCTAACCCTAACCCTAACCCTAACGTACTGCCTCTCCAGTCGTAATAGTATATATAGCACATGCAGCCCTAGCCGGTTTGGCTCAGAGGATAGTGTCAGCCTGCAGACTGAAGGGTCCCGGTTTGATTCCGGTCAAGGGCACATGCCCGGATTGTGGGCTCGATCCCCAGTATGGGGTGTGCAGGAGGCAGCCAATCGATGATTCTCTCTCATCATTGATGTTTCTCTCTCTTCTCTCTCTCCTTCCTCTCTGAAATCAATAAAAATACATACTGTCATGTACTGTGCGTGATGTTTAATAACGATAATAATGACTATATTACAAGTGTATGCATTTACTATACTCTCCTTCTATCTGATTCTAGAGTGGACTCGTTCTGCTTGTGAACAAAGTGTGCTGAGTGCCAGCGTGCCGAGTTAGGCTGGCGGCAGCCTCCTGCGTCTGGCGCTCACCGCGCCCGGTCCTCCTGCGCCGGCTGCAGCCCAGGAGCAGCGGGGCCCACAGAGCGCAGCGTGAGCGGCTGGGCCCTGGGGGTGTGAGGGCTCCGTGTGCCGTTCCCACAATGGCCCACGCCCTCCTCACACTGTATCCCTGTCGGTAAGTGGCGAATGACTGTAATTCCTTGACACTTCACAACTCACGGCCACAGTGTCACTGTAACCCCGAGGCTGGAGCGCGTCACTGTAACAGCTCACAGGGCCAGAGCTGGACTCAAACCGGCGTGCTGACTCCAGAGCCTGCGCGCTCCTGACCACGGCTCCCTGCTTGGCTCGCCTGGGTCTGGGCTCACAGGTGAGCCCCGCAGCCCGACAGTCTCTCCCTCATCTTGCTCAGGAGCTGGAGAGAGGGGTCTGGAAAGGCAGGGCACCCCGTTGGGGCCAGGCATTCTCCAGGCCAATCTGTGCGCTCTGTCCCGAGGGAGGAAAGGGCGCTCTGACTACATGGCGCGGCGGCACGAAGGAGACTCTCCTGCAGGGGCGCCCCTGGAAGGAAGGATGGCCTCCCGCACCACGTATTTCATGTAAACCCACCGCCTGGTCTCCGTGGCCACACCTCCCCAGCCTCGCGCCTGCCCCCTCCACACAGGCCTGGTGTGGGGAGCAGCGGGTGCTGGAGGCCCAGGCGGCTGTGGGAGCAGTGGGTGCTGGAGGCGGACCCTGGTCCTCACCCCGCTCCATCTCACTGCCTCTCGCAGACGGCCTCCTCTTTCGAAAGGGGATAAGCCTTGGCTCGCAAGAAGCAGGAGGGTTAAGTGAATTGATGCACAATTCTGAGCTGACCCACTCTCTGCCTCACTCTGTCAGAGCGCACAGCCCTGCCTGCTGAGCCGGGGCGGGAGTCTGGCCCACGTGCTGGGTAAGCTGGGCGGACCGGGGCCACCACCAGAGGCCTCCTCCTCCGCGCGGCAGAGGGGACGCTCAGGGCAGGCGCACAGGCCAAGCAGGTGAGGCTGATGAGCCACCTCCCAGACCAGCCTGTCTGACCACAGGCACGGAGGCGGCAGGCGCCGCACAGGACAGGGTGGGGTCCCCTTCCTGGGGAGGGCCACGCCCACAAGGTGTATGGGGGCTGCTTTCCAGGACTGTGGTCCTCAGAGGGGGGCCAAGAGCCGGCTCCGAGGACCGGGGAGTTCCCGTCTGCCTCTGAGAGTCTGGGGTTCCAGGGTCAGTCACTCCTCTGCTCAAGAACCTCGAGAGGCTCCCAAGGCTTCTCAGACCCCATCCCACCCCCTGGCGCCTCCTCGCTACCGTGTTCTCGAAGGCGCAGAACCAAGTCCTTCACGTTCCTTCCTCAACACTCTCCTGCTCCCTGTGGTCAGTTCCAACACCCTTGGCTGCTGGCCGCCCGCCGGCCCTCGGGGCCTTGCTCTCCCTCTCCCCCTGCTCACAGCCCTGGCCACGCCGCGCCCCGGCCTGGGGGTGCCCTCCTCGACACCCCCTTAGCCAGTAAGTCTGCAGGCCTGTTGGGACCCTGCTGAGTCTGCTCACCTCTCGTCCCCCTGCCCAGGCCGCGGCAGCCCTGCTGCTGCTTCCCGCGCCCCCGCAGTGGCCGCCCCGCGTCCAGCCCTGCCCTTCTCCCACCCGCTCCTCAAGCGCCCGCTCGCCGTCAGAGTGCCTCCATGGCCCTCACTAGCCAAGACAGGGCTGTTTGCTTTTTCATGTGTGAAAATTCCAGAATTTTTATATTTTTGAAAAGTCAAAATAACTATAGAAACCATATGTAATTGGGTAAATAAAATAAGCACATATTAAGTGTGTGTACATATGAAATACTAATAAAATATATGTATCCTGTTGTAACCAAATATTTAATGAAGGTGTGATCTGAAATAACTCTAAGTCACTAACATTTCTGGGCTTCAGTTTCTTTTTTTTAAATTTCTTTAAAAATTTGATTTAATTTATTTTTGTTAATTTTCACCTGAGGATATTTTTCCATTGATTATTTTAGAGAGAGTGGAAGGAGGAGAGAGACAGAGAGGAGAGAAAGAAACACTGATGCGAGACAGACATATTGGTTGGTTGCCTCCTGCACGCATCCCGATCAGGGCTGGGGATCAAGCCTGCAACCCAGGTACGTGCCCTTAACCAGAATCCAACCCGGGACTCTAGTCCTCGGGCCAATGCTCTACCCACTGAGCCAGACTGTTTAGGGCAGGGCTTCAGTTTCTTCATGTGCAAAATGACAGGGTCTAATCAGATGCTCTCCACCCACTAAGTCTGACTCTTTGTGAATAACTTGTGTATTTGATTATTTGTGGGAGGATACATAAATGCCTAATTTTTAGGGAGAGTGGAAGAGAGGGAAAGACAGAGAGAAACTTCAATGTGAGAGAAACACATCGATTGGTTGCCTCCTGCACAAGCCCCGACCAGGGCCCTGGCTGGGGAGGAGCCTGCAACCGAGGTACGTGCCCTTGACCGGAATCGAACCTGGGATCCATTGGTCCACAGGCCAACGCTTTATCTGCTGAGCTAAACTGGCTAAGGCAAGAAAACAACACTTTTAAAATGGTAACTCTTTAGATTATAAAGTTGGGGGTGGAGATTATGGAATTAAAACATGTTGATTTCCTTTTCAGGTTTGTACTGACCTGAATCATGTTAAGTCAAATTCAACTCATTTCCTACCCAATGTGAACCATGGACTAACCTTCTAAAGAAGCCCCGTCACCCCTAAAAACAAATGCTCTGCTGTGGCCTAAGCGTGGGACAGGGGACTGAAGCTAGAGGGAGGAGAGGATTATGTTATCACACACATTAAAATGCTTTAAAAAAATCAGTAAACTCTGGAGACATTTGAAGTCTCATTCTACCACTGGCATATCCCAAGGAACCAGAATGTGCTTGTAGAACAGTGAGTCCAAACTCCTGGCGGGCCCGGCCCATCTGAAACCAGCCTCTCTCCCCAAGTGCTCTCCTAGGTCACCCCGCTCTCAGGCAGCACCACGTGCCCTGCCCGCCCCGCCCCCAACACAGAGAGGACTGGCTGCTCTGGGCTTTCACCGGCTGGGCCTCCTCCACCCCCTCTGGCACATTTCACAGTTTACACTTTCCTGCCCAAGAAGGCATGGTTCTCCCGACACCCCCAAGGGTATGTGCTAGCGTCCTCGCTTTACTCACGAGAAAACAGACTTCGGACAGGTTGGGTCACGTGTTCCCCGTTACAGAGTACTTCACACCCACTAGAATGGTAATAATCATCATCATCATAATATTTTGTTAATCCTCACCTGAGGTTATTTTTCCCTTTTTTTTTTTTTTTTTTTGAGAGAGTAGAAGAGAGGGGGAGACAGCAGATGTGAGAGAGACATGCTGATTGGTTGCCTCCCGCACATGCCCCAACCAGGGCTGGGGATTGAGCCTGCAATCCAGGCATGTGCCCTGGACCGGAATCGAACCTGGGCCCCTTCAGTCCATGGGCCTGTGCTTTATCCACTGAACCAAACGGCTAGAGCAATAATTTCTTTTAAAAACCTGAAAATAGCCAATGTTGGTGAGGATGTATAGAAATTAGAACATTTGTATACTGCTGGTGGGAATGTAAAATGGAATTGACACTGCAGGAAAACAATTTAGCAATTCCTCAGAGTTAAACATGGAATTATCATAAACCCAGCAATTCCAGAAATATACCCAAGAGCAATGAAAACATATGTCCACACAAAAACGGTACACAATGCTCATAGCAGCACTATTCATAACAGCCAAAAACTGGGGACAACCCACTGTCCATCAATGTATGAACAGAAAAACAAAATGTGGTGTTATCCATACAATTCGGCCAAAAGGAATAAAGCAGGGACACATGCTAAAACATGGATGAACCTTGAAAACATACTAAGTGAAAGAAACTAGATACAAAAGGCTGCATATTTATGATTCTGTTTATATGCAGGATCCAGCACAGACGAATCCATAGACAGAAAGCTCGGGGGCGGGAGTGCTGCTGATGGGTAAAGAGTCCTTTGGTGTGATGAAATGTTTTGGAACTAGATAATGGTGATGGTTTGATACTAGATGTCACTGAATTGTATATTTTAAAAAAGTTGAGCCCGGTTGGAGTGACTCAGATGTTGAGCACTGACCTATGAGCCAGGAGGTCAGGGTTCGATTCCCAGTCAGGGCACCTGCCCAGGTTGTGGGCTTGATCCCCAGTAGGGGGCCTGCAGGAGGCAGCCGATCAATGATTCTCTCTCATCATTGATGTTTCTCTCTCTCCCTTTTCCTTCCTCTCTGAAATCAATAAAAATATATATATTTTAAAATGTTGAAATTATGAATGTTACGTGAATTTTCCCATGGCAAAAACTACAATTGATATTAAATTATGTTACTAAATGCCACCTATATATTGTTGTCTAATTAAGGTGAGGCTCTGGGTCTGAGGGGCTTGTCTTGTGTGTATGTGTGAGAAAGAGAAAGAGTGACAGAGACGAGAGCTGAGAGATGCTCAAGGCTTAGCACCAACCCGAGGCTTCCTCCTGGGTGGGACCAGAGGGCCTGGAGAGCCACGGGTCACTTTCTCAGGGTGCTGTCTCCGCACGCTGGCAGAGACCACCCAAGATCACCTGGGCACCACCAGTGCCCACGTGGGCTGTGTGAGCGCTACTACAGTTCATTGCCGGCACAAAGGTGCTGGCCACGGGGACAGATATGGTTGCATTTCAACCCAGGCTTAATCCAAAAGCCAGAGGCTGTGGGGCAGGGACTGCTTCTGCCAGGGAGGGGCCCTCCTGTGTGTGTCTGCCCCGAGGGGCGCCTTGCTGAGCCCTCTCTATATTTGGGGACACCTGCTAGTGCAAAGGGTGTGAACTTGGAAACAAATAAGACTTTGTCACAATTCTTGTTTCCACCACATTCCAGCTGTGAGACCTTGTCCTCATTGCTAGGCCTTCTCCGCATCTCTGTTTGCTCATCTGTCCAATGGGAACACGTCTCAGGAGAGCGTGAAGATTAATGAGGTACAGGCGCCCACTGACTATGAGTGTGGTTCCCTTCTTCCCCTGCTTTTCCCATTAACTTCAACTTCCATTTTGGCTTAAATACCTGGGTTTTATGCCCTAGAAAAGTAAGATAACCATACAAAAGAAAGTATAATAAATTAACTCCTGACGGACCCCCAGAGCGAGGACGATGGGCAGGCACAGAAACTCACCAGGGCAGAGAACTCGGGGTGCCCGGCCAGGGGCAAAACTGGGACAACAAGGACCCCGCCCCCGGTGACCTGCCCTCCCCAGCTTATCACCGGACATGCGGGTTAGACCCCGGCCTTTCCTCCCTGAGATAACACCTGGGCCTCAGTCGTGTTTCAGCTCCAGGCCCAGAGAAGCAGCAAAACCAGACAAGTGATGCCAGGCCGCCTGGGCGCCAGCTGCACTGACCAATGACCCCTGCCCTGGCTCCGACCCGTCAGCGGAGACCCTGACCCTGAGAGCACAGCTGGGAAGCTGATGACATTCTAACAAGGCCCTCCCCTGGACCTTCCCAAGATTTCCACCCGCAGGAAAGCGATCAATATGCTCAGGACCAAGGACCAGTGCCTGCCCTCCCTCCAAGGAGCACGCCCGTGCCATTCCCCCCCAGGCACGGTCCCCCAACCTCTCGGGGACCCCATGAGACGTGCAACCAGGGGAGCAATGGGCAGTGGCAGCTCGTCCCGGGCTAACCCTGAACCTGTCTCCAAGGCGCCCTTTTCTCCACGTGACCCTTCCCTTTTGGGTCAAATCTGTGACCATTCCTCTGGCTTTGTGGTGCATTCTCTTGTCATTACTTGTGACTCTAAATGCAGGATATTCCGCTAATATCTGCCCATCTTATCTAAAGGATGGGAGCAGAGATTTTAGTACATCCTTGCTGAAATCCATATAAACTAAATACAGGTTCCTTGGCCTATGAACCTCGTAACCTTGTAACTGTAGAAAATACTTCCCACTTGGGGTGTGAACACACGATACAATATACAGATAATGTGTTATGAATTGTACACCTGAAACCTATATAATTTTATTAACCAGTGTCACCCCAATAAATTAAATTAAAAATAAAATTGAAAACGAACCAAAAAATTAGAAATCCATATAAATGTTTCCCACTTCATAGGGTGGATGTGAGGATGCAGCACATTCATGCACAACAGCTTAGACAGGGTCTAGCCTGAGCGAGCACTTGGTCACTGTCAACCCCCGTCCTTGTTTTCACTGAATAAACGACACAGGGTCGTCTGGTACCGGGGCTCTTTGTGGGGCCCTAGTGATCGCCACTTTCCTTGCTGGGGCTCAGGGTTAGGTTTGTAAGGTGATTATCACGTGACTAACGGCTTTTCACTGCTAAGAGATTCTTGTCTGTTTTGTAGGTTTGTTTCTTTTCAAATACAGGTCCATAAGGAGAACTATAAAGAGAAAGATGTGAAGTCTTTCTCTGATACTTACGGCCTCAGATGTTAAAAAGACACCTGTAGGTGGGTAACAGAAAGGAGACAAGGGCCCTAGCTGGTTTGGCTCAAGTGGATAGAGCATCGGCCTGCAGACTGAAGGGTCCAGGGTTCGATTCCGGTCAAGGGCACATGCCCGGGTTGCGGGCTCCATCCTCAGAGGCAGCCGATCAATGATTCTCTTTCATCATTGATGTTTCTATCTCTCTCCTTCTCCCTTCCTCTCTCTGAAATCAATTAAAAAAAAAAAAAAGAAGTCTGTGTGCTTACCCATCATTCTACCCTTAAAAAAAAAAAAAAAAGGAGACGAGGGAATTTGGCAGTTGCGTTTGTTTACTTATACTAGTACCTTGCTTGTTTCGAGAAGGACTTGAGGCATTTATAGAGCTACATATACAACAGGTGCCACTAAATGCTGGCTATCATTACTGATAGCAGGGGGAATAAAGTATTTTTTAAAAACATATCTTTATTGATTTCAGAGAGGAAGGGAGAGGGAGAGAGAGATAGAAACATCAATGATGAGAGAGAATCATTGATTGGCTGCCTCCTGCACACCCCTCACCGGGGATCAAGCCCGCAACGTGGGCATATGCCCCTGGCTGGAATCGAACCAGGGACCCTTCAGTCTACAGGCCAACACTCTATCCGCTGAGCCAAACTGGGTAGGGTGGGAATAAAGTATTAACAGGACAGGAAATCAAATGGAAAAGGGAAAACATGGGGAAAACGGTAACAGGAGTCCAGGGTTGGGACACAAAATGTGACAAAGCTCTGCTTTACAGCTGCTGAAAGTGGGGTACAGATCTGCTGACATTTCTAGAGGCCCACGTAAATATTTGTTACCTAATTCATATGAGGCTTGGGAGAAAGCTCTCCTGTGAATCCCCTTTGGTTTGTGTCATTAATATTCCCCCCCCCCTTTTTTTTTTTTGAAATTGGGATGTCCTTTGTCTGTCTCCAGTTTCTGTGTCTCTTCTCCAAGGAGTCAGGTGGCTTGGAGCGCTCACTGGCAAATTATCTCATTTTATTTCTCCCCGTAAGATCAGGAGACGTGGACTAACTCAAAGCAGCACAAGGCTTCCTTAAAATTTCACACCTCCAATGTTAGGTTTCAATTCCCTCTTACCAGTGTTTGTTATAAAACAAATCTCATAATGCAAATAAAAACAACCATGAAATATTTCAAATCTAAGGTTATCGAATATAAAGAGTTGGATATATACTATGTACAGAAACAGGCACTCTCAAACATTATTAGTAAGAATACACATCTGGCCATAGCCGGTTTGGCTCAGTGGATAGAGCGTTGGCCTTCGGACTAAAGGGTCCTGGGTTCGATTCTAGTCAAGGTCACATGCCTGGGTTTCGGGCTCAATCCCCAGTAGGGGGCGTGCAGGAGGCAGGCGGTCAATGATTCTCTCTCATCACCACTGGTGTTTCTATCTCTGTCTCCCTCTCCCTTCCTTTCTGAAATAAAAAATATATATATGTTAAAAAAAAACAAAACAATGTACATCTTCACTGCCTCTTTGGAGGAAGGAAAATTTGGCTACACTGGTCAAATTTCAAAATGCCCACACCCTTTGACCCAACAAGTCCACTTGTAGATCCTACAGGTACAGTGATTGCACTGAATGTTCTTCTGGGGGCGGGGATCAGGGGAGGGATTAACCGGGGAACTTATATGCATATATGCATAGCCCATGGACACAGACCATAGCGTGGAGAAGGCTTAGGAGGTGGGTGTGGGGAGGAGGGGGTCAATCGGGGAAAAAAGCCAACAAGAAAAAAACAAAGGGACATTTGTAATATTTTCAACAATAAAGATAAATTTAAAAAAAGGAAATTTTCTTCCAGTAGCAAAAGACTGAAATAACCTACATGTCCATCAACAGGGGAGTTGATTAACTAAATTATGGCATATCCACATAATGGAATACTCATCAACTGTGGAAATAAACAAGCAGATACATACAAACTGAGAAGAAACATTCTCCAAAATACGTTGGTGAAATATGCAAGGGGGAAAACAAGTAACTACTATCATTTTGTTTTTCTAAAAAGTGATGCTTGACCTAGCCAGGCGCTCAGTGGTTAGAACATTGCCCCTAGGACTGAAGCGTCTCGGGTTGATTCTGATCAAGGGAATGTACCTCGGTTACAGGCTCAATCCCTGGCCCCGATCGGGCATGTGCAGGAGGCAATCAATCGATGTGTCTCTCTCACATCAATGTTCTTCTCTCTCTCTCCCTCTCTCTCTCTCTCTCTCTCCCCCTCCCTCTCTCTTCCTCTCTAAAATCAATAAAAACATATCATCAGGTGAGTATTGAAAAAATGGCCAGGCGGACTGGCCTCTGAAGTTTCCACCCGTGGTGTGAAAGGTTGGGCTGGATGGTAATTGTTTTTGCACATTAAAATGTGGTTTTATTTTATCCTTTGGATGTCTGCAGCTGGCTTCTTTTTAAGGTCACAAGATCCTTTTAAGTGTTCATTCTGGGGCAGCGCTATTCACTGTTGATTTTTCCTGCTGGAGGAATCAGGTGATTTCGCACAGCCTCCTCAGCTTAGGACGTCTCTGGCATCCTCGTGGGTTTTGACAGTTTAGTTTGGAATTCCCAGAAACAGTTTCCAAAACCAGAGGTGCCGTGTGGAGAGGAAACAGCTGCACCCGAGGACCAGAGAGCCTTGTGTTCAGACTCTGACATACATTCAGTCTTAACCTGTTTCTTCATAAAATGGGGACAATAACAGCACGCCCCTCACAGAGCTGCCCTGAGGACACGGAGAGAAGGTGTGTAGCTGGCAGACATGAACAGAGAAGGATGATGGGCAGGTACAGAAACTCGCCAGGCAGAAAACGCCGGGTGCCTAGCAAGTGGCTAACCGGGGACAAGGACCTTGCCTCCAGGGTGACCTGCCCTCCCCTAGCTTATCTGATCAGGCGGCTTAACCCCCTGGCCTTTTCCTCCCTGAGATAACACCTGGGCCTCAGTCGTGTTTCAGCTCCAGGCCCAGAGGAGCAGCAAAACCAGACAAGTGATGCCAGGCTGCCTGGGCGCCAGCTGCACTGACCAATGACCCCCCGACCAGTCAGTGGAGACCCTGACCCTGAGAGCACAGCTGGGAAGCTGATGGCATTCTAACAAGGCCCTCCCCTGGACCTTCCCTAAGATTCCACCCGCAGGAAAGCGATCAATATGCTCAGGACCAAGGACCAGTGCCTGCCCTCCCTCCAAGGAGCACTCCCGTGCCATTCCCCCACAGGCACGGTCCCCCAGCCTCTCAGGGACCCCATGAGACGTGCAACCAGGGGAGCAATGGGCAGTGGCAGCTCGTCCCGGGCTAACCCTGAACCTGTCTCCAAGGCGCCCTTTTCTCCATGTGACCCTTCCCTTTTGGGTCAAATCTGTGACCATTCCCCTGGCTTTGTGGTGCATTCTCTTGTCATTACTTGTGACTCTAAATGCAGGATATTCCGCTAATATCTGCCCATCTTATCTAAAGGATGGGAGCAGATATTTTAGTACATCCTTGCTGAAATCCATATAAACTAAATACAGGTTCCTTGGCCTATGAACCTCGTAACCTTGTAACTGTAGAAAATACTTCCCACTTGGGGTGGTGAACACACGATACAATATACAGATAATGTGTTATGAATTGTACACCTGAAACCTATATAATTTTATTAACCAGTGTCACCCCAATAAATTCAATTAAAAATAAAATTGAAAATGAACCAAAAAATTAGAAATCCATATAAATGTTTCCCACTTCACAGGGTGGATGTGAGGATGCAGCACATTCATGCACAACAGCTTAGACAGGGTCAAGCCTGAGCGAGCACTTGGTCACTGTCAACCCCCGTCCTTGTTTTCACTGAATAAACGACACAGAGTCGTCTGGTACCGGGGCTCTTTGTGGGGCCCTAGTGATCGCCACTTTCCTTGCTGGGGCTCAGGGTTAGGTTTGTAAGGTGATTATCACGTGACTAACGGCTTTTCACTGCTAAGAGATTCTTGTCTGTTTTGTAGGTTTGTTTCTTTTCAAATACAGGTCCATAAGGAGAACTATAAAGAGAAAGATGTGAAGTCTTTCTCTGATACTTACGGCCTCAGATGTTAAAAAGACACCTGTAGGTGGGTAACAGAAAGGAGACAAGGACCCTAGCTGGTTTGGCTCAAGTGGATAGAGCATCGGCCTGCAGACTGAAGGGTCCAGGGTTCGATTCCGGTCAAGGGCACGTGCCCGGGTTGCAGGCTCCATCCTCAGAGGCAGCCGATCAATGATTCTCTTTCATCATTGATGTTTCTATCTCTCTCCTTCTCCCTTCCTCTCGCTGAAATCAATTAAAAAAAAAAAAGAAGTCTGTGTGCTTACCCATCATTCTACCCTTAAAAAAAAAAGGAGACGAGGGAATTTGGCAGTTGCGTTTGTTTACTTATACTAGTACCTTGCTTGTTTCGAGAAGGACTTGAGGCATTTATAGAGCTACATATACAACAGGTGCCACTAAATGCTGGCTATCATTACTGATAGCAGGGGGAATAAAGTATTTTTTAAAAACATATCTTTATTGATTTCAGAGAGGAAGGGAGAGGGAGAGAGAGAGAGAAACATCAATGATGAGAGAGAGTCATTGATTGGCTGCCTCCTGCACACCCCCCACCTGGGATCAAGCCCGCAGCGTGGGCATATGCCCCTGGCTGGAATCGAACCAGGGACCCTTCAGTCTACAGGCCAACACTCTATCCACTGAGCCAAACTGGGTAGGGTGGGAATAAAGTATTAACAGGACAGGAAATCAAATGGAAAAGGGAAAACATGGGGAGAACGGTAACAGGAGTCCAGGGTTGGGACACAAAACGTGACAAAGCTCTGCTTTACAGCTGCTGAAAGTGGGGTACAGATCTGCTGACATTTCTAGAGGCCCACGTAAATATTTGTTACCTAATTCATAGGAGGCTTGGGAGAAAGCTCTCCTGCGAATCCCCTTTGGTTTGTGTCATTAATATCCCCCCCCCCCTTTTTTTTGGAAATTGGGATGTCCTTTGTCTGTCTCCAGTTTCTGTGTCTCTTCTCCAAGGAGTCAGGTGGCTTGGAGCGCTCACTGGCAAATTATCTCATTTTATTTCTCCCCGTAAGATCAGGAGATGTGGACTAACTCAAAGCAGCACAAGGCTTCCTTAAAATTTCACACCTCCAATGTTAGGTTTCAATTCCCTCTTACCAGTGTTTGTTATAAAACAAATCTCATAATGCAAATAAAAACAACCATGAAATATTTCAAATCTAAGGCTATCGAATATAAAGAGTTGGATATATACTATGTACAGAAACAGGCACTCTCAAACATTATTAGTAAGAATACACATCTGGCCATAGCCGGTTTGGCTCAGTGGATAGAGCGTTGGCCTTCGGACTAAAGGGTCCCGGGTTTGATTCTGGTCAAGGTCACATGCCTGGGTTTCGGGCTCAATCCCCAGTAGGGGGCGTGCAGGAGGCAGGCGGTCAATGATTCTCTTTCATCACCACTGATGTTTCTATCTCTGTCTCCCTCTCCCTTACTTTCTGAAATCAATAAAAATATATTAAAAAAAAAAAAGAATGTACATCTTCACTGCCTCTTTGGAGGAAGGAAAATTTGGCTACACTGGTCAAATTTCAAAATGCCCACACCCTTTGACCCAACAAGTCCACTTGTAGATCCTACAGGTCCAGTGATTGCACTGAATGTTCTGGGGGGGCGGGGGGGGGGAAGATCAGGGGAGGGATTAACCGGGGAACTTATATGCATATATGCATAGCCCATGGACACAGACCATAGCGTGGAGAAGGCTTGGGAGGTGGGTGTGGGGAGGAGGGGGTCAATCGGGAAAAAAAGCCAACAAGAAAAAAACAAAGGGACATCTGTAATATTTTCAACAATAAAGATAAATTAAAAAAAAAAGGAATTTTCTTCCAGTAGCAAAAGACTGAAATAACCTACATGTCCATCAATAGGGGAGTTGATTAAATAAATTATGGCATATCCACATAATGGAATACTCATCAACTGTGAAAATAAACAAGCAGATACATACAAACTGAGAAGAAACATTCTCCAAAATATGTTGGTGAAAAATGCAAGGGGGAAAACAAGTAACCATCATTTTGTGTTTTTCTAAAAAGTGATGCTTGCCCTAGCCAGGCGCTCAGTGGTTAGAACATTGCCCTAGGACTGAAGCGTCTCGGGTTGATTCTTGTCAAGGGAATGTACCTCGGTTACAGGCTCAATCCCTGGCCCCGATCGGGCATGTGCAGGAGGCAATCAATCGATGTGTCTCTCTCACATCAATGTTCTTCCTCTCTCTCTCTCTCTCACTCTCTCTCTCTCTCCCCCTCCCTCTCTCTTCCTCTCTAAAATCAATAAAAACATATCATCAGGTGAGGATTGAAAAAATGGCCAGTCGGACTGGCCTCTGAAGTTTCCACCCATGGTGTGAAAGGTTGGGCTGGATGGTAATTGTTTTTGCACATTAAAATGTGGTTTTATTTTATCCTTTGGATGTCTGCAACTGGCTTCTTTTTAAGGTCACAAGATCCTCTTAAGCAAGGATGGTGTTCATTCTGGGGCAGCGCTATTCACTGTTGATTTTTCCTGCTGGAGGAATCAGGTGATTTCGCACAGCCTCCTCAGCTTAGGACGTCTCTGGCTTCCTCGTGGGTTTTGACAGTTTAGCTTGGAATTCCCAGAAACAGTTTCCAAAACCAGAGGTGCCGTGTGGAGAGGAAACAGCTGCACCCGAGGACCAGAGAGCCTTGTGTTCAGACTCTGACATACATTCAGTCTTAACCTGTTTCTTCATAAAATGGGGACAATAACAGCACTCCCCTCACAGAGCTGCCCTGAGGACACGGAGAGAAGGTGTGTAGCTGGTAGACATGAACAGAGAAGGACGATGGGCAGGTACAGAAACTCGCCAGGCAGAAAACGCCGGGTGCCTAGCAAGTGGCTAACCGGGGAAAACAAGGACCTTGCCTCCAGGGTGACCTGCCCTCCCCTAGCTTATCTGGTCAGGCGGCTTAACCCCCTGGCCTTTCCTCCCTGAGATAACACCTGGGCCTCAGTCGTGTTTCAGCTCCAGGCCCAGAGGAGCAGCAAAACCAGACAAGTGATGCCAGGCCGCCTGGGCGCCAGCTGCACAGACCAATGACCCCCCGGCCAGTCAGCGGAGACCCTGACCCTGAGAGCACAGCTGGGAAGCTGATGACATTCTAACAAGGCCCTCCCCTGGACCTTCCCAAGATTTCCACCCGCAGGAAAGCGATCAATATGCTCAGGACCAAGGACCAGTGCCTGCCCTCCCTCCAAGGAGCACGCCCGTGCCATTCCCCCACAGGCACGGTCCCCCAACCTCTCAGGGACCCCAAGAGTCTTGCAACCAGGGGAGCAATGGGCAGTGGCAGCTCGTCCCGGGCTAACCCTGAACCTGTCTCCAAGGCGCCCTTTTCTCTGACCTCCCAGTGAGCCAAGCGGCCCAGTCTGGGCGCTCCTGCGGCTTCTCCTGGGCCCTTCCTTGTGTCACTGCCCTGAGTGTGCTTCTGCTGCCGTCCTGGGCCCAACACCCTTTGGCTCAGGGCTGTGTAGCCCTCTCCTTTGGATTTCCCAGTCCCCTCTCCTTAAAGGCATTGTTTTTCCCTGTTCCCGTCTGAGATGGCTAGTTAGCCCGCCCAGGCACCACCTGCTGCAAGCTTCCTCGGGCACAAGAAGGCCCTCAAACATAGCAGCGCTCACTGTGGTTTCCACCCTGTTCCGTTTTCCTGTCCCAGAACGGCCCCTCTCCCTAAAGGCCTTTCCTAAAGGGCGCAGTAACATACTAGCCGGCATGTGTTGGGCACGTATGAGGCAGGCACTGCTCTCATGCTGCACGTGTGTTACTTCACTGGGTACTTACAGCAGCCTTTGCGGTTGATACGTTATTTTACAGACAGGAAAGCCGAGGCCCAGAGAGGGTGGGCAACCCGTCCGGGGCTGCTCAGCACCTCAGCCGAGCTGGGACTAAACCCCGGCGGCAGCCCTGCCGACCGCGCGGGCCCCCCCCCGCCCCCCCCCGCCCGCACCCACCCTTCCTCCCGGCACCGCCGCCGGCAGGGGCCGAAGGGGTTATTCCCACTGAGACGCCGCACCCGCTCCTAGAGAGGCGCCGCGTGGGCGGGAGCAAGCGCACTTCCGGCCCGCGCGGGGCTCCGGGAACCCGGCCGGCTCGGCCCCGCTCGCGGCGCTCGGCTCCCGGCCTCCCCGCGGGGGCCCGTCCCCTGCAAGGCGCGGAGGGCGGGGCAGGGCCCTGAGAGGGAGGACTCCAGGCGGGGGAGGGGAGGGCTCCGGGCGGGGGAGGGGAGGGCCGGCCCGCGCAGACCCGGAGCGCGCGGGGCGCGGGAGGGGCGCGTCCCTGAACTTGGCCGCCGCAGTGCATTCTGGGCCTCCACCCGCCGGCCGAGCCGGGAGGCACGTGGCGGCGGCGAGTCTCCGGGCAGGGCGGGTGGCCCGTGCCGCCGAAGCAGGCGCTCCGCCGGGCCCTCCGCGGCCCTCGGGCCTCCCCGAGCCCGGGTAAGAGCGCACTCGCTCCCCTCCCCGTCCCCAGGGCCGCCGGGCCGCCGGCTCTATTCCCCTCAGCCGCCTTGCGAAGCCCGCGGCCTCATCCCCACTTTGTGGGCTTCTTGCCTAGAAAGCCCGTTACACCGGCTCTTGGGGACGCCCGCCCCCTGGAGGCGGGCCAGGCTGCAGGGCGCAGGTGTTGGGGTGAGGACTTGACCCCCAGGCCAACCTCTCCCAGCTCGCAGGCCTAACACCCGGGAGATGGCGGTTCCTCGCCAAGTTGGAGCCTCAGTTCTCTTTCTCCCGCCCTCCCCTTCACTTCCCTCATCTCTCACCCTCTGCTTAGTCTTCATCTTGGACACAACCCGTCTTTCTAGTCCCGCTGCCACCATCCTTCAACCTGATCCTGACAGACCCGAGCTATTGCAGGAGCCTACAACCCCGCCTGCCTTTGTTTCACATCCACTCCCCTGTTCCACAAACCATATTTGATCCTTAAAACGAAAACTGGGAGCTCACGTCAAACTCTTGAACGTGGCATTTAGGGCCATTTGAAACTTGGCTGCAGCCCATCTTTCTAAGCTGATTTCCCTTGGTTCCCTAAGTAGCTACAGTTGGAAAATTTGTCTCAACTGCTCCACAAAGTGTCTTCGTAAAATTCGAGTTGATGCTTATTTTAAAATGGGGCGATTTCATTTAAAAAGCCCATGTTTCCAGCTTCTTTTGAAGCGTCCGTGGAGCTGGCAGCAGTGGGCCAGCGTTCTTGCATCCAGAACCTGGTTTACACTGAGAAGTGGCTGCCCTGACCGAGGGCTGTGTCCCCAGTTCGCCTCCGTCTCTGCCACACACTCCTGTCTCTGAGCCTGAGGGTCAGCGGCTGTGCTTGCACTGATGCTTTTCATAAACTAGAGGAAGCTCTTTGGCTTTGGTCTCTCTCAAAAGTGCACAAATGGAGAGCAGACAAGAGGGAGGCACGTGTGAAGACAACAGAGAGCAAGCGCGCAGCCTCCTTGACTTCCTTGCTCTTACTCCACAGCCATTGGAATTTTCTACTCAGGCCCTAGAGCAGGGGTCCTCAAACTTCTTAAACAGGGGCCAGTTCACTGTCCCTCAGACCGTTGGAGGGCCGGACTATAGTTTCAAAAAAACTATGAACAAATTCCTATGCACACTGCACATACCTTATTTTGAAGTAAAAAAACAAAATGGCAAAAACACCCGCATGTGGCCTGCGGGCCGTAGTTTGAGGACGCCTGCCCTAGAGGAACCCTTCCATGCGGCTAGGTGACTGCCTCGCAGCCTCAGTGAACCGGAGGGCCGTATCTTTGCACCATGGCCACAGAGTAAATTCTATTCAACAAGGTCCACGCCAGTCCTACTCTGAAACCTTCCCTGACAAACAGCCATCCCACCAACTCCACCCATTCATCTCGGCATTTTTGGAGGCCACGTACTGGGTTAGATGGGTATGCCCAAGCCACCACCATCTCTCCCTCCTCTGGGTTTCTGTGGCTGTGCCTGAATCGATGTCTTACACGTGGTGGGTGATCAGTAAATAATTATCAACTGGGTAAGTGGCACAGTCACAAAACATTAGCCCCCTCGTTAGATTGTAAGACCTTTGAGGGCAGGGTTCAAATTATATCTCTTTGCGGTGCCCTAGCAACCAGCACAGTGCCTGGCACATAGCTGACACTTGGTAATGTCTGAGAAAATACGTGCCATGGGGGGCGGGGGGCGGGGGGCTCAGACCAGCAACAGATACGGAGGTTCAATCCTGCCCCACAGCTGGGAGCATCACCCCCCCCCCCACCTCATCCCCGAAGCCTTCGAGGTGCCAAGGAAGGGAGAGGCAGCCCCAGAGAGCAGAGGCCTTACTCAGTTTTAAAAGTGGGGAGCACTTCACAGCACCTTGACCTGGAGGCTCTGTTCAGGATTCAGCCGAAGGCACATTCAGGACCCAGCTATGTCCGCGTGACCTTGTGAGCGGAAACCCAACCTGATTCTGGTTCTAAATTCCAAGCTCTAGAACAATAATAGTTCACATGCACTGGGGCCCTCTCGGAGCCACGCACTGCCAAATGCTTTGTATCCATGGCCTCCTTCCATCCTCACCATCGCCCTGGCGTCAATGTTGTATCTCCTCTTGGCAGACGAGAAGGCGGAGGCTCCAGTGCCTGCGTAGCTTGCCTAAGGCCAATAGTAACAGGCTGGACCAGGAGTTCAAGTCCACGTGGGCTGATTCCAGGGCCCCTGTGCTTAGTACTGTGTTCCTTCCGAACATCTGAGGCTGAAGAGGGATGCTGGGCAGGACCCAGAGACTCAGCTGTCAGCCAATTTGGGCTCTAGGTTACGTGCCAAGTAGTAAACCCCATGCAGATGCCAACCCTCAGTGCCTTTTCACTCATTTTTTCTTACATTCTTCTTTAACTCCCTACCTAAGGCATTACAATGTGTATCTTCAGAACCAAGAAACTAAAAAGTCCAAAAAGAAAAGGTCAGATTTTAAAAAATCAAACTGACATTGTAACTTCAAACTCTTGACTGACAAGCCGGTGCTCACAGGAGGAAGGGCAGAGGGGGAGCAGCAGTGAGCGGAGCCCCCCTGTGCCTGGCGGGGCCCAGAGGCTTCCAGATTTTATCTCGCGGAATCTCACAAACACGAAGGTAGCCTTGTTCTGTGGTGCAGAGGAGGGGAGCGAGGCCTTAACACGTTGTACAACTTTGCAGAAGGATACGGGGGGCTGGTGCTCGGATCCAGGAGCGCGCCCAGGCTGTCAGGAAGGTGGCGGCATCCAGCCCCGCTTCTGGGTCAAAGACGCTGCTGACAGGAGTTATGGGTCCATCTCACCTTAGTCCCTCACAGCCCAGATGTCCTTCTAGGCCTCCTCCTCCTTGTATTCCAGATTTTTTTTTTAGATGGGTCCATATGAGGGGGAAAAAAAAGGCCTCTTTATCTCCCTTGCCTCCTAGCTATGAATTTGTCAGGTTTACAAAATACTCCTTTAAGACTCCCTTTTTATTACAAAAGTGCGCCACACAGAGTAGGTTCCTTCCTTCCTTCCTTCTTCCTTCAGTAAATACATCTGAGTGCTTACTCTGGGCTCTTCTAGGCACTCAAGGCAATAGTTGTGAACAAAACATAAAAATGAAAACCCCAAAATAAAAGTTCCTGTCCTTACAGAGGTTAAATTCTAAGGAGAACAGAGAAACAAAATAAGACAAAAGTGGGAAAGGGGTTGGCATTTTGGCTAGGGAGGCCAGAGGAGATTCTGGGAAGGTGAATTTGAAAAGACTTGAAGTAGATGTGTAACAGTCAACTGCGGGCTGCTCCCTCCAAGAACTCCAGCCCGGCTGGTGTGGCTCAGTGGAGGTCCCGGGTTCGATTCCCGGTCATGGCACATGTCCGGGTTGCGGCTCAATCCCCAGAAGGGGATGTGCAGGAGGCAGCCAATTGATGTGTCTCATCAGTGTTTATATCTCTCCCTCTCCTTTCCTCTCTATCTAAAAAATTAAAAAACAACAACATAAAAATAGAACTTCAGCAGGAAGACAACCCAGACCGTGAGGAAAGCTGCTCAAACACTATGGAAATAGTTTAGGAGGGGGAAAATCACAGAGATTGAAAGTGATTCTTTGCCTTCTCAACCGTTCCTTTTGTTCTTTCTGGTTTTGCTGTAGACAGTGGCTCACTTCTCCAATCTCCCACAAGACTCACTGCTGTTCTGCCAAGTCTGTCCTTCCCGGCTTTATCCCAGCGCCGTCCAGGGTGGCCAGGAAATGAGGTGGCAGCTGAGCAGCTGAGCAGGTGAGCAGGGGAACTAGCATGCGTCCTTCAGTTGCAGGGATCCAGGCAGAGTGTAAAGTGGTGGCCGGAGCCGGCGGTGGGCAGCCTGGGGCTGACACACCTGGAGATTTAGGAAGCGTCCTCAGGGGCAGAGGCCGGACTGCCACCCAGGTCTCCTACAAGTGAGATGTAAACACATAGGACTTCTTTGTTTTGGGCATGTCTCCTTTGTGGTAAAATTCACATACTGTACTAGTCTATTCACAGAGCTGTACAATCATCATAATTTTCAAACATTTTCATCACACCCCAAAATATCTGTAAGAAGTCACTTCTTGCCAGGTTGGTGTAGCTCAGTGTTTGAGCATTGACCTATGAGCCACAACTGGATTCCCAGTCAGGGCACATGGGCCAGGGTTGCGGGCTCCATCTCCAATAGGGGTGTGCAGGAGGCAGCTGATTGATGTTTCTCTCTCTCATGTTTCTATCTCTCCCTCTCCCTTGCTCTCTCTGATATCAATTAAAAAATATTTAAAAGTCACTTTTTAATTCTCCTCAATCTCTACCCCCCATTCCCACCCCAAATCTAGGTCACCACTAATGTTCTTTCTGTCTCTGTAGATTTGCCTATTCTGGACAGGTCATATAAATGGCACATTTGGTTTTTCACTTTCCTTTTTTTATTTTTTTGGAAGATGGGTGACCACTGAAGAATATTACAAAGGGGGATTGAAATATCAGAAATTGAGAAGCTTGCCCTGACCAGGTAGCTCAGTTGGTTAGAGCGACATCCTGATACACCAAGGTTGTGGGTTCAATCCCTGGTCAAGGCACATACAAGAAACAACCAATGAATGCATAAATAAGTGGAACAACAAAGCAATGTTTCTCCCTTCCTCTCTCTCTGTTTCTCAATCAATTAAAAATAAATAAATAAATAAATAAATAAAGTTGAGAAGCTCTTCTGGGAAGATAAGGGTAACAGAAAAGCAAGAGAGGGAGATAACTTGCTTCTGTTTTGTTTTTTTATTGCTCTGTTCCTGCTTTGGAAGTTACTCCAAATGTCCATAGCATAGGAATACTAAGTAAATGAAGTGGGAAATGTTACAAAGGAAATGATCTGTTTTTGTCTCTGGAAGATTTCTTTACCTGCTCTTTCATGTTTATGCCTCCTGTTGGCCAACACTATGTGTAAATGACTGATCCTTGTATCAAGTCAGAAAATCTGGGTTTCCCCCTTATAGAAGCAGCCTGACTTAGTTTCAAAGCTTTCCATAAAATGAGGGGGAAGGGGTTAAAGGGTAAAGGATTAGCCCACTCTCCAGCATCATCTCCTGAGTTGCAGGCAATTAGCCTTTCCAGTATCTGGGGAGAGTCCCTATTTTATCTTTGGGTGCCCTTCTAGACTTTTCCTGCCATTCCTGGGACTTCTGGGTAAAGAAAGTGGAGGAGGATGAGAAGGTAGCAATATGAATTGCTGACCATTTGTATAACATGCCATACATTTACAGAGCCTTTTCACATGCTGTCAAGGCTGTTCCACAGTTAGGAAGAACTAGAGGGACCTAAGATGACATCTAGCCCAATCCCTTCACACTGCCATGAGGAACACAGACTAAAAATAGGATGTGACTTGCCAAGGCCTCGCAGCACGTGAGTGCCCGAGCACTGCTGGTTCTGGGCTTTCTGATCCTACCCATCACACTTGATCAGGAGGAAGCCATTGGAGATCGTCTATTGAGTCCAATCCCTCTTTTAACAGGGACTTAGACAAGTTGCCAGCCCCGGACTGAGGTTTTTCAGAATTTACTGGACCTGGATCCAGACCTCCAGACTCGCACGGCAGCCTGCATGCGTAACCGGGGCCTGTGACCACAGGGAGCAGGGTCAGAGACAGCTCTCCCTGCGCCGGGCCGTGGGGGTGACTCGGGCAGGGCTCAGGGGTCCCTGCCTTTGAGACCCCTTCCCCAGACTGAAACCGCCAGGTCCTCGCAACCTGGCGCAGCCAGCGGAGAGCCAATCCTGGGCCGCGCCGTGAGAGGGGCGGGACGTCCGCGTCCTCGCTCCGCCCACTTTCCTCCAGGCACCTGAAAAGCTGTGCGGTGACCTAGGCAACGTATCCAGCGTCACTCCCACTGGCTAGATTTGCTGCGTTCCGCCCCTCTGGGCATAACTAAGGAAAGTGAAGTCCTTTAAGGGGCAAAATGGACGGAGATTTTGATTGGCTGGTTGGATGAGTCAAGTACAGTCACTGGAGTGTCTGGGGCTGAGAGAAAGGCGACCTCGCCCAGGTTGGACACGGTGAGGGCGGGATGCACACTTTTGAGAAGCTGAGCAGAGAAAGGACTTCGGTGACTGACAATTCGGTGTTTCCAGTTCAAAATAACGGTTCTCCTAGGTGTGGGTGAAGGTAGTGGGACTCCAAGAACCCCTGGGTCCCACCATCCGATATTGTTATACTTTATCCATAGTAATATTGTGGGGAATATGGGCACTTAATGTTTAAATTTAACATTTATTGAGTGGCTTTTGTGTGCCAGACACGGTTCTAAGTGTTTGGGCTCCGTGAACAAAACAAAGATTCCTGCCTTCTTGGAAGTTTGTATTGTAACAGGAGGAGAAAATACATTACGTGTAGGCCATGGGGGTGAGGGAACGTAGAGCAAGTTAAGGTGGAGGGGGGGGGGGGAGAGAGAAACATCAATGATGAGAATCACTGATTGGCTGCCTCCTGCATGCCCCCTACTGGGGGTGGACCCCGCAACCCGGGCATGTGCCCTTGACTGGAATCAAACCCAGGACCCTTCACTCCGAAGGCTGATGCTCTATCCACTGAGCCAAACCAGCTAGGGCATGACTTATATTTTAAAATAACCATGCTGGCTGCTGTGTTGAGAATCAATGGTGTGTGTGTGTGTGTGTGTGTGTGTGGCGGGGGGTGAAGGGCAAGAATAGAAGAAGGGAGGCCTGCTAGGTTATTGCAATAATGCATGGCACAATGTGTAGGAGATGATGGTAATTTGTACTGGGTGGTGGTGATGGAAGTGGTCAGATTCTGGATATACTTTGAAGATAGAGCTTATGTTAAGGGTGGGAGGGAGCAATAGAATAGAACTGCCTATCATCATGGAAAATTAGCCTTGTTGCTGAAACAATGGCGCCCCCAGGTGCCGATCTTTGCAGCCCTCAGCCCATATTACCTGTAATCTGTAACCATTGTACCCATTCTTATTCCTGATCTGAGTCCTGGCCTAGCCTCAGCAACTCCCAGGCTCACCTAAGCTGTAACTCTGAAAGGAGGGAGCCTACCATTACCAGCATAACAAAAAGGTTAACCCTTTGTACGCCATAAGCACCTATAGACACTTTAAAAAAATCATTTTTCGTGAGAATTTTCAACTGAAAACATTCAAGAACACCCAAATTGTAACATATTTATTTTTATAATATTCATTGCAAATTGATTTTTTTAAATTAAATTCAAAATATCGTGGCATGTGGGGGTGGTTTCCGTTTGGACGCGTGGCAGTTAACTGAGCAGCACAGTCAGCAGGGCTCCACAGGTGGCGATCATCATTGCAGTCTGATGCCACGGCCATGAGAAGGCCTCTTCTGGTCCCGGTCCTGTGATGTTGTGGGGGCATAAGGACGGTCAGTTGTCCTAAGGAACAAGGCCCCAGCGCTGTTGGCAGGGACATATGACTAAGCAGGTACCTCACATATCAGAAACCAATCAGCTGGCAGCTTAGTGTGTCCATTACTATAAGGAAGGGTGAAATTGCCAGAACAATACATACTGTAGTTATTAGATTCTGAAAGACAATAACCAGAACACCCGGTCAAAGCCAGACACTCACCACAGGAAGCTACTGCAGCAACCTGCATCCTTTTCTCAGACAGTGGGTCCCAGTGTATAAAGGTCCCATCTGTGACTCTCTTCCCAAAAAGAATAGAACGCGTACAATTCTGTATAACACAATCAGTGTCCCAACTCCTACTAGGCAAGATGGAAAGGTCTGTTCTGCATAGGTTCCTTGTGAAAGGCAAAAGTCAGAGATGTTAGGAACATTTTTTGTTGTTGTTGTTAAATCCACCCAAATATTTTCATCTCTTCTGAACAGAATTAGTTTTCCTTCAGCCAGACCAGCTGTGGTCAAGAGTGCAATGATAATGAATGCTGCCTTCGAAAGATGATCTTCCCCTTCGCACCTTCTTACTCTGGAGTGATCACCCATTCTTCCCCTTCGCACCTTCTTACTCTGGAGTGATGGGTCCTTGCCAGCTTCAGAGCAGTTGGAGTGGTGAGAAGCACACACCAGGGTCCCATCCATTTTTCCTCCAGCTGATCGTCTGGCCATCCAGTTTTCCATGTCTTTTTAAAAATATACATTTTATTGATTTTTTACAGAGAGGAAGGGAGAGGGAGAGAGAGAAACATCAATGAGAGAGAAACATCGACAGCTGCCTCCTGCACATCCCCTACTGGGGATATGCCCGCAACCAAGGTACATGCCCTTGACCAGAATCGAACCTGGGACCCTTCAGTCCACAGGCTGATGCTCTATTCACTGAGCCAAACCGGTTAGGGCCAGTTTTCCATGTCTTGAGTAGAACTCTGTCTCCTGTCAAAGGGATGTAGCGGGCTTGTGACAGAAAAATCCTTGCACATGCCAAATCATTCATTACACTCAGTGTTTAAGATGCTGCATATCATTCTTAATTTTAACATCATGATCTTCAGATACATCTCCTGTTCCTATAGCAGCCTGGAAGGGTCACCCATGTACTATATTTTAGGGACTCAAATCAATCCCGCTTCGGGGAGCTACTCTAATCTTGAGCAGGGCAATTGGCAACACCGATCCCAATGCAGACCTGTCTTCTGACATAGTTTGGCTATATTCTTCTTTAAGGCCTGGTTCACTTTCTCAGCCTTCCCTGAGGCCTGTGGTCTCCAGGCTGTATGTTGCAGTGGGTGACCCTTAGAATCTGAGAACCCCACGTCCAATTCCTTTCCTCTCATGCACATACAGATGAAAAGGTTTCAACAGATTTGGGAGGCCCAAAGCAGGGCCTTTGAGGTCTCAAAGGCTCGTTCACATTCCTTATCCCAGTCCAGGGGTCCCCTCTGGCCCCTTTAGAGCCTCATACAGGGTCTCGGTGTGAGTCCAAATGTGGCAGCACCCAGCATTCCCCCAAATTCTCTCAACTGCCTCCTGGTCTTCGGGGGCTGCACCCGAATGATAGTGTCCTTATGGTCCCCTATTAAACCCCAGGAGAAACCCCAGGAATCTGACGGCCTGCTCGCAAAATCTGAGCTTTGGGGGCCGAGACCTTATGGCCACGCTCGCTAGGTGACTGAGGAGTCCGTGATGCTTGTCAGACAGTGCTCACCGTGGGCCCTGTGGCCGCAGATCGTCCACATATTGTAGCGAGACTCCCTTCTGAAACCGCAGCCTTTCCAGGTCCTTGCTTAGCGTCTCCCCGAAAATGGTGAGGGAGTTCTTGAACCCCTGGGGAAGGATTGTCCAACTGTACTGAGTCTTTTTTTTTTAAATTTATTGTCTAAAGTTTTACATATGTCTCCCTGCCCCCCCCCCCCAGCCATTCCCACCCCGGCAAGCCCCCACCTGTACTGAGTCTTAGCCAGAGCTCTGGGTCTTGCCATTCAAAGGCAAAAAGCGGCTACGAAGCCGGGTCGACCAGCACACAGAAGAGAACGTCTCTGAGGCCCAGGACCCAGGACCATTCTCTGTCTCTAGGTAGCCCAGGACTCAGTGTGTAAGGCTTGGGCACAGTAGGATGTATATCCTGAGTGACTTCATTTATACGCCTTAGGTCCTGGACAAACAGGTATTCCCGTTTGGGGTTTCTTTACTGGCAATATAGGAGTGTTATAGGGCTTGGTCAAATTAGACCAAATTTGAGGAATTTTTGAATCCTGGCCTTTTTCAAGGAATACAGCCACTTGGGGGATCTTTGCCCGTGGTTTTAGTTTAACCCTGACTGGCAAAGCCCGTTGGCTCTTCCGGTTCCCCTTGAGCCCATACTGATGGCTGTACCTGGGCCTCTATTTTAGCTGGGAGTGGGCTGGTTCCCGCTGACCTTGATCTTGTACAGGAAACTGCCAGGCATGTTCCCACGGAACCAGTAGGTGTAGCTGTTGTTCCTCCGGGAGGAAAGCGATGGGAGCCCGCAGCTTAGAGAGCTAGTCTCATCCCAGGAGAGGGATGGGCCTTAGAAATGTCTGAGTTAGCTGGGCCTCGCCAATCATGCACTCTAATGGCTCCAAAGAGGGCCGCTGCTCCAGTTTCAGAGAATCCCATCACCATCACTGTTTGGGACGAAGGTTTGGTTAGAGTGTGTGGGTGATGGGACCGGCACCAGGTGTCAGACCAAACCTGGGTTCAGCAGCCTCAGTACTTGGGTTCTGGTTAGGAAAGAATTCAGAGCCAAGACCCAAACTGTAAGAGAACATCTATTTGGTAAATCACAGAAGTAGAAGCAGTAATTCCTAGAAGAAATGGGCTTAGGAAACAAGTTATGGAGGTAAAGGAAGGTCTCTAGGAGCTTGGGAGTGAGGAAGCTCATGGTAAGGTGCCTGGGACAGGGAGGGCGAGGGGAAGGGAAAGGCAGGGGTGTGCTCCCAGGAGGGAGAACCCATGGGGTCCTGTCGTGTTTTAAGGGTGGCGATTTAGGGGCGGTCCCTAAAATCTCAATAGACCAGGCGTCCTCAAACTACGGCCCGTGGGCCACATGCGGGTGTTTTGTTTTTTTTTTTAAATATATTTTATTGATTTTTTTACAGAGTGGAAGAGAGAGGGACAGAGAGTTAGAAACATCGATGATAGAGAAACATCGATCAGCTGCCTCTTGCACAACCCCTACTGGGGATGTGCCCGCAACCAATGTACATGCCCTTGACCGGAATCGAACCTGGGACCTTTCAGTCCGCAGGCCGACGCTCTATCCACTGAGCCAAACCAGTTTCGGCTGCCGTGTTGTTTTTTTACTTCAAAGTAAGACATGTGAGTGTGCATAGGAATTTGTTCATAGTTTTTTTTAAACTATACTCCGGCCCTCCAACGGTCTGAGGGACAGTGAACTGGCCCTGTTTAAAAAGTTTGAGGACCCCTGCAATAGACTATCAGCAGCTTTCCAGGTGTGTCCTTTCAGACTTGTGGTCTCCACCGATTGATGGGCTGGCACGGGGCAGGGGTCATTATTCAATGCAGCTGGTCCTGACGTCAGTTGTGGCTGGTTTTGTTGCTTATCTGGGCCTGGAGCTGAGATACAACTCGAGGCATAGATTTTTTTTAGGAAGGAAAAGTCAGGGGTTCAAACCACACGATCAGCGATAAGCTAAGGGAGGAAAGCTCACCCTGGGGCAGGTCCCACCCTACAACTGATTGTCAGTTGTTAGGCCCTTGGGCTTTCCACCCTGGTGACCCTCTGTACCCGGCCCACAGGTCCTTGCTCAGCTACTGTCTGTCTAACTGCCTACAGCGAAAGGGGTGTTGACCCAGTTGGTGGCCCCTGACAATCCTCAATCCGCAGCCGAGCTGGCCTCCTTGTTCAGCATGATGGTGGGAGCTCTTTGTCCTTTGACTTTGCTCTCCCCGATTATCTTCTCTCTTGGGGCCCTCATTCTTCCAGTGCCCGGCCTTTGCAGACGCACACTGAGCGGGGGACAGGGGGCCTTCTTGTCTTTTCCTTCCCTTTGGCCCTCTCTGCCTTTGGCTAGTGGCCTGCTCTACAAAGACGGTGGCTGTTTGTTGTTGTTTTTTAATTTCCCTCTTGTTGTAAACAGTATCAACCAGTTGCCAGGGATTCATTCCAAGTGCCCATCCAACGCCTGCAATTTTTTTTCTAATGTCTGGAAAACTCTGGCTAATAAAAGCCCAATTGACCATGCGACTCTTTCCAGCCGTGAGGGTCTGTGCCAGGGTATTCCCGTGCGCCTGAAAAACGCGCTCTGAAAGGCAGAGGGGTCCTCTCTGCCCTCTGCTGAACTGCCTGCAGGTTTAGACTCCTTTGCTTGGGAACCCCCCCCCCGACCCCTCAACAGTGCATCTCTCATACTGTTCAAGCCAAGGCAGTCCCCCGTCATTGGGGTCCCAGTTGGGCTCGACTGGAGGAATAGCTTGGGCCGGGTCAGCTGTATTTGGGTCCTCCTCATGGAGCCACTGTGCTTCCTCTCAAGCTTTCCCAGACACCGACCTCTCTGTCCCCAGTTCGGAGGATGTTTAAGGGTGCCTGTGCATCGGCCCAGTTGGGGTTATGAGAGGTGAATATGGAAACAATCATATCCGTGATGTTAGCGGGATCATCCTGGTAGGAGGGATTGGAATGTTTCCAATTTAGCAAATCCAAGGTGGAGAACGGAGTATGGGCCCAACAATACCCTGCTGGGTGCCCATTCTCAGTGGCTCCCACCGGTATCTGGCGGAGAGGGAGTTGCCCTGCTAGGGAAGTAGCTCTATCCCCTCCAAATTCAGTTCCCAGCCTTGTTCCAGGGAGAGGGGTGACCCTCCCAGGCTCTCAGTGCCCAGTGGCCCAGGATAAGGAGGGAGCGCCCCAGACTCTGGAGCTCTTGGAGGAGGAGTCTTCCTCTTCCTGTCCCTCCCCCTCCTTCTCCTGCTCTCTGCCGTTTTTGTGTTACAGGTACCACATCTTTTCTCTGAACCATCAACTCAGCCCCTTTCTTATTTTCTTTTCAGTTAGAATTATGCAAAGACATAAAGGCTCAAACATACGGCACTCCCCCCATTTCCCCAACCTCTGACAAAACAATTCTAACTGTAATACAGGATAGTAGTTTAAAGACCCATTTAATGGCCACCTTTCCCCAGAATCTAGAGCATATACTATACTATAGGCCAAGCAGTATTACACCATTTTCCTCTTTGTCATTGGTGGATAAACGTAAATAGCCCAATCCCCCAAGATCTGTCCTAATGGAGTATCTTTTTGGATGGAGCCACCGCACCCATTCTTAAACAACTTAAGCAAGATTACAGGCAGCCCTGGCTGGTCTGGCTCAGTGGGTAGAGCACTGGCCTGTGGACTGAAGAGTCCCAGGTTTGATTCCAGTCAAGGGCACATGCCGGGTTGCGGGCTCGATCCCCAGTGGGGGGCGGGCAGGAGGCATCTAGTTCCTGTAGGACTGAGGTTTGGACATCTGAGGGGTTTGCACGTCACAGCCATCACAGCGATCCCACTGGCAGTTCTGGTGGGTTTTGCCTTTAGCGTGAGGACCGAGACCTTTCGCTCCTGAGGTGGGCCTGCAGCAGTGGTATCTCCCAGGCAGGCTGTGCTGAAAGGCCATGTTTGGCAGCCAGCGTGGCTTTACCTTATTTAGGTCCACGTCTCTCCCCTGTTCCCGGGCTTCAGTGAGGCATTTAATAACATCCCCGGTCGGCCCATTAGCTCAGCTGGGCCGAGGGCTCCTCGCCACTTCTGCCTCATTTCTCCGCTGTCGAAGCTGCTGCCACGTCAGAAAATGTCAAGGGGTTTAATTTCTTATGTGGTAAATAACACCAACGATTTATGAAAAAATTAACAACACAAGGAGAAACATGAGAAACAGTTTTATTGGAAATATTCTAACACATTTTCTGAACAAGAATAAAAAATAAAGTTATAGGGACATAAAAGATCTGAACATAAGTTTTTTTTTTACTCTGAAAACAAATAGTATACCCCCTTTCAAGTTTCATGAACAGTGAACATTTTCAATAAATAGTAAGTCACAGAAAGTATTTTGGTAAATTTTGAAAAGTGGAAATTCTAGAAGTCAGTCTCTGATCAAAATGCAATTTAACTTACAATAATATAAAGCACACCACTTAGAAACTGAAACACACAAATAGTCTCTCAAATTACCCTTAGGACAATAAAAAACTATATAAAAATAATTAAAAAATAGGATATAGTCAAAGCTATCTGCAGAGGTAAAATTAACAGCATTAAATGTTTTTAGTGTAAAAAATAAAAATGAATTAAGCATGCACGTTGAGATTTTGAAGAAGAGTGTCAAAATGCCCTCCTCGAGGGAGAAAGGGAATATTTGAAATAGAAACAGAAAAAACCAACACCCAGACGCCTAATGGGAGGAAGGATGTACCCTCAGCCCATAGACAGAGCAGCAGCCAGGCTCCGCGGGAACGTGGCCCTCTGGCATGTCCTCGTCCGCCCATTCTCACTGCTCACTGTGGGCTCCGGGCTTCCGCTTCCTCCAGCTCCTTTCCCTGAGTCAGCACCACAACTACCACACTGGGCATCTGTGGTGGCACTGCATGCGCTCTGTGATAAGTTCTTTCCAACTGTGACTCCCTTTCTACTAGACTGGAGGTCTTCACGGCAGGAAGTATGTCCTGATCATCTCATATCCTCAGAGCCTGGGCTGCGGTGGGTCCTTAGTAAACATTTGCTGAATGAAAGAATGAGTTGGATGGGCTCAAGCACTGATTCTTGAGTTGCATTTGGTCCCTAGTTGCTTCTGTCCCCACTGCCCAGCCACAGCTCCCAAGCCAATGCCATGAGGCCTGAAGTGAATTATTCCAACACTAAGAGGACTAGGAAGGATCTGCCTAATGAGATCTTTATGCAACCAGTAACGATTGTGTTGGCAATGCCAGTAAAATACAAGAAAGGGGGCTCTGAGTTTTCTCTTGTTTCCTCTTTTCTTTTTTAAACATTTAAAAATATATATTTTTATTGATTTCAGAGAGGAAGGGAGAGGGAGAGAGAGATAGAAACATCAATGATGAGAGGGAATCACTGATTGGCTGCCTCCTGCACGCCCCCCACCGGGGACCAAGCCCACAACCTGGGCATGTGCCCTTGACCAGAATCGAACCCAGGACCCTATAGTCCGCAGGCTGACGCTCTAGCCACTGAGCCAAACTGGCTAGGGCCAAATCATCTTTACATGGCCATCAGAACAGTCTTTCTAAAATTCATATCATACCCTGACACTCCTCTACTCACAGTTGGAGCAATCAGGGAAGATCCCGGAAGGTGGCATTTGAACGGGCCGTAAAGGTAGAGAGGACTATGGTTCCCCATAGTCATCAGGATTTGGCCTTACATTCCAGGATCCTTGTGATCTGGCCCTCACCGACCGCTCTCCATTGCCAGCTACCACACCTCCAAGACCTTCAAACAGCGCACTCCCTCAGGGTTCCCAGTCTGGTCCCTCTCTCTTCTCACTACACATTCTCCCCTTACAGCATTTTATCCAGGACCATGCATTCAACTCCTACATTTTCTTCTGGTCTGGACTTCTATCTCCAACTCTGGAACATTATATCAAATTGTCTACTTGACTTAGATGTCAAAACTATCTCAAACTGAACTGTCCAAACAGAAATCCATCCCGGTGACCCCCATACACTGCTTGTCTTCCCAGGACAGTAAACACCCCCCCAGCCCCCAGCCACTCCAGTCATTCCTGATTCCTCCCTCTCTGACCACTCACACAATCATTCCACCGCTAAGTCCTGCCACTTCTACTGCCAAAATTTCTTGAACATCCATCCATTTCTTCCATCCTGTATGTCACAGCCCTAGTATAAGCCACATCTCCCACCTGGCTGCTCAAGAGCCCCCTAATGGGTCTCCCTGCTCCCTTGCCTGGGCCCCTACAATGCATTCTCACACAGCACTCATGGTGGTCTTATATGCAAAGTGAATCATGCCACTCCACTGAAGTTGGAATAAAGTCCAGGGGCTCCCAATGGCCAAATCTGGGACAATTTGGGCACCAAAATAATTAAGGTTAATCGCTGTAAAATCCTTGGAAAATAATAGAAATACAAAGTCTATGTATATGAATGTCCAGTGGAAGCAATGCTGGAGTTGAAGTCACCCTTTTGTAGCTGTCATGACAAAGACTGATATGATTCAGGCAAGAATCATCAATAGATGTTAAATCTCGTCTATCTGCTAATCTATGGAATAGGATATCTGCATGGCTGTAACATGTCTCCCTGTTGCTTATCAGTTACAAGGGGACAATAGTAACGAACCACGTATTGGAGAAATCAGACAAAAGTCAGCAAGGAAGAGCAGATGGACATTGTATGCCTCTTGTGTCACACTGAGGACACAATAACACTTGTGCAGACTCTCAGCGAGGAATGCATAACCCATCTATTATAATAAAAGTGTAATATGCTAATTAGACTGAGGGCTGAGCCCCTTTCACGAATTTCGTGCATCGGGCCTCTAGTACCTAATAATGAAGAAACAGCAAACAAACCCGAAGTGAGGAACATTCTACTAAAGGAGGATATAGCATTCCTCCATAATGTCAATGTCATAAAAGACAAAGAGAGGCTAATTATTTCAGATTAAAGGAGACTAAAAAGCCCTAGCCAGTTTTGCTCAGTGGATAGAGCACCGGCCTGCAGATTAAAGGGTCCCAGGTTCGATTCCAGCCAAGGGCTCGACACCCACCCCCCACCCCAGTAGGGGTATGCAGGAAGCAGCCAATCAATGATTCTCTCTCATCATTGACGTTTCTATCTCTCTCCCTTCCTTTCTGAAATCAACCAAAAAAATAAAAAACAAAAGGAAAGGAGTCTAAAAAGAAATGGCATTTAATGCAGCACATCATTCTAGACTGGATCCTGGAGAAAATGCTATATAAACGATACTGTTGAGAAAATCGACAAAATGGGTGCTAAATTAGGTACCGTGTTACATCAATGCTAAACGTAGTGAAGTGGATACCTGCACGGTACTGTGGTAGGAAATACACACTGTAAGTAGGGGTAAAAGAACATGATGTATGCGACTTATTCTCAAATAGTCCAGAATAAAAGTCACATGTATATACCATATATAGAGAGAAAGAGCAAGTAATTTTAATAATTACGGTGAATCCTTTGTGCCACTCACTTTTTGGTAGCTTTGAAATTATTTCCAAATTAAAAGTTAAACCAAAAAACCCAGGTTCCTTACCATGGCCCACAGGCATCTGCCACCACCCCAGCCAGCCTGCCAGTCTTAGCTTGACCACATTCGGCTCCGCCGACACAGGTCGGCTCTCCGTGTTCCCATACCAAGGTCTGGCCCCCCTACTGTGGCCTCCGTGGGACTCTCTTCTGCCAGCTCAGCTCCCAGGGCTGTAGTAACTGTCACTTCCTCAAAACGGCCTTTGGCCCCCAGCCTAACAGAGGCCTATTCTATCTTTCATCGCACCTGACTGTTCCTGCATGATACTCAGCCCCAGGGGTAAGAGTCTGTAGTAGGAAGGACTGCTTAAAGTCTGTTTTCTCTGGCAGCCGATAGCTCCCTGAAGCCAGGGGTCCCGTCTGTTTCCCTCCTGGATGTGTCCTCTGCTTCTGTTCTGGACCTGGCACACTGCAGGCACTTGTATTCGGCTAATGAAACGGTGATTCCACCTTCTAAGTGTGCCCACAAACTGCTGGCAGGTCTCAGGGCACACACCCCATAGTCCACCTCCAGCCCCAAGAACCGATTCCACAGGCTTCGTCTCCGAAGGCTGCGTGGATTCCCCACCACTACAACCAGCGTGTGGCATGAAGAGGCCGTGGCGAGGAGCGGGGCCAGCGGGAGGAGATGATGTTAGGGGGGGATGGTGGGTTCAGTCGGGAGCCTGGAGTGAGAGGGGCTGTGAGGAGGTTGCTGGCTGGGTCAGGTGGTGCTCAGAGGGACAGTCTGGATTAGAATGAGAGATGACCAGTGGCTGCAGCTGTGGCTTAAAGAAGCTCCCTCACAGGCCTGTGCAAAGGAAAGAGGAGAGAGGCCAAGGATGGGGCCCAGAAGACCTGGACTTAAGGGCTCAGCAGAGAAAAACATCCGGGGAAGCAAAGAAACAGGGTTCAGGAAAAGCAAGGCGATATCAGGAGAGAGAGAGAGCTGTCACAGAAGGCAAGAGAGGAGGCCGCTTAGGTGCTAAAGCCCTTACATCTGTGTTTCCTTCCTCCTGTTCAAGCTCAGCATCTGGCTCCTGGGGAGCTGACGCGGCCCGGAGGGGGCTCAGGGCTTGGAAGCTACCTGAATCCTGACTCCACAACGTCTAGGCTGAGTGACCGTGGGCAGTGGGCTTAACTCGCAGACGCCAAGCCCTCACCTGAGAACCGACCGGGTCATGCTAGTATTCGCTGTACCGGGCCGCTGTCAGGATTACACGAGGGTCTGGGGAAGCCCTGTGACCCATGTCTGGCCTAGCCTTGGAGTGAATGAGCACAGCAGCAGCAGGAGGCGCTGGTCCCCGCTAATGGGATTGTTCCCGAAGGTCAGCCAATAACAGGGCTTCAGACCGCAGTCAGTCTCCTCACCACCTCCTATTACACCTTCCCTTCCTCTGCTGCAATCCCTCTTACCCAAACCTGTAGCCGGCAGGCTCTGTTGAACGTTGTTCTTTCTCCAAATCCTGCGCCCGAAAATTGGTTTCCCCCATCCTCCAAGTGTGCCCCAAGTCAGACGATGCCGGAGTTTGCCGACTTGATTGCAACTAAACCCTGTTTACTAGGTAACCACGGTGACACCTCCTCCTCAACACAGTTACCCTCCAGGAATATGAGTGAGCATGCTCAGGCCCCTTCCTTGGGAGATACCAGCAATGTCTGCCAGGACTTCTGACCGTCCCATTTCCGAGGGGAAGAGAGTGTGTGGATACCGTTTCACAGCTGAGAGAGCATCTTCACAGCACCTCCCTTTCACTCTCGCAGCTGCCCTGTGAGGTAGACACAGCAGATTACAACTATACTGTCCCCATTTATCAAGCATTTACAATGCACTGTGCTCTGCGTTTAGAATTTTCATATGTGATCTCATTTAAGCTCACCTAAATCCTATGAAATGGGATCAACCAGTTTTTCCATTTTACGGAAGAGAAAAATGAGGCTCTGAGTGGTTAGACCTTGCCCCAAATCAAAGAGGTGGTGAATAATGGATTCAAACCTCAGACTGTCTGACTCCAAAGCTCTACTTTTAACCTTCTATACCACTGACTCACAAAGCAAGTATATTATTTCCCAAGCACCATTCTGTCCATTAAGTTGAAGCTCAAAGAGGTAAAGTGACTTGCCAATGTCTCAACCAGGAGATGGTAGGACTGGGACCCATAACCGGCTCTTCTGGCTCTGAGCCCCCTGAAACCATGAAGCTTGGCAATTACTTCTGTAGCAGACTCGCCTTGCCAATTCCGCTCAGACCAGAATAGTATTTATATGCAGGAAGTCCTTCCTGACATTTCCCGGAAGTTTTATGTTTTTCTGAATCCCAAGAACAATCAGTCAGGAAATTGGGAAAATAGGCAAAAGTATTATAATTTTCCTGTGAGAATTGATGGCTAAAAATAAACATAGAGGCATTCCTGGTTTGAAGGACTCTGTTAACATGAAGTAGGAAGCAAGAGAAGAAACACTAGCACACGGAGTCCAAGGTTAAGGTAGATCCTTCTGGAACTTGGGGCAGAAGCATATTGGAGAAAAACGGTAACAGTCTAATCAGTCTTTTTTGTACTGTTGTGTATTTGTGGCCCTGTCTGCTGTTAACAGTGAGCCATTTAAAAAAATATTTTTATTGATTTCAGAGAGGAAGGGAGAGGGAAAGAGAGATAGAAACATCGACAGGAGAAAATCATTGATCGGCTGCCTCCTGCACACCCCACTGGGGATCCAGCCGGAAACCCAGGCACGTGCCCTGACCTGGAATTGAACCGTGACCTGCGGGTTCATAGGTCGATGCTCAACCACTGAGCCATGCCAGCTGGGCAACACTGAGTCATTCTCACAAATAAATATTAATCAGTTTACATGCATAGTATATGATATGCAAATCCTATGAATGATCTTCCAAGAAATAGCAAGTTTTGGAAACAAGTCCTTAAATTGGCAATTTCAACTCATGATTCTGTGTAGTACAGATAATCTTGTTGAAGATTCAAACATTTTGTTATTTTAATACTACCCAATAGCCAAAACCGGTTTGGCTCAGTGGATGGAGCGTCTGTCTGCGGACTGAAAGGTCCCAGGTTCGATTCCGGTCAAGGGCATGTACCTTGGTTGCGGGCACATCCCCAGTAGGGGGTGTGCAAGAGGCAGCTGGTCGATGTTTCTCTCTCATCGATGTTTCTAGCTCTCTGTCCCTCTCCTTTCTCCTCTGTAAAAAATCAATAAAATATATTTTTAAAAAAATACTACCCAATAATGTTCTCTGGTATTTTCTGGTTTCAGAATATTTGCTATACCGTATAGTTCTTTGTAACTACCACTACATGTGTATTTCTTATTTATAAAAGTGTATAAACTTATAAAAAATACAGAATAAGATAATTTCAGGAATTCTCAAGAATTCCAGTTTTTCATTACCAAACCTTGAAGGTCAATGTCTGTTGAGACTTTGGAAGCCTTAGCGCAGATGAACTTCCCAGGCAAGCCAGCAGGAAGGCAAGCTGTGGCGAGGCCATCTTCCTTGGCCTCCAGAAAGGCTCCACCAGGCGCTGGTCCCAGCAGGACTTCCTTGGCCAACATCCCTCAGACAGAGGACTGGGAAGAGGTCGTGTCAAGGTTTCGTGGACTGAGCCTGAAACTTGGCATCTCAAATTGCATCTCAATCATTGGTGCAAATGTTAACTTTCATTCCAGGAAGCACCTGCTCACTTTTCTATAGCCTGGGCTGGCGTGGCATCTAGTGGGCTGGCGTGACACATAGCCTGGGCTGGCGTGACATATAGCCTGGGCTGGCGTGACATATAGCCTGGGCTGGTGTGGCTCAGTTGGTTGAGCCTCCACCCATGTGCCGATATGTCCCGGGTTGGATTCCTGGTCAGGGAATATGCCGCGGTTGTGGGCTCCATCCCCAGTAGGGAGCACGCAGGAGGCAGCTGATCATTGTTTCTCTCTCTCCCTCTCTCCTCCTCTCTCCCTAAAAAGTCACTAAAAACATTTAAAAAAAAGTTTTATATAATTGCCACAAGAAAAACGGATGTTCCATAAAAGGATGCCCTGTCCCACCAGCGCCCTAACTCGTGTTGCAGCAGGCTGTGGCGTCAGGCAAGCAGACCTGGTCTGAGCGCAGCTGGTCCTGCCTACACGGGCTGCGTGACTTTAGGCAGGACCCTTAACTGCTGAGACTCAGTTTCTCCATCTGTAAAATGCTGATGGTGAGAATATCAGTCACAGGGATGTTGTGAGGATGAAAAGGGTAATTCCCACGGATCACAAAGCCGGCGGAGTTAGCTTTCAGTGAGTGGGAGACGTTATTTCCCGGTATGACAGGCCCAGCAGTGGCGGGGCAGCAAGAACCTGGTGAGAGCCCTGGGAACCACTCAAAGGGATCATCTGCCTGGGCCTTCTCCACGTGGGACTCTCCTGCCCCCGAAGCCCGGGCCTCCGGCTAAGGCTGGGTCCCGCGACAGGAGGCCCGGCAGGTGCCTGGCGAAGGGCCTCTGGCCCACGTGGATTTCCGGGGACTGGCGAGGTTGGCACCGAGTGGGAGCTCTTGCTGCTCTTCCTCTGGAGATCGAGGTAACCCCGCTCGAAAGCCTAGCGCCATGGAGCTTCGGGGAGCTGTCTGCTAGGGGCTGGGGTGGGGTGCAGGGCGGGGAGCCGCTGCGTGATGCGGCAGCAGCACTGAGACGTGGCGGGAGGCGGGAGGCCCGTGGAGCCAGGCGCTGCCTCCGCCCCTCGGACGGGAAAGGTGCGGGGCCCTCTGCTCACACCTGAGAGCCCTGGGCCTGAGGAGGTGGCCTGCGGCCCAGCGTCCACCCCGCACTCCATCCGGCGTGGCCAGGGCCTCTGGCTGTGATGGGTCCTCAGGCCCGGATGTGGTCCGAGTTGTGCTCTAAGCCCTTCCCACATCTGGGGCGCTGGTGGGCCGGCTCACTGTGCAAGAGCAGGTGGTGAGCCAGCGAGGTGCTGTGACCTGAGGCCCCGGCAGGCCAGCCGATCGCCCCATGTTCCCAGGTGTCTCTCTAGGAAACTTGCCACCCTCAGGGCACGGGTGGTGGCTCCATCTCGGGGTGGCCAAGGGAAGCCTGAGGGCCTAGCCTTGCCTGGGGAGCCTGCTCACCTTCCCTTCCCCTGGGGGACAGTCCGGGGTGCCCTGGGGGCCTTGCTTCCTCCCCCGGGAGCCCTGGGGTCTGATGGCAGCTGACAGGGGCCTGGTGTTTGTCCGGAGGCCCCTCCTGGGAAGGAGCCTCCGGAGAGGCTCTGTCTTCAGGCCTTCCTCCTGCAGGGCCCGCCTGGCCGCTCGCGCTCCCGGGTCCTGCGGGGAGAAAAGAAGGAGCTGGCGACGCTTTCTGTCTCCCACCCGAGGCTAGGAAGACCCTGCCGGGGAGTCCGCAATGGGGCAACTTGCGGAAAGTCTGCAAGGGACGAAGCTCTGCATTTCATTTCTGACAGCAGGCAGAGGTGAGGCAGGTCTTGCCAGAGCTCCGTTTCTGAAATTTGAAGATGTAATCACAGAACCAGCTCAAACCGGTCCTATCCTGTTTCTAACAAGAGACTGAGTTGCTTTTCAGAGAGGACAGGCTAAACTTGCAAGTCATGCAGCTCAAGCCTGCCCAGAGGAGAGACTTAGACTTCCACTTACACCCAAAGTCCTCCTGGAACCAGAGGGCCAGGACATAACCAGAACTTAACCAGGACATAACCAGGACATAACCAGAACTTAACCAGGACATAACCAGAACTTAACCAGGACATAACCAGAACATAACCAGGACATAACCAGGACATAACCAGGACATAACCAGGACATAACCAGAACATAACCAGAACTTAACCAGAACATAACCAGGACATAATCAGGACATAACCAGAACATAACCAGGACATAACCAGGACATAACCAGAAGCCAAGGGTCTAGAGCGTCCCCAACCAGCCTGTCCCCTCACCCCCTAAAACTCATCCTGATGCCTGGATCAGGGAGGCAGACCTGAGCCTTGCCTCCTATCTCCTTGCAGGTTGATTAGCAATAAAAGCTTTTTCTTTCCTCAAAAGCTGGTGCCATGGTACTGGCTCCTCTGTGCATCCGGCGTTGGGGCCTGGCTTAAAATGTTGGTGACTACAAAGGGGTTTTGGTCTTTCTTGTAACTGCTGCCCGAGGCACTGCAGCCGCTGGCGGGGCAAGGGCCCTTGAAGCTGACCCTGCGCTGCCTAGACCCCTGGGCCAGAGGCCCAGCCGCCGGGTTCCTGCTTCTGCACGGCAGCGCTCCAGGCATCACGTTCACTTTTGAGAAAAGAAACAGCCTCGGGAGCAGAATCTTTCACCTGCACTCGCGCCTAAATGGTCTAAGGAAATCTCTTGAGGATTGTGGGCGAGTCTCACCCCCAGAGACTTGGGCTAGAGCTCCCAGGACCAGGACTGTGGGCTTGCATCCCACCCAGGGAGACCATTGGAGGAAAGTGACAACTGCCCAGGTCCTCAAAGGTCAGGTCTGCGTCTGAAACATTGGGTTCAAGTCCCAGGGCCATGGGTTTCTCTGACCTGAAGAGTACTCAGTGTCCTCTCCAGTACGTCTGCCGGCCTTGTGGTGTGGGAGCTGTCTTAAATGAAACGTCCTGTGATTTGCTACTCTTCAGCGAACCCCGAAGGAGTTGCTGCAGCAGTTAGGTGCGCCTACCCCGGGTTGCTGTTCATTTCATTTTGACTGAACACTTGCTTGATACTGACCAGAGGTCAGCTCTCCCCACCTTGAGCGGATCAAAGGTGTCTGGAGCTGGCAAGGACGAGTCTAGGTTGTCAATTCACCCCTGTTGAGGGAATCAAACTAAGGGTCTGAAGCATTGTAGCAGGTTCAGGTACTGGAGCACATGGTAGGACTTCCCGGTCAAGGAGTGGACTGTGCTTGCTTCCTCCCACAACCACCTCAACATCACAGATAATCTACAGAACAACCACCCTTGAGAACCACCTGAAGACTAGTTGAACAAAAGTCCTATAACGAAAGATACACTGAAAAAGCCATGTGAAGACTGGTAGGAGGGGCAGAGATGTGGAATGGGCAAGCCCCACACCCATGTAGGTTGGTTAAGAATCAGAAGGGATAGCTCAGCTGCAGAGGTACCCCCTGAGGAGTGAGGGGTCCCAGTCACACCGTGGGCTCCTCAGCCAGGGCTGCAGAGCCAGGAAGAGTAGTCCCCATAACTTCTGGCTGTGAAAATTAGTAGGGATTGTAGCTTAGTGAGATGGAGGCCTGCTGACGTCCCAGTAGTACTCTTAAAGGGCCTGCACATGGATTGACTCACGGATGGACTCACTCGCTTTGTGCTCCAGTACTGGGGCGGCAGCTTGAAAAGCACCAGGGACATACAGGGAAGAACGGAATGGTCTGGCTTTGCAGTGAGGGCTACTGGAGCCACACATACACACAGTCTGCAGGCACAGGTGGGTGCCAAGTCTGAATCTCCATCTATCCATTCGCTCCACCCTAATGATTCCCTGAGACCCTGCCCCACCCAACTTTCTTGCCTACCCAAGATGCTTCCAGGAGCTTTTCCATGCAAGCAAGCTGTCTTGACTCCTGCTGCAGACTTTCCTAAAATTCCTTAAAGGTTCACAAACCCCAAACAATCAGCATCTGGCCTCAGAACGCCCCGTACACCTTGCTAAGCTGCCCAAAGCTCGGCACTAATGGCAGCTGACCTCAGTTTACAGCTTAACCTCTCCCAGGCACCACCAAGCCCAATGCAAACAGCAACCAACTGCAGATCACTTTGTAGCTTATACCACGAGGCCTTGGGTCAGGCACAGGCAGCAGCTGACCTTGGCCTGAAACAAAGCCCTTCCCAAGAGGCCCCCAAATCAACATACCAGTGGCCAGCTTCAGACCACACCAGAGCACCACCCAACCACCTTCACAAATTACACACCCAAAAGGTGGTCTTGGAAGGCACCAAAGCCCTGCTAAAGTGAATCCTTTATTAGCTGGTTTGGCTCAGTGGATAGAATGTCAGCTTGCGGACCAAAAGGTCCTGGGTTCGATTCTGGTCAAGGGCACGTACCTTGGTTGCAGGCTTCTTGGGGCCTGGCCCTGGTCAGAGGCAACCAATCGATGTGTTTCTCTCACATCGATGTTTCTCTCTGTCTTTCCTTCTCTCTTCCACTCTCCCTAAAAGTCAATGGAAAAATACCCTCCGGTGAGGATTAACAACAAAAAAACAACAATAAAACCACAACATGGATCCACTCTGGCCAGTGTGCTCAATGGTTAGAGCATCGGCCAGCACACCAAAGGGTCTTGGGTTCAATTCCAGTCAAGGGCACATACCTCACTTGCAGGCTCCTCCCTGGCCCAGGCCCTGGTCAGGGTGAATGCAGGAGACAACCAATTGATGTGTTTCTCTCATATTGATATTTCTCTCTGTCTTTGTCTCTCTCTTCCACTCTCTAAAAAATCCTATATAATAAAAGGCTAATATGCAAATTGTCCCCTTGGGAGTTCGACTGCTCTCTATGACGTGTGCTGACCAACAGGGGGCGGCGTAGAAGGAAGAAGGCCCTGATCACCGGCCAGGCCTAGGGACCCTACCTGTGCACGAATTTCGTGCACCAGGCCTCTAGTGTGTATATATATATATATGAAAAAATATCCTCAGGTGAGGATTAAAACAAAAAAACAAAAAAAAAAGAAAACAAGATCCATACATGTGCTGCTTATAAGAGATCCCTTAATATTAAAAGATACACAGAACTGAAAGTAAAGGGATGGAAAAAGACATTTCATGCAAATGGAAACAAAAAAATAGCTGGGGTAGCAATACGTATATTAGACAAAATAGACTTTAAAAAAAATCTTAATTGTTGAAGGTATTACAGATGTCCCCTTTTACTCCCTAGTGACCCCTTCTATCCTGACCCTGTCCCCAGCCTCACGCCTTCACCACCCTATTGTCTATGTCCATGGGTTTTGCATATATGCATACAAGTTCTTTGGTTAATACTTCCCATCCATCCACCCTCCCCGCCTTACCTCTGGGATTCTGCAGTCTATTCCACATCTATTTTGTTTATCAACTTATTTTGTTAAATAGATTCCACATATGAGTGAGATCATGTGATACTTATCTTTCTCTGACTGGCTTATTTCGCTTAGCATAATACTCTCCAGGTCCCTTCATGCTGTCTCAAAGGGTAAGAGATCCTTCTTTTTTTTTTTTTTTTTTTACTGCTGCATAGTATTCCATGGTGTAAATGTACCACAACTTTTTTATCCACTTATCTACTGATGGGCACTTGGGCTCTTTCCAGATCTTAGCTATTGTAAATTGTGCTGCTATGAATTCATGCACCAGGCCTCTAGTATATGATAAACCCATAGCTAGCATCATACTCATTGGTGAAGAGCTAAAAGCATTTTCCTGAAGATCACAAACAAGACAAGGATGTCCCCTCTCAGCACTTTTATTCAACATAGTATTGGAAGTCCTAGCCACAGCAATCAGACAAGAAAAAGAAATAAAAGTTATCCAAATTGAAAAAGAAGTAAAACTGTCATTCTTTGCAGATGATATGATACTATATAAGAAAACACTAAAGATTCCACCAAAACCAAAAAACCTATTAGAACTGATAAATTAATTCAGTAAAGTAGCAGGATACAAAATTTATGTTCAGAAATTGGTTGCATGGGGTGGGGGGGTAATAGTAAGATATGTACACATATAATACCTCAATAAAAATATTAAAAAAAAAAAGAAATTGGTTGCATTTTTATATAACAACTAGAGGCCAGGTGCATGGATTCATGCACTGGGGGAGAGGGGTTCCCTCGTTGTGGCCTGCAGGGATCAGGCTGAAACCAGCAGTCCAATGCCACCTGCCACCCCTGCTCATCCCGGCCCCGCTGCGCCTGCCGCCGCCACTGCTCGGTAGGCTCGCTGACACTCTGCTGCAATCTCCGCACACCTGTCCTAGGGTGATACCAGCGCACCCATGACTGAGAAGTGGCCGTGGGCTCACGCCCAGTCAGTCCTGATCCTGGTCCCAGTCTGGATAGGGGAGGGGTGCGCATGGGGAGTCCGCCACAGCTGCACTCGCCAGATGTGAGCCCGGCGTCTGGCGCCTGTAGGTCAGCTGAGCCGTGATCCCGCTGTGGGAGCACAGTGACCACCAGGGGGCAGCTCCTGCATTGAGCGTCTGCCCCCTGTGGTCAGCATGTGTCATAGCGACCGGTCGACCAGTCAACCGGTCACTTAGGGTTTTATATATATAACATACTATCAGAAAGAGAAATTAAGAAAACAATCCTATTTACAATTACATTTAAAAAATAAAATACCTAGGAATAAAATTTAACCAAGGAAGTAAAAGGCCTGTACTTGGAATATTATAAGACATTGAAGAAAGAAATTGAAGAAGATACAAATAAATGGAAGCATATACTGTGCTCACAGATAGGAAGAATTAACATTTTAAAAATGTCCATACTACCCAAAGTAATCTACAGATTAAATGTAATTCCTATCAAAATACCAATAACACTTTTCACAGAACTAGAACAAATAATCCTAAAATGTTTATGGAACCACAGAAGACCCCAATAGTCACAGCAATCTTGAAAAAGAACAAATTAGTGGTATCATGATACCCAAAATCAAACCATACTGCACGGCTATAGTCATCAAAACAGCATGGTGCTGGCATAAAAGCAGACATAGATCAGTGGAACAAAATAGAAAGCCCAGAAATAAACCCATGCCTATATGGTCAATTAATGTTTGACAAAAGAGGTGAGAATTTACAATGGGGCAAAGACAGTCTCTTCAATAAATGGTGCTGGAAATACTGGACAGATAAATGCAAAAAAAGAAAAAAGAAAGAGAGAGAGAGAGAGAGAAGAGAGAGAGAGAGAAAGGAAGAAAGAAACTAGACCACCTTCTTACATCAAATACAAGAACAATGGTCTTTAACTTTGTCCAATACTGGCCTGAATTGTCCCCACTCCCCAAAAGTCATATGCTGAAGTTCTAACCCTTAGAACCTCAGAATGTGACTGTATTTGGAGACAGGGTCTTTAAAAGGTATTTAGCCCAGCCAGTGTGGCTCAGTGGTTGAGTGTTGATCTATGAACCAGGAGGTCATGGTTTGATTCTCGGTCAGGGCACATGCCCAGGTTTCTGGCTTGATCCCTAGTAGGAGGGTGTGCATGAAGCAGCCGACCGATGTTTCTCTCTCATCATTGATGTTTCTATCTCTCTCTCCCTTTCCCTTCCTCTCTGAAATCAATAGAAATATTTTTAAATGATAGATAGATAGATAGATAGATAGATAGATAGATAGATAGATATTTAAATTAAAATGAGGTCATTATAAGAAGAGGAGACCGAGATATAGACACACAGAGGGAAGATCTAGGGAAGATACATGGCTCTCTACAAACGGAGGGGAGAGGGCTCCGAGGAAACCAACCCAGCGGACACTTCTAACATTGATGCCAGACTTCTAACCTCCAGAACTGTGAGAACATAGACTTCTGTTCTTTCACCACCCAGTCTGTAGCACTTTATGACGGCAGCCCCCGCAAATGAATACTCTGCCGTCTTACACCACTTGCCTCCTACGGAGAGAGCCTAATACCCTGCTCTGACTGCTAAGGGTAAATAAACACTTAATAAGAAGTTAAGGCCCATCTAAGGGGACTCAGAAGCCAGCGGAGAGAACACCGGGCCCTGGATGAAATGCCTCCGACTAAAGTAAAATTGATGAGGACTGTTTTAAAAAAGGTTATAAAAGCTCAAACTTCCTTGTCACCAATCTTCCTGTTCTGTTTCTTCCAAGTCCTTAACCATCCAGCCAAACCATTAGCAACTGCCCATGAACTAGTATCTGAACTGGGCATCTATTTATTTAAGTATTTATTATTTTAAAATATTTTTATTGATTTCAGAGAGGAAGGGAGAGGGGGAGAGAAACATCAATGATGAGAGAGAAACATTGGTCGGCTACCTCCTGCATGCCCCCTACTAGGGATCAAGCCCGAACTATAGGGATCAAGTATAGAGCTAGTATAGGTCTGTACTTCGGGCCATTTTTTGTGCCACATGTAATAAACATCAAATTCACCATGCAAATTTTTGTCTATGCAAGGATTTTCTCCACCACTGTCCTTCAGGTGTACCCGTGGTGTGGTGCTGCAGCCATCACGGGCAGGTCAAACAGCCATCACTGACTCATCCGTTAACAGGCTTGAGTTTTTTCTCCTCAGTCAGCTGGGCATGAGGGCCACCCCAGGAGGCCACAGGCATGGACTGAGGGAGAGAAGACAATGGAACAGGAGCCACCTGCTTATGTAAATGGCTCCTGCCTTCTGGACCTTTCCGAGCTTGGTCTTTTATATTAAGCTAGAGGCCCGATGCATGAAAATTCATGCAAGAGTAGCCCTTCCTTCCTCCAGCTGACAGCACTGGCTTCCCTCTGGCACCCGGGACCCGGGCTTCCCTCCTCTGGCCACCAGCAGGCACCCAGGACCTGGGCTGGCTTCCCTCCAGCCCTGGCTTCGTCAGGAATGACGTCCGGAATGACGTCCTGAAGATGCCTGGTCTAATTAGCATATTACCCTTTTATTATTATAGACTAGAGGCCCAATGCACAAAATTTGTGCAAGAGTAGGCTTTCCTTCCCCCAGCTGCTGGCACCGGCTTCCCTCTGGCACCTGGGACCTGGGCTTCCCTCCGGCCGCCAGCCGGCACTCGGGACCCAGGCTTCCCTCACAGCCCCGGCTTCGTCTGGAAGGTTGTCTGGAAGGACATCCAGTCTAATTAGCATATTACGCTTTTATTATTATAGACCAGAGGGCCTGATGCATGGATTCGTGCACCAGGTGGGTCCTCGGCCTGGCCTGCGGGGATCAGGCCGAAACCGGCTCTCTGACATCCCCCAAGGGGTCCTGATGGCAAGAGGGTGGTTCTCGGGTGACACACTCTGGAATCAGGCTCCCTCCTCTCTGGTTCTGGGTGCATCACCTGAGAACAGCAGCTGCCAAGTCACCACAGCTTGGCAGCTCTTGCATTGAGCATCTGCCCCCTGGTGGTCAGTGTGCATCATAGCTACTGGTCGGACGGTCAGATGGTCACTTAGGCTTTTATATATATAGATGGTCAGTGTGCATCATAGCTACTGGTCGGACGGTCAGATGGTCACTTAGGCTTTTATATATATAGATGATGATAGATTGCTGATCTGCACACCCAACCTTATGGGTTAGGTGTTCAGTCCCTACCAAATCCCAATAGCAAACCAGAGCTGTTTCTCAAAAGTAGAATGGTTGTAGAAAAAGGGCCTACATTTATCAAAACTCCGTGAGTCTGTGCCCTGATTCTGCCGGTGGTGCTTGCTAGAGGCTCCTTATGGCATCCCGTTGTCACGGGCATTCTGAGTATCACCGGCTCTCCTGGCTCACAAGTACCGAGTGGTAGGGCAGCGTGTACTGCAGCCTGAGCTTGCCACAGAGCCCGCTCTTGCTCTGGTCCCTTCTCAAGACTGGCACCTCACAGGTGACTCTGTTCATGAGATACGCTGCCTCCAAATAGGCCCAGCAAGCATTGTGCCTCTTCTGGGGGGAGTAGGTTGTGTGAGCTACAACTTGTCTTTCCCCTTGGAGGAGGAATCTGTGCAAACTCTAGGTCACTGAGTCCCCAGAAACTTCTCTGAAGGGTGACCCCTGAATCTTTTCTGGGGGTTAGCTCCCACTCTCTAGTTTGCAAATGTCTTATGAAGCCAGTTAAAGCACTTGTTGTTAATCCTCACCTGAGGATACTTTTTTCCATTGCTTTTTAGAGAGAGTGGAAGGAAGGGAGGGAGGGGAAAGAGAGAGAGAAATCGATGTGAGAGAGACACATCAACCGGTTACCTCCCACACGCACCCTGACCTGTGAGTGAACCCACAACGGAGGTATGAGTCCTTGACCCAGAATCCAACCCATGACCCTTCGGTGCGAGGGCCGACGCTCTAACCACTGAGCACGGGCCAGGGCAAAGTGCTTTTTACTTCCTGCCCATCAGGCCCCATCCGTTGTCAGTACAGTGGGCCAGTGTGACACTTGGTGGGATGGTAGATGCCGGCTGAAAGGAAGCCGCTCTGGCCCCAGCGCATTGGTGTGAAGGAAAAGCCAGCTCGACTGCTGCGTAAGAGCAGCAGGGGAAGGTACCAAATCTGGGACAACAGCTGCGGCTGGAATCAGCACCTGATTGAGTTCAGGAAGGTCCACAGTCATTCTCCACCTGGTTTCTGCACAGGCCGAACTAGTGGGTTAAACAGATAGGTGAGCCCTGGCCGAGGGGCTCAGCTGGTTGGAGCGTCATCCCATACGCCAAAAGGTTGTGGGTTCGATTTCCAATCAGGGCATATACCAAGGGTGCAGTTCTATCCCCAGTAAGGGTGCACAAGGAAAGCAACTGATCGATGATATTTCTCTCTCACATCGATGTTTCTCCATCTCTCTCTCTCTCTCTCTCTCTCTCTCTCTCTCTCAGAAAAAGAAAAAGAAAAAAAATCAATAAAAACATCCAACATCCTCAGGCGAGGGTTAAAAAAAAAAGGATATGTGACTAGGTCTCATGACTCCTGCTTTTGTCAGTTCCTTGAAGGCAGCATAAGTCTGCGCTTCTCCCAGGAATGGGGTGTTTTTCACTGGTTTGCTGCATTTGCAGGGAGGAGGAAGTTCTAGGGGGTGTCACTTGGGCCAGCCACCATATTGGCCCCCAATCTATGCGTCAGAGAGCAGAGTGGATTCTGTCAGTTTTCCTCTTATTGCCTCTCAGCTCCAAATTCACCCTCCAGTATCTGCTCCGAGATAATGGGCTGAACTACTAGTATTTATGCGTTTCTCCTTGCACTGAGCATGAGCTTGAGCTCTGTCGGTAGAGGGCGCTGAAGGGACACTGACAGAGGAAAGGGATGCTCTTTCAGGTTTGGGTCTTAAGATTTTCTTTTTCTTTTTCTTACTGCAGTTTTGCAGGGGCACATGCATGTGGGCACATCCAGTGGTCCCCTGCCTTAGATGTGTGTCCAGGGTAAGGAGTCCTTTGGGGAGCTCAGCCCCAGCTTGCGACCACCTTGCCGCATCCATCCTCCACCCCATGTGAACACCACAATGAGTAGACTCCTGGGGTCGCTGGGTCGCTGGACCCCTTTTGCACACTTGCTCACCTGCCTTGACTCTCATGCAGCTCCCTCCAGCACTGACCTCCTGCAGAGCGAGCCTTCTCCAGCACCGGACTTCGGCAGCAGTGTGGTTTTCTCCATCACGGTGCTCTTACAGAGGACACTCTCTCTAATGCTGACAACGCTTGGTTCCTGCATTGGTGCTGCCCTGGGCTCGCGCTGAGTCCGCATGCTCTAGCACTTGCCTCCTGTATTGGCGTGACTTTCTACAATGCTTGATGGCTGGCAAAGCTCTCGCCGGCTCTAAGCTTCTGAGAGTGCACCTCCTGCAGTCTTGGTTCCAGCAGCTTCCCCTGATACCCCAGAGGGCCGATTCCCAGGAAGTCCCATTGCTGAGGCAGTCAGTGACTTCCGCTGCCCTTTCGAATGAAGTCTGGAGCTCAGTCCTAGTGGGAGAGGACTCATCCTGGGGCAATCTCTCTCAGCCCTGGGGCTAGTAGTCACTACCTCTGTATTCTTTAGAATTGCCTTTAGCTCTCATTAGCCAATTCCCTGCTATTCCAACCCCTTATTGATAATTATTTATGTTAAAGTTTCCCATTTCAGCGTCTCTCTCCTCAGATTGGACCTTGACTGAGGTAATATTGGTGTGGGTAGTCCCAGGAGACAGACGCACCAAGATGGGATCTATGCAGTTGATTTGGTCTCACCCTTGGGCTTGCGCACAGTACTGAGCTCCTTGCCGATGGGAAATGAGTGCTAACACTCCACAGCAGGCAGTGGCGTCACCGTTAGTCAAGCTGTCGCCTGTGGCTGCTTGTGAGGCAGTGCCAATTGAAGCGCCTTCCTTGGAACCCAAATGGCTGCTGCCCTTGACTGCCTGACCGTAGCAATGACTAAGGCCTGTGTCACAGGATGGATTCTTTTCAGCGCACTTGAGTGGTTACAGAGAGACTATGACAAGCTCGGGTCTACCGACTCCTACACAAGTCACAATCTGAGAACCAGGATGCTTCCGTAACAGCTTCTAAAACAGTCTCTCACTTAGACTGAGGGTTGACGTTGCTAAAAGTAAACACAAAATTGTTTTCTATAGGTTGCTGATTTATGATGACAAGTGAATTCACAGTCCTGCCAGATTTTGTCAGGGACATTCTGGAAAGAAGGGATCCAGAAATTCGGAATGTGCATCTAGTTAACCCCAGATGAAGTGAACAGTATTGAACTCCCAAGTCATCCTGAGCCTTCCTTGCCCGTTGAAGTAGCTTGCCCTCCTATGTCTGAAGAGACTAGCTTTCCTCTCTCTCAAAACCCTGTGATTCCCTCACCATGGGCAAATGCCTTGAGAGGAGATGCCCATCCCATTAAAAATTCACAACTATCCTGTTGCCACTAGATCTTTAGGGTCAAATCTCAGCATATTCCAGGGGGACAGGTATACACTACGATCCCGGAAGAAATAGCTTACACACCAAAAGAATTGCAATATGTTGCTAAGATATTAGACAAAACCTGGAGAGAGTGTGAGAATGGATTCTAAGGGTATTAGACTAATGAGGATGGACTACAACACTAGATAGGGCCAAATTCATTGATATGAGTGCATTTACTAGACATTTCCGATTTGATGGGCTAGCTCATGCACCTGAAGTTGACTCTAAGAAGTTACTTGGGCCCTGACCGGTTTGGCTTAGAGGATAGAGCGTCGGCCTGCGGACTCAAGGATCCCAGGTTCGATTCCGGTCAAGGGCATGTACCTTGGTTGCGGGCACATTCCCAGTAGGCGGTGTGCAGGAGGCAGCTGATCGATGTTTCTAACTCTCTATCCCTCTCCCTTCCTCTCTGTAAAAAATCAATAAAATATATATTTTTTAAAAAGAAGTTACTTGGTTAGTTGACTGAAATTTAGGCTTGATAGTCATCTAGAGTTAGTGAAGTAGAGGTGCCAGTTTTCCTGGCATCACGTGGAAAAGGAAATCCAAAGGCTTAGTGTGAGAGACTGGATTTATCCTGTGCAGCCTGTCAACTGTATTCAGTGAGAGGACCCACAAGACACTTCCTTTGCGAAAGCACTGAATGGAGCCCCTCTGTCCTTTATAAGCTCTGGTTACTCTACTTTGTAGGCCAAGTATGTTTGTAGAGGATGCCACACAGATATGGGCTCCCTGATCTCAGGGTGAGATGGGATCAGACAGGTGAACACATCCACTGCAAAGGGTAGGACCACCAGGCAATCTGATTTCTTGGCTTGCAGAGGTATTTGCCAATGGGTAATTGATCACAGTCTCCCTACATATGAAATAGATGGGCAACCTACTCCAGTGTTGCTTGATCTACTTCCTTCTTGATCTCCTGTCTGGTTATTCCATCCATAATTGAGAGTATTGAAGTCTCCAAATATTAATGCTGAATGGTCTATTTCTTTCTTAAATTCTGTCAGTTTTTATTTCATGCATTTTGGGGCTCTACTGTTAGGTACATAAATGTTTATAATTATGTCCTCCTGATGGATCAGACAAAACAGAATTTAAATAATTATATATAACAGTTTCATTCTTCCAGTACTTTGAATATGTTATCCCATTGCATTCTGGCCTCCAAGTTTCTGATAAGCAGTTAGGTGTTACTCTTATTAAGGCTCTCTTATACATGATGATTTGCTTTTTCTCTTGCAGCTTTAGTATTCTTTGTCTTTTGACAGTCTGACTATGATGTGTCTAAATGTGAATCTCTTTAAGTTCAGCCTACTTTGAGCTTCTTGGCTATATAGATAATTTTTTTAAGTTAAATTTAGAAATCTTTTGTGCATTATTTATTCAAATATTATTTCTTCTCCTTTCTCTTCTCTCCTTCTGGGACTCTTGTTATGTGTATATTAGTACAGTTGATGATGTCCCACAGGTCTCTGGTGCACAATTCATTTTTCTTCATTCTTTTTCCTTTCTATTTTTTCTTCTGCCAGGTAAAATCAGTTATTGAGACCCTTTAGTGAATCCATCATTTTAGTTATTGTACTTTTGTACTGGTTAACTCCAGAATTTCAATTTGGTGTAAGGGTGTCCCAAATAATTATAAAGACAGTGTTTACTAAAATACATCTTACTTTCACAATTGAACTATCAGCTGTTAAAAGTGTGCATATATTTTGGGGGAGTATATATACATATGCATGTATATGATATGTGTATCTATATATGGTATTATATAATTTTTAAAAATAACATTAAAATATACTTACGTTAAAATATATTATTTTGAAATATAGACATTTGCATATTTTAATATATAAAATTATATTAAATATATAAACATTTTTACTTTATATAAATATAACACTTCTATTTGCCTATTAATATTCTTTATTTGATGAGACATCATTCCCATACTTTCAATTTTTAAAAAAAGAATATATTTTTATTGATTTTTTTTTTTTTTTAAAGAGAGATGAAGGGAGATGGAGAGAGAGATAGAAACATCATCTGTCAGCTGCCTCTTGCATGTTCCCTACTGGGGACATACTTCCTATTAATTCTTTAAGCATGGTTTTCCTTAGTTCTTTAAAAATATTTATAATAGCTGATTTAAAGGCTTCCCTAGGGACAGTTTCTTTTGACTCTTTTTGTCTTTTTTATGAGCCATACTTTCCTGTTTTTTGTGTGGCTCATAAATTTTTGTTATTGTTGAAACTTATATCTTAAACATTATTTGTGGCAACTCTGAAAATCAGATTTGACCCCTCCCCAGTTTTTATTGTTGCTGTTGCCGTTTGTTTGTCTGGTGACTTCCCTAGACTAATTCTGTAAGGACTATATTCTTGGTTCTGGAGCCACTGAAGTCTCTACTCAATTAGCTTGCTTAGTAGTCAACTAATGATTGGGCAAAAATTTCCTTAAATGCCTTCAACCAATGAATTTTCTAGCCTTTCCCCAGGGGCTGTGTGTATGTATGCACACACTACTTTCACCTCACTTCCTGTTTACACAGAGCCTCCAGGTCAGCTAGAGGTGAGAGCTTAGGGTCTCCTCAGGTCTTTCCTGCACACAGCTCTCCACATGCTGGTGACCTAGGAATTCCCGGGAATGTGTCAGAGCTTGTCAAGGCCCTCTATGGGCATCTCATTCCCTCGTTTTTCCTTTGAAGATTTTTTTGTCATCCTTTTGTTACCCCACCTAGGCAGCTATAATACTAAACAATTGCCAGTGATGCTTTGCAACTAGGGATTTTTCAACATATCCCTAGGGATATGGCAGTTAGCACAGGGAGAGCTCTGAGTTGGGTCAAATAAAGATAAACCTTGAGAATAGAGCTTTTCAGAGAGCTATCAGACCAGCCAAATAGGTCACTTCTTTGTGGGTGGGGCTCTTGCAGAGCTTGAGACTTGTTCTCCTCCCTCCAGTGGCTGCTAGGCCCTTGGGTTTCACAGCTCCTTTAGTTGTAAGGCTGTTAGTTTTTAAGGTATCTGTGGACGCGGGGAGAGGAGAATGGGACTAGGGCAAGTTAGAACTCACCAAAGCTCACATTTTCACTAGGATACAGCTATTTTTCCTGAATAAATACTCCTAAGATTGTAGCTAGTTTTTGGTTAATTTCCAGAGTACTGATAAAGTTGATTTTGACCTTTTTTAAAACTAGAGTTCTTGTTTTTATGGAGGAGTGAATTTTTGAAGGTCCTTACTTCGCCATTCTGGAAGTGTTTCTCTCCTGCTTGATCTATACAAGCAGAAGCCCTAGGTCTGGTTGCCAAAAGCCCGATTTAAGTCGCATCAGTGGAGAGTCAGAGCCTCTCACCAGTTCCTGGACCAACATCAATCAGAGACCTGGAGCCTCTTCATTGAAGGTGATGCTGGGTCTCTTTGAGGAAGGACCTCGCACCAAAGCTGCAAGTGCTCATCTTAAATCTTCCTCCCAGCCTTCCCCCAAAATACCCGTGGCCATTTTCTAGGATATCTGTGCATTGGGGCAAGGGAAATACCCAGACTCTCCACAATTATTAAACATTGACTCTAATGGACACCTATTCCTGGGGGCCCAAAATGCCACTTGGTTCACCAAAGTAGAGGCTTACATAAGTCAGATGATAGATGAGTCTTAACTGCAGGCCAATTCAGTGGGCCAGGTGGCTTGCAAACCCTGTGGTTACTTCCTCAATGCTCGAATTTATTTTTAGAATAGACAAACTTGGCACTAATGAGAGACTCAAAGATACTAGAAGAAATCTTACAGCACATCAAAAATATTCCCCAAATAAGGGGAAGGAAATCATGCCATTAAATGTATATTTGAAGGACAGATCCAGAAGACCTAACATGCAAATAATAGAAGTCCCAAAAGAAGAGAAAAGGATCAGTTGGAGAGGAAAATTTGAGTCTGAAGATTAAAAGGACTCACATGAATAAAGATAAGCATCTAGACATATCCTGATGAAATTCCTGAATTTCAGAAATAGAAAAACTTACAAGCTTCCAGAGAGAATGACTAGGAACAAGAGTCAGATGAGTTTGAGACCACCCATCTGCAATACTATAAGCTAGAAGACAGTGCAATACAGACAGCTCAGACAAAAGGAATGTACCCCAAGAAACAAGACCAGCCATCATGTCACTTCCCAACCAGGGCAGCAGAAAGACATGGCCCGCAAGATTCAGTTCATATACCACGTGCATGCCCTTGCTGAGGGAAGTGCTCAAGAAATTCTCAGTAGTGACTGAGAGCTTGGTTTAAATGGTAGAAGATAGACGGGAAATTTGTGCTTTAAATGTTAAGTAAGGGCTCTTATAGAGTGATTAACTTTATTTAAAAATTTAAAAATATATATTTTTATTGATTTCAGAGAGGAAGGGAGAGGGAGAGAGAGATAGAAACATCAATGATAAGAGAGAATCACTGATCGGCTGCCTGATGCAGGCCCCCCACTGGGGATCCAGCCCCCAATCCAGGCATGTGCCCTTAACTGGAATCGAACCCAGGACTCTTCAGTTCGTAGGCTGATGTTCTATCCACTGACCCAAACCAGCTATGGCCAGAGTGATTAACTTTAACAATAATAGACTAGCACCAAAAATTTTAAGCTATCTTAGTAAAACTCCAGGAGTGAAGAGAGTGGGAAAGTTAAAAGCATTCTAAAGATATCATCTTTCAGGAGGTTGTGGAGGAGTAGGCAAATAAAACATTTTTGTGAAGAAGTAGGATTATTACCATGTACTGATACAACAATTTTAGAATAATTATGATTGTTAGGAAAGGTAAGATAAACACTTGTAAGTTAACAAGGGTGGTGGAGGCAGGGTAGTAAGTAGAAACTTGACCAAGCCCACAAAAGTTTTTTTAAAAAAGCAAGCAGGAAAACATTAATAAAAAATAAATGGTAAATGTAAAATAAGGTGGAAAAAGTATATTGGTTTGTTTTTTTTTAAGAGCATTAACATTTTATTTTATTTTATTTTATTTTATTTTATTTTATTTTATTTTAATATTTTATTGATTTTTTACAGAGAGAAAGAGAGAGAGATAGAGAGTTAGAAACATCGATCAGCTGCCTCTTGCACACCCCCCACTGGGGATGTGCCCGCAACCAAGGTACATGCCCTTGACCGGAATCGAACCCGGGAACTTTCAGTCCGCAGGCCGACGCTCTATCCACTGAGCCAAACCGGTTTCGGCGTATATTGGTTATTGCAATAAATATGAACAGCCTGAATTAACCTATTATTAGACACAGCCTGTCAGAGTAAATTACTTTTGAAATCTAGCTATAAGAAATTTACAGGAAGCACACATAAGATAAAGTGACAAAAATGTTTCAAATAAATAGATGGACAAAACCTATTTCAGGCAAATGCAGACAGAAATCATGATCAAGGGGAAGGGGGTTTTTCTGAGACTCTGGTAATGAGGGTGATTATAAGGGTATTTTGTTTAATAATATTATGTAAGTGGTCTATTTTTCTATGAACGTTTATGCATGTGGCTGACATTTCCTAACAGTGGTAGGCAGAATAATGGCCCTTCCGCCCATGTCCTCCAATGTCCAGGCCCTAATCCCCAGGACGGTTTCATAGGACAACAGTCTCTAGGCCTGGGTGCTTCCTACTAAATGCTATTCTCGCTGCATGTTAAAATGTAGCACAAAGAAGTCGACATTAGTTAACCAAACGGTGTCTGCCAGCAATGGCCAGGCCTCCTTGGGGAGACAGAGCTTCGGATGCGAATCCTGTTTCCTTCAGTTGTAAGTAAACAAAACTGCCTAATGACAACCTCGTCTTGTTCTGGAATAGAGCACCCCAAGCGGCGAACCCCTTGAGTTAGATGACAAATCTGGGGACTCAGATGGGACTCTCCTAAAAGGACTCCCTCGGGGCCTGGTGGGGACGCCTGGTGGAGCAGCCGGCGCAGCTGCGGGGCTGCGTCTCCACTGGCCCGAGGCTCTGCTCTCGGGGAGACTCCCGCTGCCTGGCCCACCTCGACGGACAGGGACAGCGGAGTGGCCACCTGAACCTATTTCGTTCAACCCTTCAGAAGCGAGGCCGGGAGGCCAGCCCCTTGGTCGCTCCGATTGGTCTTTCTATTCCTGTTTGGGGTTAGGGTTGTTGGAAGGATCGTTTCACTTCTAGAGAGCATGTAGGTTCTGGGACTACAGGGAAAAACTCTTTGTGGGGATACTGACTGAGGTATTTCTGGGGGGAGGCGTGGATTTTCAGGGGGGACTGAAGGTCAAGAGACCTGAGACACCCCTGGGCCGCTGTCTGGTTCAGTTCTTCCTGGTGGTCATCCTGGGATTCTGTGACGGGCCTTCCTGGCGAGCTGGGAGGCTTCTTGCTTGAAGACCTCTTACGGGAATAAGGACAGCGTTCACTGGCTTATGGAATACCAGACCCACGGCGGTGAGCTCGATCACAGAGCAGGTCTTAGCGGGCCCCTCGGTGCCAAATTGTCTGAGAGGTTGGAAATGCCTCCAGACAAATAGGAAATCACCCTTCAGTTTGGATTTCAATCCCTTGGGATTCATCTGGAAACACTGGACACGTTTGGAACATGACCCTTTAACAAAGAAACAGTGAATTTTCTCATGCAGGGTTGCATGCCCCCAATATGTTTTAGGGGGTCAGAATTATTGGCCTGAAAATGGGTCTTTAAATTATAATGCAACATTACAGTTGGAGCTATTCTGCAAAAGAGAGTAAAAATAGGATGAAATCCCATATTTTCAAAATTTTATGGCATTACATCAAAATCCCAGTTTATAAAAGAAACGTAAATTAAAGAGGACCCAAGGGTTGGAAATTGAGCCATCGACCAAGACCCTGCCAGTCCTTGAGGCCCCTCAGAAGATTTTCTTGATTTCTTGCCTCAGGTGCCCCGAACTGGGGGACCCTGCCATCCCTCCTGGGAGGCTTATTTCTTCTAAGCTCCCTTCGGCTTCCCCTCCCAGCGGCCAGCCTCCCAATTCTTTTGGTCCCCAAATCTGGGTCCCATCTTGTATTCCCTCTACCTGGGCTCAGTACCCATCAAGGTCCTAGTTTCACCTAGAGCCGTGGTCGGCAAACTGCGGCTCACGAGCCACATGCGGCTCTTTGGCCCCTTGAGTGTGGCTCTTCCACAAAATACCACGCCCTGGGCGAGTCTATTTTGAAGAAGTGGCGTTAGAAGAAGTTTAAGTTTAAAAAATTTGGCTCTCAAAAGAAATTTCAATCGTTGTACTGTTGATATTTGGCTCTGTTGACTAATGAGTTCGCCCACCACTGACCTAGAGGCCTCATTGGCCCCTCGGGGGTTCCGGATGGGGGAGGGGTAAGAGTCACTGTGCCGTTCCTTTCTCAACATCAGATCTGTATAATTGCAAGGACAATACTAAGGGGCTTCGGGCTGCTCCGGATGGGTTTATTAGCTTGTCGAGGGGCATATTCATGACCCATAATCCCACTTGGGGAGAAATTGAACCCCTCCTTACCACTTTCCTCACTGCTCAGGGAAAAATTGCCATGCTGTTAAATCCAAGGAAGAGGCTGGTCGCCTAACAGCCAGATCTGGTGGCCGGCAGATGAGCCAGTTCCCAGTCCTGATCCTCACTGGGAGCCCAGTGACCAAATAGACTGGGCCTGCCGGGAGTCTTACAGGAGACCGGTGCTGAAGCGGATGAACGAAGGCCACCACATCTGGTGCCCTGCAAACTGGGGCAAAGTTAGAAACATCCAACAAGAGCCAATGAGAACCCCGGAGCCTTCTTAGAACGAGTGAAAGGATGCTTAAGACCATCCACCACCTAGGCCCTGAGGACCCAGGGAGCGAAGCTATCCTGATTACCTACGTCATATGCCCACGTGCTCTGGATAGCCATGGCCGGTGGCTCCGTTGGTTGGAGCACCATGCCATACACCAAGACTTGTGGGTTTGATCCCTGGTCGGGACACATGCAGGAGGCAATCGATATTTTCTCTCACCTTGATGTTTCTCGATCTCCCTTTCTCTCTCTCTAAAAAAATCAATTTAAGCCCTAACAGGTTTGGCTCAGTGGATAGAGCGTCGGCCTGCGGACTCAAGGGTCCCAGGTTCGATTCCGGTCAAGGGCATGTACCTTGGTTGCGGACACACAGTAGGGGGTGTGCAGGAGGCAGCTGATCGGTGTTTCTCTCTCATCGATGTTTCTAACTCTCTATTCGTCTCCCTTCCTCCCTATAAAAAAAAAATTTTTTTTAATATTTTTAAAAAGATAGCAGTGAGACCCACCTTCTAGTTGGTGGCGGTGGCCTTAAGGGTTTTCAACAGTAGGGATGCAACAGAAGAAAGAAAGGAAGAAGGAAAGGTGAGAAAGCAACCTCTTTCCTGGTTGTTGCCCTCCAGGCTTCGGTAACCTGGGGATGAGAGGAGAAGGACCACCTTGGGGGAGTAACCTCGTCCCCACCGCGGGGCCAACCAAAGGCATCCTGCAAAGCTGGAGCCTGGCCAGTGTGCACATTGCAGACAAGAAGGACGCTGGCAGAGAAAGCACCCCAATCATCCAAGAGAAGGAGCGAAAGGGAAGCTCCCAATTCCTTGCAGTTACCCCAGACAGAAGATGAGGCCTGAGGGGGCCGAATGGGGGTTCCCCTTCTGGCTCCAAAAGATAACATTTCCATCTCCCATGAGGATCTTCAGGCTACTCTGCATATAGAAGAAAATAGAATTTCTGCTAGGTACTGAGCCACGTACTGTGTTCCTTCCACCCGGAAGGGCCCCCACTCCAAGAGGGAATGTACTACTATTAAAGGGGTGTCAAGAAAGCCAGACACAAAGAAATTCTTTGAGCCTCTGACATGTGAAAGAGGGTCAAAACAGCTGCCACACTCTTTCCTCCATGTGCCTGAGTGTCCGGTTCCCTCTTGGGAAGGGACCTACTAAGTAAGTTGGGGGCTGCTACATATTAAATAAAGAGAAAGTTGAAGTACTGATTCCCAAGGATAAAGGAATAAAGGCCATGGCCATTCCCCGCCAGGCCCTGAAAGGCCAGGAAAACTGTGCCCACAGAAATTCTTGACCAGGCTAACCCGGCTGTTCAGGCACAAGGCAAAGTCAGAAGGACAAAGTGCGACTCAAACAAGCAGACCCCTGGCCCGGGGTTAGACAATAGCCCTGGAAACTGAGGACTGCGCCCACCCTAAAGCACTTCTCAAACTGGGCAGCCTCGTCAGCCGCCTGGAGCATGCCCATCCCAGCCCCCGCCCCCCCCCCCCCCCCCGGAGAGCCTGGGGGAGGGAGGCTGTGGACTGTACGAGACTTGGTGGCCGTGAATGAAGCAGTACAGGCTGTGCACACTGCTGTTCCTAACCTCTGCCCTGTTGGCCAGTCTCCCAGGATCTAGCAAATAGTACACAATTCCAGATTTAAAGGATGCTTGCTTTCTTTCTTTCTTTCTCTCTTCTTCTTCTTCTTCTTCTTCTTCTTCTTCTTCTTCTTCTTCTTCTTCTTCTTCTTCTTCTTCTTCTTCTTCTTCCTCCTCCTCCTCTCCTCTTCTTCTTCTTCTTCTTCTTCTTCTTCTTGCTAATCAAGTGTTGAATTTAATGAAAACCACCTAAGACCGAAAAGGAGAAATGAGATAACCACGGAGAACCAGCCACCCAGAGTTGAGTTTCTGTCGCAGACCACCTCCCCGTCTGCTGAAACGCGGGATGCCACTGGAGACCAAGTCGTTACTGTTGAGGCAGTGGAGCTGGAGGCGCTGTCAAGAGTCAGCAGGCTTGCCAAAACCGGTTTGGCTCAATGGATAGAGCGTCGGCCTGCGGACTGAAAGGTCCCAGGTTCAATTCCGGTCAAGGGCATGTACCTTGGTTGCGGGCACATCCCCAGTAGGGGGTGTGCAAGAGGCAGCTGGTCGATGTTTCTCTATCATCGATGTCTCTCTCTCTCAATAAAATATATTTTAAAAAAAAAAAGAGTCAGCAGGCTTGTTGCTGACTCAGTGATGCACTGAACTCAGTGAGGCACTCGGAGATGTAACACCCCAGCTAGAGGAATGTGGTTTGGAAGCTGGTCCACTACAAGGGCCAATAACCCCAGGGCAGGTTATCTAATGTCCCTAAGCAACTTCATTCGGCCGGACCCTCCTTATTCCAACAGCAAAAAACACTGAAGACAATTAAGTCAATCCCTACACACACTCTTCTCTCCTTCAACCCTTTTACAAAAGATATTACCAGGGCAGCAGTTCTAAGCTCTCCGGAAACAGGGTCTGAGATGGAGTTGGAGGTTGAGAGGCATAAACAGCAGTTTAGAAATTCCTTTCCTCTTATGGCACTCATTTAGGTTAGACTTGGTTTCTCCTCCCCTCCCTCCACTCATGCTTTCATCCCCAGACGGACATACTGGCATCAAATAGCTCTAGTTTTCAAGCTGTACTGGGATTTCCCAGCAGAAGAGACACTGGTCTTTGTCATCCCGAAGTTCCCACTTCACCACCAGTTTTATCAAGGGGTGTGCACTCTTCACTGGCAGTTTAGCCATGTAGCTGTAAGTCTTGTTTTTTTTCGATGGGGCAGGTGACTCCACTCTTACAACCATCAGGCTCAGGAGTGGCAAAGGCATTGGGACGCCCATCACGATGCCATCCACCACGGCTTTGCTCCCTTGAGACTGAGTACTACTGGTGAAGGTGACATAGACAGCGTAAGCCTGTCCTTTCTGCAGATGGCAGGGCTGAATGGGGCATGGGATCACATTCACTACCTTTATAACTCCAACCCCAGAACTGCAATCCTTGAAGTGCACCGGCTCTGCCAGGGTGGAGGTGCTGAGCGCCAGGAGCAGGAACGCGGCCGCCAAGTAACACACTGCCGCTAAGGAACGTCCAAGCGCAAGGAACAAGGATGCTTTCTTTTATATTCCCTTGGATCAGGACTCCCAGAAGACTGTTGTCTTTGAACGAGAAGATCCTAACACTCATCAGAAATCCCAGTATTGCTGTGCTGTTTTACCGCAGATTTTCAAAAAATCTCCAACCCTTTTTGGGGAATCCCATGCAAAAGACTTGAGGGACCTCCAACTTGAAAATGGGGCTGTTCTACAATATGTAGATGACATTCTAATTGCCAGCCCTGGTAAAGAAACTTCCAACAGAAATACTCTTCTGACCTTAAACCATGTAGCAAAAAAGGGATCCCAAGTACCCCAGAAAAAGGCCCAGATATTCAAACCAGAAGTTAGGTCCCTGGGCCTTCGTATTTCCCATGACCAGGAAGCCTACGTGCGGAGTGCAGTAATAGCCAGTCCAGCGCTGCCAGGGAACCAGGTCGCGGAATGACAGGTTTCCATTGGACCTGGATCCCTGTATAGAGCAAGAGCAGAACAGACTTTTTGACCACTTTTGAAAATCCAATATGGAGTCACTGTCAGCCGCGACAGTTATGTCAAGTGCTATGTCAAGACTCAGGTAATGAGGTGTAACAGGAATGCCCTTAGGAAAGGCCCAGAAGCCCCAAACCATAAATCTGGACACCCCGATAAGGACTCCATCTGGACACTGATTTGAGTGGGACCCCTGCCCACTGTGGGCTATAAGAACTCAGAGCTCCAATTATTCGATGCTCGAGCTTGGCTATGCCACGGGTCAGGCTCAGAGTCCTGCTGATAGGAGGAAGGGCATGCAACAAGGATAGGACCATAGCCTGGCCAGTGTGGCTTAGTGGTTGAGGGTCGACCTATGAACCAGGAGGTCATGGTTCCATTCCTGGTCAGGGCACATGCCCAGTAGGGGGCATGCAGGAGGCAGCTGATCAATGATTCTCTCTCTCCCTCTCCCTTCCTCTCTGAAATCAATAAAAATATTTAAAAATATTTTTAAAAGAATAGGACCACAGTTGTTTGATTATTCACCTTACTAACTATAGATGAGAGGTTTTCTTACAGACCCTGGGGAACTGGAGGATGTGTTGCAAGGAGAAAAACAGGGCTGTGAAAAGATAACAGATGCCTCTGAGCCTGGATGGGTCCATTGCTCAGAAAAGAAAATACATTTTGAGAACAAACCAAGGACAGGACATGCTTTGATTTGGTTGCTGTGCCTGGACCCTGACCCCCTCCAGGAGTTTGCTTCAGGAACGCTGACCATTCTCCAGTCCCAGGAACAGGCGGAGCGGTTAATGTCATAGAAAATTAACTACCTTGTTATCAGACTTCAAGATCCTGAAAGGAGACAACAGACCACGGACCTTGCAGCCCTTAGCCTGCCCCCTTCCCCTTTGCATGTGGCCTTTCTTCTTATCCGTGTGTAATCAGTCGGCTGGTAGAGGAGGTGAGAGCAGAATTTGCAGGATGACCTGCTGCTCTCTCCATACTGCCAGCATCATTGGACCAAACGCTCGAATATGACCCATGCCTGTCCCTGTTTGATTTGGCTCAAGTAGTGACAAGTGGCCCAGACCCATGTTGTGTCCAGTTTCACGGCCAGATTTCCAATCCACCCCGAAGAGTGTACCACTGGGCGCTTGAGACCAACACCCACCTCTCCTGCTGCGGACACTACTGGTGACTGGGACTTCACCCCTGACACTCGCTCCGCGTGCTTCTTTCACGTAAGCTCCCCCTTTCTGTGTGTAACCTGCGTGTAACCCTACTGATTGGGGAGGTCTCCCTAATAAACCTGGCATCGTGAAAAGACACAAATGTGTGTGAGTGACTCCTTTGCGGGATTGCTCCCTTGCTCGACAATCCCTAATTTTAACCAAGATAAATTGAAAGGAGGAGAGAATGCCCCCTTGGAGTGGGGCAAAGAGTGGCAGGATGCTTTTGAAAAACTTAAGGTAAGCCCTGGCCAGTTTGGCTCAGTTGGCTGAGCGTCATCCCATGCATCTAGAGGTCACCGGTTCAATTCCGGATCAGGACACATGCCTGGGGTGCAGGCTCGATTCCCCAGTCGGGGGGCCTGGGGGGGGGGGGCGGGGGGGCATGCAGGAGGCAGCCAATCGATGTTTCTCTCTTTCTCCCTTCCTGTCTCTAAAATCAATAAAAACTTTTTTTTTTTAAAGTGAGGCAAAACTACAAGAAGCTCCTGCCCTGGCTTATCTGATTTGAAAGAGCCTTTTGAATTGTCTGTTCCTGAGACTCAGGAATTGCCCTGGGAATTCTAATCCAAATGCTGAGCCTGTAAGACTTGTGACTATTTTCTAAACAACTTGACACTGGCACAAGGGTGGCTGCCCTCCTGAGGGCGGTGGTTGCAACTTGCATGTTAATATTTGAAGCAGAAAGATGAACAATGAGACAGCAGCTGACTCTATGGACCTCCAACCAGGTAGTCACCATCCTTAAAGCCAAGGGAAATGATTGGCTAACAAAATAATTCAATACCAGGCCATGCTGTTGGATAATCCTAATATCACTATAAAAAATTGTCACACCCTCACACCTGCCACTCAATTGCCAATCTCCTTAGGGTTCAAGATCATAACAGTATTGAAATAATTGATCAAGTGTATACTAGTAGGAAAGACTTTAAGAGTGAGCTGTTAGCCAACTCAGAGGAAATATAGTTTACTGGTGGGAGTAGCTTTATATTATCCAATTAGGAAAGGTACCCAGGGGAGTTAGGAGGCAGGGACTGAGTGGTGTCCTCGTTCAACACCACTGAAGCAGGAGCTCTTCCCCGTGGGACTTCTTCTCAAAAAGCTGCACTCACAGCATTGACCTGAGCCCTGGAATTAGGCGAAAACAAAACCCTGACTGTATATACTGAGTCTAAACATGCACAACCTATATTCCACACCCATGGGACTATTTGGCAGGAATGGGGATTGCTGACCACTGGAAATAAGGAGATAAAATGTGGAGTCTCGATCCTAAGGTTATTAGAGACCATCGCAAAACCTAACGATGGTGGCGCCCAGCAGGGGCGCCGGAGAGAATACTCAGAGGTGGTAAAAAGGAACAGCCTTGCTGACGCCACAGCAAAAAGAGCAGCTCTAAACAAGACAGGCATGTGGCTGGCCCTCCTTCCCAGCTTGACTAAATCAATCCACTCCTTTTTTTTTTTTAAATAAATCTTTATTGTTCAGATTATTACAATTGTTTCTCCTTTTTTTCCCCCATATCTCCCCATCACCCGGTTCCCTCCCCCCGTTGTCCTTATCCATAGGTGTATGATTTTTGTCCAGTCTCTTCCCATACCCCCCACACAGACACCCCTTTCCCCCTGAGAATTATCAATCCACTCCCATTCTATGCCTCTGATTCTATTATGTTCACCAGTTTATTCTGTTCCTCAGATTTTTAATTCACTTGATTTTTAGAATCACTTGTTGATAGATGTTTGTTGTTCATAATTTTTATCTTTACTTTTTTCTTCTTTTTCCTCTTTTTAAAGAATACCTTTCAGCATTTCATATAATACTGGTTTGGTGGTGATGAACTCCTTTAGCTTTTTCTTATCTGTGAAGCTCTTTATCTGCCCTTCAATTCTAAATGATAGCTTTGCTGGGTAGAGTAGTCTTGGTTGTAGGTTCTTGCTATTCATCACTTTGAATATTTCTTGCCATTCCCGTCTGGCCTGCATAGTTTCTGTTGAGAAATCAGCTGACAGTCGTATGGGTGCTCCCTTGTAGGTAATTAACTGTTTTTCTCTTGCTGCTTGTAAGATTCTCTCTTTGTCTTTTGCCCTTGGCATTTTAATTATGATGTGTCTTGGTGTGGTCCTCTTTGGATTCCTCTTGTTTGGAGTTCTGTGCGCTTCCTGAACTTGTAAGTCCATTTCTTTCACCAGGTGGGGGAAGTTTTCTGTCATTATTTTTTCAAATAGGTTTTCAGTATCTTGCTCTCTCTCTTCTGGCACCCCAAAAATTCGGATATTGGTACGCTTAAAGCCATCCTGGAGGCTCCTTATGCTAGCCTCACACTTTTGGATTCTTCTTTCTTTCCGCCTCCCTGGTTGGGTGTTTTTTTCTTCCTCATATTCCAGCTCTTTGGTTTGACTCTTCGGGTGCGGTGGTCTATTCTGTATATTCTTTATTTCAGACAGTGTATGCATAATTTCTGACTGGTCCTTTTCCATTTTTTTAGTATTCTCATTTAGGTCCTTGAAGGTCTCTTCAAGTTCCTCAGCGGTTTTTAGAAGATTTTTGAGTAACCTTATAACTATGGTTCTGAACACTGTGTCGTCCATTAGTTTGCTTTCATCTATCTCTCCTACTTGTGACATACTCCGATGTCTCCACATTTTTGCTGCCTCCCTGTGTTGATGGAGTGGCTTTGTGTGGTCGGTGACCTATAGGGGCCAGTAGCTCAGCTTCCCCAATCACCCTAGGTGGTCGCTCTTGGTACTCCCCTTTGTGGGCTGAGTGGAAAGTCTTGGTGAAGTTAAAAGCCCTGATTGCTGTTGGTACACTGGGAGGAATTGACCTCCGGTCCAATTGGCTGTGAGGGCCTGCTGTCTATATAACGGAAGAATTGCTGTGCTAGAGACACAGTAGGGCTTTGGTGCTCACTGAGTCTGCCTCTTGAATGTGTCCCTTATGAGGGTGGTTGAAATATGGTGTCGTCCACACCGACAGAAAAGTCACTCTCACTCTCCGACCGGCCGAGAGTCCCTCCCGTAGGCGTCTGGGTCCCCCGCGTGTCCCCAGAAACTGGAGTTCAGAGTGGTTGGGATTGTTGGTATCACTGGCGGGAGTTGATCTCCAAGCCAGTTGGCTGTGAGGATCAGCAGTGTCTCCGCTGGGAGAGCTTCTGTGCTCAGCTTGGATGGGGCGGAGTCTCAGGGTGGCACAGACAAGCTTTGTTTTCCCGTCTGCTCCACCCTAAGAGGGGCAGTTTCTCCGTGCCCGAATTAATGGCTGCGCGCCTCTGAAAGAAGGCAGCTTTCGAGCCTCTCCCGCTGCCTAACAGACCAGTTTCTCCCCAGCTGGGGCTTTGTTTTTCTCCCGAATGAGAAATCCAGTCACTGGGAGGGCTGTGCTCAGCTTGGATGGGGCGGAGTCTCAGGGTGGTGCAGACAAACTTGGTTTCCGTCAGGTCCGCGCCGCCCTAAGAGGGCCGGTTCCTCCGTGCCCGAATTAATGGCTGCGCGCCTCTGAGATAAGGCCGCTCTCAAGCCTCGTCCGCTGCCAAACAGCCCAGTTTCTCCCCGACCGCAGCTGGACCTCAGTGCAGTCAGGCGGCCCTGCTTTTCTCCCAAACAAGAAAGCTAGCCACGCAGTGTCTGCTGCCCTCTCTCTCCGCGCCTTGCGAGCCAGCCTGCCGCGTATTCAGCCGCCCGCCCTTTCCGCGCTCACGGATCTCCGCACCTCCACAGCTCCTGAGGCTCAGCGTCCCCCTCTCTGTTTTTCTCTAGTTGTAGGATTTCCACTCTGCCAGCTCTCCGGTGGTTCTGGACAGTGTGCGCTCTGTTTTCCAGTTGTAGTTTCAAAATTGTTGTGGTAGGCAACAGTTAGGTGTTTACCTTATGCCGCCATCTTGGTTTCTCTCAATCCACTCCTTGATAGAGCAAAAATGATCTCAAAATTGCCCAGGAATGGGGCTTTAAGGAGACTCCTGTGTCTAAGGGGTGGGTGACAAATGAACATAAAAAGATATTGTTCCTCACCCTGGTCAGTTTTGCTCAGTGGTTAGAGCATCAGACCGAGGACCAAAGGGTCTGGGTTTGATTCCTAGTTAAGGGCATGTACCTGGGTTGCAGGTTTGCTCCCTGGCCCCATTAGGGTGCACATGGGAGGCAACTAGTTGACATGACTCTCTCACATCAATGTTTCTTCTCTCTCTCTCTCCCACCCTCCCTCCCTTCCATTCTTTGAAAAATCAATGGAAAACTATCCTTGGGTGAGAATTTAAAAAAAAAAAAATCTCTCTATATAAAAGCCTAAGCGACCATTACACACTGATGCGCACTGACTAACACAGGAGCTGCCCCCTGGTGGTCAGTGCGCTCCCACAGCCAACCTCCCCCAGCCAACCAACCTCCCACAGTCCTTCCCCTTCCCCCCTCCCCCACCCAGGCAGGCCAGCCCAATCGGCCCAATCGCCGGCCAAGCCAAAGGATCCCACCCGTGCACGAATTCGTGCACCGGGCCTCCAGTATATATAGTTCCTCAAGGGCTAGGTTGGAAAAGAGTAAAAGAAGCTAAGGATTCCACACATTATGGAAGGTAAACATCATGTGAATGGTTGGTTAGGGTAGAGAAGCATCATGAGAAGAATCATTCATAGTGTCAGGGCTAGGTGCATGCGATGCACGAAGAATCATGCAGATACTAGACCTCCAGTCCCACTTTTCAGTCAGGCAGGCCAGGCCGGGAATGTTCCTGGAGAAGACTGTCAGGTAGACTACAGTGATGCCCTCTGCGCCTGGACGACCCAAATACTTATTCGTGTGCGTAGATAACTACTGAAGCATTCCCGCGCTGAACCGGAAGGAGCAGTGACGTTGTAAAGGCACTGCTTAAGGAAATGATGCCTAAATCTGGACTCCCCACGGCCTTTCAAAGTGACAATGGGCCGGCTTTCCCGGCAGCTGTAATAAAGGGAGCCGCATAGGCTCTCCAAGTTAGCCGGGTCTTACTTGGAGACCACAGTTCTCAGGAAAAACAGAACGATGGAATCAATGCTCATAAAGAGGAGCTGCAGAGGGAGAAAGGGGTCCTGAGTGGGAGATCCTGGGTGGTCAGACTCCTCTCTGGGAAGCAGAGTCCTCAGTTCCGCTACAAACTGCTTCAAAAGGGCGCCAATGTATAGGGCACACTCACATCTACTGTCGATCACGGAGGAAATGGCGCCCAGCACACACTCTGAAGTCAGACTGTGTGGATTCAAATCTGCCTCTGCTGTCTACTGTGGGACCTTGGACAAGTGACTCAACTTCTCCATGCCGCAGTGTTCTCGTCTGTAAAACGTACTTTCCTCACCGAGTTGCTGAAATGATTTTGTGAAATCATGCATGTAGAGCTCTTGGAATATTACCTGGCTTAGTATTAGCTATTTTGTTTTATAGATTCCAAAACTACTCTTAGATCTAAGTTGGAGCTAAAGTTGAGATGCTCGCTCAAGTTGAATAACAACGGACAGAACCTATTGCCTCCTAAGGAGGACAGATGCGCTTAACTTCGGGGCTGGGTCCAACTTGAATTGCACGGCTGAGAGAAGAGGACTGAGTGTTGACAAAAGGATGGCAGGATTTGGTTGTTTTGTTTGTCTTCTACATGCTGCATTTTTTAAAGTTGAGGCTTAAAAATTAAGCTCTCTCTCTACACTCAAGGAAAAGGAAACAGTTTTATTGCAAATGGCCTCTGAGTTTAATGTTCTCATTCCACTTACTCTTTCAGCGGAATAAGAAGAGCTTGAGGGAGAGGCGGAGGCTCTGGGAGAAGCTGATGACAGGAAATGGGGAAGCCCCCTGGCCTGCGATGGGAGAGAGGAAGGCCTGGTCCCGGTGTGGCCCTGCTCCATGAAAGGAGCCAGTCCTGAGAGCAGGTGGCTACCTGAGGGCCCAGGAAACGTGGGATCCTATGAACTAGGTGTTCCCGCCAGCCCAGAGATTCTAGTACCCCACGGGGTACAGGGCAGGAGGCATCGACTTTAAGGAACCACTGAGGGCTTGGACAGTGATGCCAACAACAACCAAGATGAAGTAGAGATTAGACTTTGCCCAGCACTGACACCAAGTGTGAAAGCAAACACACACACACATGCACACGCACACACACACACACACACAGAAACCGTGGATATCCAGACAACACCTGGATCCTGGTATGCCCTTGAGGAAGAAAGTCCAACCGTGACTGAAAGAGGATTTCTGTTTAAGTCACAAGTAGTTTTAGAGAAATATTTGAATATTTGTTTAAATTATTTGAATATTGTTTGAATTCATGTTTTTGTCTAGTGGCTACAGTCCTTTCGTAAGCTTCCTAGTCCATTCCTCACCCCTTGTACTTCCAGACTTGGAAAGTGGGTGGTCTTCAGGATTAGAAAGACTTTAGGTTAAGTCTGGGTTCTGTCACTAGCTGGATTACCCTGGACAGGCTACTGCACTTCACGTCTCTGCACCTGTTTCTTCACCAGTAAAATGATGTGTTTCATCATAGGAGTTGTTGGAAGAGTGAAATGGAATAGAGTAGTTTCCAAACTAGGTCCTGGAGAACCTCAAGTCAATCTAGTGTTTTCGGAACCTTATGCACATTCCTTTAGGCATATTTGTATACCACTCTATTATTTACTTAATCTCATTCCTTAACAATATCAACTCACGACCTGGCCTGGTAGCTCAGTTGGTTACCGTTAGAGCATCGTCCTGAAACGCCAAGTTTGTGGGTTTGATCCCTCGTCAGGGCACGTACAAGAAGCAACCAATGACTGCATAAATAAGTGTAGCAAATCAATGTTTCTCCCTCCCTTTCTCTAGCTAAAATCAATCAATAAAATTTTTAAAATATAAATTCATTTTTATGGAAATGAATTTATTCAAAAAGGAAACAATGTTACTACCATATGTTAGAAATACTTATTGCTTACCCTAGAGCAGTGGTCGGCAAACTCATTAGTCAACAGAGCCAAATATCAACAGTACAACGATTGAAATTTCTTTTGAGAGCCAAATTTTTTAAACTTAAACTATATGGGTAGGTACATTGTTATTAACTTAATTAGGGTACTCCTAAGCTGGCCTTTGCTAAAAACGTCCTCAGTCTGATTGAGGTACGTTCGCTGAGTTCGACCCGTTCCAACTCTCCCATCCACACTGGTCTTGTATACTTGTTTCATCTATCTCCTTTCGTCCATCCTCTCTATGTGTCCAAACCATCTCAACATACCTTTCTCAGTCCTCGACACTACATCTTCTTTCACTCCACAACCTTCCCTAAAATTAACTTAATAAACTTTACTTAAAGTTTTAAGTCTTAGTTAAACTGTAGGTACGTTGAATAAAACTTGATATTATACTTAATAAAGATATTATTTATTGATAAAATTAAATTCCTTACAATTTATCTTACAATATCCATAAAATTAAATCATGACAATGACTGACAAACACTAATGTGAACAATGGCCTTGCATCTCCTTGGAAAGTTTGGGTAAGTCGGGTTTGTATGTTGTTGTTTTTAATTTTAGGCACGATTCCAGGTTCTCATCAATAAGACGACTTCTCAATTTACTCTTGATAAGGTTCATGCTTGAAAATGATTGTTCGCATAAATATGTAGACCCGAATAAGGAAAGAACAGCAAACGCTAGTTTTTTCAGTTGATTATATGAGTCAGGAATACTATTCCAGGTGTTAAAAATCAACATATCTTCCTTCTCCAGGTCTTTCAAAGCAGACCACTTGTGCTGTGAACTAAGTTCACATTTGTTTTTCTCCAATATTTCTATATCAGCACAAAGACGTTCAAATTTCGAGCTCCACAATTCTTTGTTTTTTAAATCCAGCAATTGCATTTCAAAGTTGCCAATGTCAGTATTAAAGGGAGAAAATTTTAATTCTGTTACAGTAGAATTAAGAGGTTTTTTAACAAAGGCTAACGTCGCTTTGCTGTTTCTGAATTCCTGAAACCTGTTGAGAAAAGCTTCCCTCATATTTAAAAGTGTTGTTTTGAAATAGCAAATGTCAATATCAGAATTATTTTCTTGGCGATGTTTCAACAGGCTTGGAAAGTGAATCAAAGTTTCTCTTTCAAAATCTTGAGCAAAAAGAGGTAATTTGTTTTCGAATGAAATAACTTCTTCTAACATCGAAAAAGTTGTGTTTCCTTTCCCCTGTAGTTTACTATTAAGCTGATTTAGATGAGACGTAACGTCTACCATGAAATAAAATTTTTGGATCCACTGATCGTTCGTTAGTTCTGGATAGTGAACACCCTTCTCAAGGAAAAATGCTTTCATTTCTGTTAATTAGGAAGTGAAACGTTTCAAAACGTTTCCTTTTGATAACCAATGTACCTTGTTATGCAGCAGAAGATCTGCATACTCACTCTCCATTTCAACTAAAGATTCTTTAAATTGGCGATGATTAAGAGCTTTAGCTATAACGGAGTTGATAATGTTTTGTTTTGAGATTTTATTTTTTATTTTTATTTTTTTCCTTTATTTAGAAGTTTATTTTTTAGTTGTGGAGATTTTATTTTTATTTTATTTTTATTTTTTAATTTTTTATTACTTTATTAAGGTATCACATATTTGTCATCAACCCCCCCTCCCATTCCCATCCCAAACCCCCCCACACGCATGCCCCCATCCCCCTGTTGTCCGTGATCACTGGTTAGGCTCATATGCAAGCACACAAGTCCTTTGGTTGATCTATCTCCCTTGTTCCCACCCTCCCCTACCTTCCCTCTGAGGTCTGACAGTCTGATCAATGCTGTTCTTGTTCTTCAGTCTATGTTGTTCATCATTTCCCCTAGATGAGTGAGCTCATGTGATACTAGGAATTCACTTATAGGAACCGAAAATGAGACAAGCAATAATGGTTATGCTGAGAGGCAAATGAATCAGTCTATAGTGAGTTTCTTTCTGGGCCAACAGTTCTTTTGAGTCCCGATTTCTATGTCCAACAGTTGTTTATGTGTACATAACAGCAATGATATTTCAGTTCTGGATGGTGGACAAATGGTGGTAATGCAGGTCCGACCCTCTCTGGTTTGGTCCTGGGCAATCTGCAGTGACGCACATCTGCTGACTGCTAGTATGGCAAGGCATGGTCAGCGTCTTCCATCTCTGGACTGCTTCTCTTCTGTCTTCATGGCTGGAGCACTCCTGTCAATTCCTCTCTGTTGCAGGAATCCACATGGTCTCGGAGTTGTTTTCTGAAAATATACAAACGTATTCTCGACCAAAAGTTAATAAAGTAATATTTTCTATAAATTTGACTTGAGATCCTTTTTCATTTTTTTGCCCAAACGATATTCCTTTGGCTTGTTTTGACACCATGTATGTTTTACCTGGGTGTCTTGCTATTAGCATTACAAATGAAAGTTAATTTTCTAAAGTAAAAATTTTCTAGATGTAATTTATTTACAGGATATTTTTCCTTACATGACATTCTTCTACTAACCCCCCTTTTTTGGTTTAAATATTGGGAGGCTTTTGGAAATTTTATGCTGTAATCTTGATAGCTTTTAAATTTTACTTTTTTGCACTAAAATGTGACTGCTTTAGGTTCATTATATGTTACGCAATTTTACCATGAGATGAACTACCAATAAAAATTTTAGTTGACACTTTAGGAACAGCTTTTTTGTCCAGTACAATTGATTTTTCTAGAGTATTTGCTTATTTTGATTGGCCAATTTAAATTAGTCTGAAAACTTGACTACTATTTTACTGTCAAATTTAATACTCTAATAACCATCTTGTTTTACCCTGTAAATATTAGTGGAGAGGATTATTTGCCTTCTTGAGTAGGCCCTGAGCATTCCTGGTGCTAGGCTGGATTTAGATATCATAGACTCCAGGTCCCCGGATCATGGGTGCAAGACATCTCCATCAAGTCTTGTTGCAGTGAGAGGGCATCTGCTGTCGGCCAAGTCTCTGTTACCTGGGTCCCGATTTGAGCTGGGCATGTGAAGCTGAGCAGCCATGGGGGCAGGAGATCTCCCTCAGCAGGGGTGAGGGTTCAGGCCCCTGCAAACTTGGGGGGGGGGTAAAGGTCTGTGCCCCACCTCTGTTGACCCCCAAATTCTCTCCTGATGGCCCCTATGCGACTGTGCCTGTCTTAGGTTGTTCCTTCCCTGAGGAATCTTTTTTTCTGTTATTAGATAGTCTTTTTTTTTTTATATTTTTATTGAGGTATTATATGTGTACATATCTTACTATTATCCTGAGGAATCTTACCCGTCTCTGGCTAACCAGCCATCCTCTGGGGCCAAGCAGGGTGATGTGAGATTTAGTTCTGTCTCCTTGGTCGCCTATGCCCCCTGGAGTTGATAATGTTAATCACCAATTCCATAACTTCGCAAATTTCTTCTGGAAATGTCTGCGCACAAAGCGCTTCTTGATTAATGATGCAATGGTAAGTAAGCATTTCGTGATTAATTTTTTCTTTCAAAATAGCAACAAACCCATTTCTTACACCGGTCATAGTTTTCGCCTCATCTGTTGAAATTGAGACAATTTTATCGAGTGGAATATGATGTTTTTCAATGCACTCAATTACAGCATTTGCTATATCCTCTCCACGTGTTTGACCTTTGAGTGTCAATAATCCTAAAAGTTCTTCTTTAGGACCTGTAGATGAAATAAATCGTACAAAAAGTGAAACTTGCGCTGTATCATTTATGTCACAAGACTCGTCAACTGCTATTGATAAAGCTGAAACCAATTTAAGATCTTCGACTTGCTGGTCTGTTATATTCAAAGACATTTTGACTGTTCTATCTTTCACTGTTTTAGCAGACAATGGCAACTCTTTAAATTTTTTTAGAATATCTGCTTTGTTCTTAAAATCCCGAAATAGCTCTTCAGATGCATTTATAAAACAACTTTTTATGTATTCACCATCTGTATATGGTTTTCCTCTCTTAGCAATCTCTTGACTAACCACAAAACTTGCAATATTAACATTGTTGGAAGATTGCATCCAGTAATTAAATACAGAACTTGATTTTTCTTGACTCTTCTGAAGTTCCTCAACTGCTTTCTTCCTTGCATCACCGACAGGATATTTAGTACTAAATGACACGTGTTTAGTTGTAAAGTGTCTCTCCAAATTAGATTTCTTGTTATGCGCCAATTTTTCCTGACAAATAAGACAGGTCAGAAGGCCATTTAAGTTTTGAATAAACACGAAAGTCTCGGTCCATTCAACTTTAAATTCACGTTTTTCTGTCTTCCGTTTTTCTTTGCTTCTTCTTTGTAGCCATGTCAAACAGGGCACCTAAAAAAAGTTTCATTTTATAATAATAAAGCCACAAAATAATTACAATTCTTAAATTGATGACAAAGATACCTGTAGGATTTGCAGCTGGTTGGAAGTAGGTATGCTTCGAGTAGGTACTTTTGTTGCACTAACCACTGCACATGAGACTGCTGACTGACCAGCTCACTCAACTCATGCATGAATCACGTGGGCCTCCCCCGGCCCGCCTGCGCCACGTCTCCCATCGCCCGACCGACCAACACCCCCACTTCTTCTAACGCCACTTCTTCAAAATAGACTTGCCCAGGCCAAAAACTGACTTCTACGCATGGGCCACGAAGTTTCAATCGCACTGTACATGTGCGCCCGCATGTATTTTGTGGAAGAACCACACTCAAGGGTCCAAAGAGCTGCATGTGGCTCGCGAGCTGCGGTTTGCCGACCACTGCCCTAGAGTAGTAAAAATAAATACAACAAAATCAAAACAATGCTATTCCATTCTAGCTGGTTATGGTTATAAGCCAAAGCTCTGAGCTCAAAGCCTGGACTTTGTTTTAAAAAGATTATCACAGTCACAAAAGGCCACCTGCGGCCTTACCTAAAATGTCCAGAATAGGCAAATCTATAGACAGAAAGTGGGTGAGTGATAGTCTAGGGTGGGCTGGGAAGTTTGGATGGGAGTTACTATTAATGAGCATGACTTCTTTTGAGGGTGTTGAAAATGTTCTAAAACTGAGTGGTGATAGCTGCACAATTCTGTGAATGTACTAAGAACCACTGAATTGTACACTTTAAATGGGTGAACTGTATAGTGAATTATCCTATCTAATAAAAGAGTAATATGCAAATTAATCATCACTCCGTTACACCCACCAGCCACGCCCACCAACCAATCAGGAGCGAGTATGCAAATTAACCCAACCAAGATGGCTGCAGCCACAGAGAGAGCAGGAGGGAGGCTTGGGTTTCCCCGGTGATGGAGGAAGCCAAGCTTTCTGCACACCCTGGCTGGCCCAGGCCTCCACTCCAGGCTACAAAGTTTCAATTATAGAAGATAAATAAATCCCAACAAAAATGGCAGCAGCCACGGAGCTGGAGAGAGCAGGAGGCTAGGGTTGCCCCTGGCGATGGAGGAAGCCAAGCTTCTGCAGCCCTGGCCTGCCTTGGCCTCTGCTCCAGGCTACAAAGTTTCAATTATAGAAGATAAATAAATCCCAGATACCAGGGCCTCTGCTTGGGTCGCCGGGTGGTGTGGCCGGCCTGCAAACCACCACAGGCCCCTCTCCCAGGCTGCCCCATGCCCCAAGGGAACCCCCACCCTGATCCAGGACACCCTTCAGGGCAAACCAGCTGGCCCCCACCCATGCACCAGGCCTCTATCCTACCTAATAAAAGAGTAATATGCAGATTGACCATCACTCCAACACACAAGATGGCTGCCCCCATGTGGTCAAAGATCCTGCCCCCATGTGGACACAAGATGGCCACCACAAGATGGCCAGCAAGGGAGGGTAGTTGGGAGGGACCAGGCCTGCAAGGGAGGGCAGTTGTGGGTGATCAGGCCAGCAGGGGAGGGTAGTTGGGAGGGACCAGGCCTGCAAGGGAGGGCAGTTGTGGGTGATCAGGCCAGCAGGGGGTGGGTAGTTGGGAGGCAATCAAGCCTGCAGGGGAGGGCAGTTAGGGGTGACCAGGCTGGCAGAGGAGGGAAGTTGGGGGTGACCAGGCCTGCAGGGAAGGGCAGTTAGGGGTGACCCAGGCCTGCAGGGGAGAGCAGTTGGGAGGGACCAGGCCTGCAGGGGAGGGCAGTTAGGGGTGACCAGGCCTGCAGGGGAGGGCAGTTAGGGGCAAACAGGCTGACAGGGGAGCAGTTAGGCATCAATCAGGCTGGCAGGGGAGTGGTTAGGGGGTGATCAGGCTGGCAGGCAGAAGCAGGTTAGGGGCAATCAGGAAGGCAGGCAGGCGAGCAGTTGGAGCCAGCAGTCCTGGATTGTGAGAGGGATGTCCGACTGCCCGTTTAGGCCCTATCCTGGTGGGATCGGGCCTAAATGGGCAGTCAGACATCCCTCAAGGGGTCCCAGATTGGAGAGGGTGCAGGTTGGGCTGAGAGACAAACAACCCCACCCCCCCACCCGTGCACGAATTTCATGTACTGGGCCTCTAGTATCTCAATAAAGCTGTTACTAAAAAGAAAGATGTTAAATCTGTTTCTTGCTCCTTGAGTAAATGAAGGGGTGCAAACATACCTGAACCAGGGCCGCCAGGTCTGCGACACCCCTCCCCATCATCTGAGTGGCAAACTCTGCCCCTTTGTGAAAGGGCTTGGTTGTAATCACTCAGTGTTAGCTAATATTCCCCAAAACAGCTGTCAGTCAAGTCAAACTTGGGTTTATATTCCTCCCTACCCAGCAACTGACCAGCATCATGGCTCTGGAGAAAATCGCCCCGGGCCCATTTCTGTTACCTGTAAAGTGTGAAGAGCACCTGCCTCTGGGGGGTGTAATAAAGGTGGGGTGATATGTAGGTCCTGCTCCTGACACACAGCTCTCAATAGTGGTCAGGCAGGACCGTAAGAACCTAGGAACATTCCTTGGCAAGTGGGATGGGAAAACTGAGACAAGATCATTAAACAAGGCCAAACAATTTGACCAATTTACAGCCAGCTGGTATAAACCACAAGACGTAATCTTCCCTAACCAAGACACGTGAGAGCAAATGGTTTATACCTCTTCACTGTCCTCCCTCTCCCGCCCCCCCGCATCACCAGAGAGAATAAAGAGCTTAAATCAGCCTGGTCAGGGAGATAGGTAACAGAGACCCAATTAGTGCCATTTGTGCCAGCCAAACCCAAGGACGGATGAAGTCAGGGGAACAATAACAAAACCCCGACAGACCCCAGATGAAAGTAAAGGGTGGAGCTAACCAAGTGAATCAACATATTGAAGGACACACCTGGAAACTAATGAATATCCTGCTGGGACCCTCCCCTCAGACCGCACCCAAGATTCCTGCCCACAAAAGAGTTAAAAGCCCTGGGGACCAAGGACACCAGCCAGGGCTCTCTGTGGAGCACGTCCGTTACTTTCCTCAGGCATGAGCTCTTTACTCTCCTTCTCCTAAAATTAAATGTATCTCTGTATTCTAACCTGAGGGTATTTTTTTCCATTGCTTTTTAGAGAGTGGAAGGGAGGGAGGTTGGAGCGAAGAGAAACATCGATGTGAGAGACACAGTGACTGGTCGCCTGTCACACCGGTCCACTGGGGCCAGGGATGAACCTGCAACCCTGGAAGGTGCTCTAGACCGGGAACCAACCGAACCCAGGGACCCATCGTGTGCAGGCCGCAGCTCTCCCCACTGAGTCAGGGCTCTCCTACAATCCTGTGTCCTCTCAAGACCTGAAACCAGCGGCTGCTGGTTCTGGGCTACCCTGCCCCCGCCCCCAGGACCCCCTTTTCTCTGACTCTCCGCTGAGCGGGCAGCAGCCCCCTTGGCTCGCTCCTTTCCCACGGCGTTTCTGGGGCCAAAGCAGCCCCACCGAGTCCCGCTCCTGCTGCTCCTCGTACCCTAAGCCCTTCCCTGTTTCCCTGTCCCCAGCTTTAACGAACGTACTCTCAAAGCCACCTGGACTCGGGTTGTGACATATTTCCTGCAGGAGCTCAAGAGCCCACCCGCTACCAGCCCACCGGAGGCAGGGCTCTGGGGGCCTCCCCGTGACAGCGGCGCTCAGACACAGCCCGGCCCAGCAGAAGCAGCGCTAGAGCTCGGGGCAGTGCTGTGGACCGGGCCTCCGCCCGACCGGATTCGCCAGCGGGAAAGCACGCCTTTGCTATTCTGGGTCTCAGCCTCCTGGGCTGCAGAATGGGGACACGGCGGGTTCCAGGATCCTCACGCCCGGACAGCCGGGAAACCAAGGCCCAGAGGGGCTCACGTGCTGCCCGGACACGGCGGCAGGGGCCCAGCCCGGAGACCCGCTCGCCGGCACGGCGCAGGCAGGGCCGGGCGAGGCAGCCCTCCACCGCAGCGCCGAGAGCCGCCGGGGCTGGCCGGTGGCCGGTGGCGCGCCCGGCCCTCCGCTGCGGGCGGCCCTTCCGTCGGCGGCTGGAGGCCGGAAGTCCGCCCGCGGCCGCTCTAGGACGCCCGGCGCGCGCTCGGTGCCGTCACCCGCCGCCGGCGCCCTCCTTTGTCCGCTCGGAGCTCCACAAAGGCCGCGGGGGGAGCGGCGCCGTCCTGCAGCCCCGGCCGCGCTCACCGCCGCCGAACCAGCACGGGCGCCCCGTTTGGGGCCGTTTTCATGGGTCCCAACCGCCCCACAACATCTTAAAATGTGTACATTAAATCCTCCACCGGGTTGTTACACGTTGCAGGCAGTTTTCCTTTCTTTTCTTCGGCACTGCATTTCCTAAATTTCCTAGCGGTGAGTCTAAAAATGAAAGGTTGGAAACACTCACTTTCCAACAATTGGGTTTACACACCGCGTTCCGGCCAAGGTTGACAGACGGACGGCCCAAAGATGAGGAAAAGGTGATTTTTTCAGAGGAGGCCAAAAGGTCCCGTGGGTAAGTGCCGAGCCCAAGGCCACTCAGGACAGATGAGTTGAACCTGGAAAAGCCCATTGCTACCCTGGGTCCTGGGCCGTCTCCACCACAGCTGCCTCCCAGAGCTGACGGGGAAACGGAGGGACCAGCAGCAAAGCCACTGCCACCGACAGCCCCGAACAAATGCCCGGGAATGGAGAGGACGCGCTCTGCCCCGGGCAGGGCCCGTCACCAACCGGGCACAGCCCTGCCGGGCAGCAGCGCAGGCACCGGTCAGGATGTGGGGACTCGGCCAGGGCTGCGTCTGCCTGTTCCACGCGCGCCTTCTGAAGGTGGGGAGCCACAGGGTGGGCCCCTGTGAGAGGGGCCTGAGCTCAGTAGGTTTGGGTCTCCAGGGGGACGGAGAGAAACGCAGGCCGAAGAGGCGTGGAGAAGGGGACGTGTGCTTGTTCTTTCATCCATTTACCATTAATGAACACCTACACTAGACCCTAACAGTGATGGGCAACCTTCTGAGCTTGGTGTGTCAAACTTCGCCAAAAAACTGAGCATAACTCGGGTAGTGTGTCACTTTGAGGAAAAAACTAACTCCAAGACTCTAGTCGCAAATGTTTCATCCTCAGGAGCAGCAAATGTTCCATCCTCGGCATGCGGCCGCGTGTCATCAGAAATGGCTACGCGTGTCAGTGCTGACACGCGTGTCATAGGTTCGCCATCACTGCCCTAGGAGGACGGATAGAGCACTCGGCCTCTTTCTAGCAGGGCAAGTGAGATGTCCAGCAAAAGAGGAAGTACAGTGACTAACAGGGCACCTGACCTAGTCTGAGGGCCAGGGAACCTTCCTGAAGGAGGTAAGAGCTAAGCCAAGGCCTGAAGGATAAGTAGGCATTGGCCAGGAAGAAAGAGGAAGGGAAGTTACCCAGGCCAGGGAGCAGCAGGTGCGGAGGGGGGAGCACTTCAGTGTGTTAGAAGTGGTGTGTGTGGCGTGGTAAGGGGAAAGGAGTGAGAGAGGTGGGCAGGGGCCAAACGGAGCAGGTTTGGTGGGAGAACTGCGTGGGCAAAGGCAGGTGTGAAAGGGAACCGTGAGGCCCAGGTGGCCGGAGGGCAGGAAGTGGCAGGAGCATTCTGGAATAGTGACTGAAGAGGCTGAGGAGGTAAGCAGAGACCCGCACCTGGAAGGCCCACAGTGCCTGCTGCAGAGCTCGGACATTAGCCTGCAGGCCATGCAAACGGACGTAAATGAGGACTAAGACACTAAGGAGTAGTGGGGATTGTGGCAACTGAGGAACACACGCTCTGTCTCTGCGGCAGCCAGTGCCCCACGGCCCCTGGTGATTACCACGCCCGGAGGCAGCTTCCATGTCTCAGACCGTCTGCTTTGTCAAAGGTAGCTAGGAGTTCAGATTTTTTATAAGCAATCACTTGATTTTAAATGTTTGCAATATATTCAACACCAGGTAAGCCAAGCAAATCCTATCGATAGGCCAGTGGTTCCCAAACTCTGTATCACCTGTGGAGCTTTTAAAAATCCCAATGCCCACGTCGCCTCCCATACCAATGAAAGTGTCTGGGGCAGGAACCAGGTATGAAATCCCAGGTAGTTTCAATGTGCAGCAAGTTTGAGAACCAGTGCTGTAGGCTAAGTACAGGCAAACCTCATTTTATCGTGCTTCAGAGGTGTTGCGGTTTTTACAAATGGAAGGCAAGACCCTCCACCAGCAAAAAGATCATGACTCGCTTTCTTGTGATACTTGCTTTATTGTGGTGGTGTGGAGTGGGACCCCAAAGTCTGAGTGCACCTGTGTACCATTTGGGTTGCCAGGCAAAGGCAAGGGGAGCCTTGGGGGGTTCAGACAGGGGAGGAACAGAGTGTAGTTTCAGGAAAATCAGTCCTGAGGAGGAAAGCAGTGCCGTCGGGTGAGAAAGGGGCAGTGGTGGGATCCTGCTAGGGACCATCCCCGTTTGCCCAGGACCGAGTGGTTTCTTGGGACATGGAACTTGAAGTGCTTCGTCACTCTAGATCCTGCCCTGATACCGTTCTGTCTCCCCAGGGACTGATGCCACAAACTCTAATTCTAAAAAGGTCCCTGGGAAAGGGTCCTCTATCTCCTGGGGGTAAACTCACCCGGGGCTCTGAGCCCCAGGCCTGACAGGCTCGTCCAGGGAGCTAGAAACGGGGAGGAATTAGAGCCATCTGTTCTCCACCTGGCAGAGCGAGCCTAGTCAAACCCAACTCTGTGGAATACTACCACGCAACAGAAAGGGACAGAAGGATCCAAGCAACAGTATGGATGCCTCTCAAAAACATCATGCTGAGTGAAAGAGAACAGATGCAAATGAGCACACCCTGTCTAAGTCCATGCATATGGACTTCTAGAGCAGGTTAACCTAGTCAAAACCAAAATCGAACAATGGCTGCCTCGGAGAAGTTGGGACAGGAAGGGGGGACAAGGACAACAGGAAGGGGCAACAGGAATTGGGGGAAGATAGTGATGTATTTGATAAGGGCTTGTGTTATGCAGATGTATGCATGTGATGAAACTGACTGAATCATACAGGTAACGACTGGGCGTTTCATTTTATGGATATTTTGCCTCAACAGAAAAGAAAAACTTAAAACTAGAGGCTCAGTGCCTCTAGTTTGTGCATGGGTGGGGTCCCTTGGCCTGGCCAGCGATCAGCTGGGCACCGCAGGAGGTTGGCTGTGGGAGCACACTGACCACCAGGGGGCAGCTCCTGCATTGAGCGTCTGCCCCCTGGTGGTCAGTGCGCGTCATAGCGACCGGTTGTTCTGCTGTTCGGTTGATTTGCATATTAGCCTTTTATTATATAGGATACTGAATTCTAGTTAATGTGCTGAAGTGTTTAGAGGGAATTGTACTGTTGCAACTAATTTTGAAATGGATATATGATAAAGCAAATACAGTAAAATGTTAGAGTCTAGGACCTAGACTCTAGGTGGTGAGTGTATGGGTGCTACCTGTACAATCCTTCCAACTTTGCTGTCTGTTTATAATAAAATATTAAGGGGAGGAATCTAAGTCTGATCATGTCATCCTCTGCTCAGACCCCTTCAATAATTCTAATAATTCTTCATCTCTTCCAGGGTAAAACCCAAAGCCCTGACAATGGCCTCCAACAGAATGACAGTACATTCTGGTTACCCCAGGTTTCACCTGTTATCTGGGCATAATTATAAATGCATCATCCTCTTTTATTCTCAAAGTTTGAATGACAGAATATGTGCCTGCCTTGCCTCTGAGGCCCTCCCTGACCTGACCTCATTCCCCTCCACCATACCTGTCTCCTCCCTCCCTCCCGCCCTCCCTCTGCTCCAGCCACACTGACCTCATTTCCAGGCATGCTTCCCCTCAGGACCTTTGCACTGGCTGTTCCATCTGCCCAGAATTCTCTTCCCCCAGATATCTGCATGGCTCTCTCCCTTACCTCCTTCAAGCTTTTCTTTAAATGTCTCTCAGTAAGGCCTTCCCTGAGCTTCCTATTTAAAATTGCAACCCATTCTTTCCCCATCTTCCTTACTCTATTTTTAAAAAAGTAGTTATAACTTCCTACATATGATATAATTTACTGAAAATAAGCTCCACGAGGCAGGGATTTTTTCCATTTTGTTTATGTTGTATCCCCCGGGCCTGGAAAAGTACCGAGCAAACAGCCACAATACCTGGTGCTCTGAATAAAGGAATTCCCCTCCCGAGTGGAGCTCACAGTCTGGTGTGAAAGCAAACCCAGACCATCACAGGACAATAACTAGTGCTCCATGAAATGGCAGGATGGGGGCAGGGGCATGAGAGGAAAGAAGACCCCGAAGCAGAGGTTTGAAAACAAGAAGGCACCTGCCAGCTGAAGAGGGGATGAGAGGGGCACTCCGGACAGAGCAAAGAGCATGAGCTAAGCCGAGAGGTGAAAAACAGCGAGTGCGTTTGGGAGCGATTTCCAGCAGTTCCGAGGGGAGCTGTGCAGGGTGGTGTGTCAGAGTGTGGGCTCCGTCCTGCAGGTCATGCCGACTGGAGGGTTCTGACCCAGGGCAGCAGCATGAACAGGTTCGGGTTTCTGAGACTGCCCACGTGCTGGGCGGAGAATGGACTGGGGTGGGCAAGAGTGAAGCAGGGAAACCTACAGAGAAACAGTGGGGCCCTAGAAAGGGGCAGAGGGGAGGATCCTTAGAACAGAGACTTAACGGGACATGATAGCACATGGGACATTGTGACTCCTGGATGCTCCCATCTGAGCCAACTCCTGGCACTGGGGGGCTACTGCTCTGCACAGGGGATGGCGGACACACGTTGGGAGAAGGTGGAGGCTGAGGGTCTGTGGGACATCCAGGGAGAAGTCTCAAAGGCATTTGCTCCGAGTCTGGAGGTGGGGGCAGAACTTGGAGGCAGATTCGAGGAGTAGCTGGGACCCAGCAGGGAGGAGAGCTCCATGGAGAGAAGGCGAGGCCAGGGCAGGCGGTATTTAAGGGACCAGGAAGAAGAGAGAGTGACACAGGGAGAGTAGCCCCAGAACCAGGGATAGAGAGAGTATGGCCCCGGGGAGGGGCTGGGTGGGCGTGGTAAGGTGATGATTAGGGGTGTGGCTATGGAAAAGGTCACTCGTAGGGGAGTATCGGTTGCGTAGGCCTAGGCTAAAGAACAGATGCCTGGGGCTTGGGAGCTGGGACCAGGAGGAGGACAGGAATCAGGGAGACTCAAGCTTTCAAGGCTGCTCAGAAATGGACTCCTCCTCCCCAGTCTTACTGACAGGCAAGTCTCTGGCCTCTATCCCTAAACCCTAGTGTCCTCATCTGTAAAATGGGGTAACAGGAAAAACAGCTGCCATTTACTGAGCACTTACTATGTGCCAAGCCAAGGACTCTCTATGTATTGCCTCATTTAATCCTCACAGTAGTTATTGTTACTATTACTCCCATTTTACAGATAAGAAAACAGTCACAGAGATAAGTCACTCGTTCAAGGTAACACAGTGATTGAATAGACACTGAGATTCAAACCCAGAGCCTGAATACTGGGCCATAATACTGTACTGCTGACCCATACAAGGCACTTTACAGTTTACAGAGCACTCTCATCACCTCACGGGGTGGTTGAGGGGATAATGAGATGACCCACACACCCAGGAAATGGCTGAGATTATTGGTGCGGCTGAAGAATGCCCTCCAAAGATGTCCCTGCCCTAATCCCAGAAGCTGTGACTGTTACTTTATCCACCAAATGAGACTTTGCAGCTGTGATTAAATTAAGGGCCTTGAGATGGGAAGATTATCCTGGATCATCCAGGTCCAATGTCATCACAGGGGTCCTTAGAAAAGGGAGGCAGGAGAGAGACAGAAAAGGAGACGTGCTGATGGAAGGAGAGAGAGAGAGAGAGAGAGAGAGAGAGAGAGAGAGTTTGGAAGATGCTCTGCTGCTAGGTTTGAAGATGAAAGGAGCCAAAAACTGCAGGAGGTCTGCAGAAACGGAAGAAGGCCGGGAAACTGGTTCTCCCCACAAGCCGCTGGAAGGAACCAGACCCGCAGACGCCCAGACTTTAACCCATTAAGACTTATTTTGGACTTCTGACCTCCAGGCAGTAAGATAATAAATTTGTGTTGTTTTTAGCCACTAAGTTTGTGGTATTTTGTTATAGCAGCAACAGAAAATGAATATATCACATCACTACACACCTGGCCCCCTGGCCAGCTCTGGCTCAACTACTACTACTGCAGCTGCTATCGTGAATCACCCTTACATTTTTAATAGTTCTTTAAAGTTCCAATTTGGTCCCCTCTGAATCTCAGTCTCTTCTTTGTTAAAAATAAAAATAGGGCTGGGCCTGGCCAGATGGCTCAGTTGATTGGAGCGTCGTCCTGTACACTGAGAGGTTGGGGGTTCGATTCCCAGTCAGGGCACATACCTAGGTTGCGGGCTCGATCCCTGGTCAGGGCGCATATGGGAGGCAACTGGCCAGTGTGTTTCTTTCACATCGATGTTTCTCTCTCTTTCCCTTCCTCTCTCTAAAATCAATAAACATATTTTCAGGAGAGGATTTAAAAAAATAATGATAAAATATAAAAGTAGGGCTAATATACCTGACCCTAACTCTTTTGTAGGCACAGAATGAAGGTGCTTTACATTATTTGAAGGTTCCTATAAGCTACCGGGACAGATGAGGTCTAGTTATCGCCCCATTGCTCAGATGAACAAATGAAGGGAAGGGAAATAGCCCATGCAGAGCCACACAGCTAGTAACAGAGCCAGGACTTGAACCAGGGCTTCGGACTTCAATTCTAGCACACTGAGGTTCATGTCTCAGAGCTTAGCTCACGTGCCACCTCCTCAGAGAAGCCTACCTGGAAGTCTCAGCCCATTCATTCATTCATTCATTCATTCACCAAACAGTTGCTATGGCAGCTCTGTGCCCAGTTTGGTGCTAAGAAAACTGGGGACCAAGTTCTGCCCTCAGGAGCCCACAACCTAGTGAAGACACACAGGCCAACCACCCCAAACAGCCTGATAAATACGGAGGCAATGGGGAGGGAGCACGGCGGGGGGGGGGGGGGCAAAAGAAGGGAAACCGACGATGCCTGGGGCCAGGCAAGGCTTTCTGGAGGAGGTGGTGATCGAGCTGGGGACAGATAAGACTCAGCCCAAAGTGTGGGCAGGGTTCCAGTGGAGGAATGACTACGCAGAGGCAGCGAGGTACGACGCTGTAGCTTCCTGAGGGCAGCAAAGGGGTTGGGCCATCCCGGGCCCCAAAGTCCCTCTTGGCCTCCATGATCCTGTGTACGAATGGGAATCGTGGGCCTTGGTGCCCAGAGCTTTGGTAATTGCTGGGCCCAGGTCCCTGGATTCCTCCTCTGGCTGAAGGTCAGAAAGGGTCAAAGGTCAGGGGTATAGGACAGGGTGGAGGGAGTGTTAGAGAGGCAGGGTCCTGGCTCAAGCCCCCATTCCATACCTGACTCATCATGGTGTGACTATAGGAAGATCCTCTCAGAGCTTCAAGTGACACTACCTGAGAAACGGAGCATGAGACAAAACTGGCTCCAAAGACCCTCCCCAGCCCGGACGGGGAAATGACAGGACACAAAATTACAAAAGGGTCTTTATTTGTAAAAAATCAAAGGGGCCCCTGGGGCAACAGGAAAGACAGACCAGCTTCTCAGGGGTCGGGGGCATTTGGGCAGATGCGCTTGAGTGGGGGGGGCGCCCTCCGAGTCCTCGGTGTCACCCTGGGCTGCCTCGGGGACAGGTGGCACTGGCTCAAAGACAGGGTAAGCTTCGGGGGCCTGGAGAGGAAGGGTGGACAGGCATGAGCTCCCCGGACCCAGGAGTGCAGCCTCCTGGCCTCTGCCTTCTCCAAAGCCTCCACTCCACTCCCCTCCCGGACCCAGGAGTCCAGCCCAGAGCCAGGGACCCGGCACGCAGATTAAGTGGGGGCACTGGACACAACAATACCGTTTTGGGGAAAGAAGTTGATATTTGGTATTTCTGGGAAATACATCAAGGTAGTCCCTGTGGGAAGTCAACTTTGTGGGGGACTTTCTTAAGCTAATTGTATCGTTTAGGATTTTAAAAAATAATACTTGGAGGAGCACCATGATCTTTTCAGGCTTTTAATGGTCTTAGATCAGCCCCGAGCCAACCCGCAGGACTTTGTTTCTAAAACACCCTTTCCTCTTCGTCCCAAGAACCCAGCTGTAAGCCGTCAGCTGTGTCTGAGGTCTGCGTTTCCCACCCGGACCTCAAGAGTGCAGCCCCACGCCTTGTGCTGCCCGAGTCCCATTCCCTCCCAGACCCGGGAGTCCAGCCTTCTGGCCCCTCTCACCTCAGCCTCCAGCAACTCTGGGACAGGCTCCTCCTTGGTCAGCATGGGGGGTTCATCGGTGCCGCCTGCAGTGATGCCCCCGGGATCTGGAACGGCAAGGTAACAGACATTCCCTGAGCAGCCGCTGTGCCACAGCACCGAGCGGGGGAACGAACACCAGGCACATCGGCCCCCAGCTGTGGCAGCACTGAGGCGGGAGCCGAGCACCTGGCTGCACCCCAGGAAGACACGGGAGGGACATTTAGGTGGGATCTTGATGGGTGAGTAAGATTTGAGCAGGCAGGTGGGGAGGTGGAGCGCATTTTAGGCAGAGGCAACATACACTTAGCACAAATTCTGGGGTTGGACTGCCGGCGTCCAAATCCTAACCTTGGGCTCGAGACCTAATTTCTCTGGACCTCAGTTTCCCCACCTGTAAAATGTAGATCGTTAGAGTAGCTACCACAGGAGCCTGCTGTGAGGATTAAATGAGATAATACGGGTAAAGTCCTTAGCACAGTGTCGGGCACACAGTTAAGTGCTCAATAAATGGCAGTTATGGTTTTTATATTAGTAAAGGTCCAGAAGTACAATCCAGACACGGCCATAGGCCCAAGTCATGGTGTTCCTGAAAGGGAACGATGGGGTCACGAGGGGACGGTTCACAAAGGGCCGAGAGGCCAGCTGAGAGCCACTGAGGGCTGCGAGCGGGAAAAGGACCCCGTCCAACTTGTGCTTTAGAAAAAGCCGCTCCGCCGGCTATGTGGGGGGGACTGAAGGAAGGGAGGCCTACAAGGAGGCTGGAGTTTGGTGAGGATGAGAGATGACAGAGCCTGGGGAGGGAGAGGGAGCTAGGCAATGTTGGGAGGAGGTACTGACCAGAGAGGGGGTTGACTATGTGGAAAAGAGAGAAGCTGAGGAGCACTCATGCTCAAGGCTGGTGAGCTGGGCGATCAGTTTCTCATCTATAAATGGTGATAACAATCCTCAAAGCCTTGTAGTAGGGATTAAAGGAGATAAAATAAAACATGTAAAAAGCTTAAAGAGTGTCACACAGTAAGAGCTCAATAAGTATTAGCTGTCATTATCACTTGCTATTAATTACTCTTAAGATATGCACTGTTATTTATGTCTCAACAAATATTTATTGAGCACGTACTATGTGACACTTGGTGTTCTGAAGATACAGTAGCAGACAAGATCCATGTGGACCCAACATTCAGGCGGCTGCCATGAGGTGGAAGAGGGAAAGAAAGACACTTAGGTAATAAAAGTTAAATGTACATGAAAATCCCAGTGGTAAGTTATCAACAGACCAGAAGTCAAGACAAAGGGTCCGGGACCTTCCACAGGAGTCAGGAGGGCCTCCTGAGGAGGCACCAGGAGAGGGGGAGCAGGCACAGGGATAAGCTGGTGGCTTCAACCTTGGAGAGGACACGGGACACGGGAGGGCTCCTGGGCGGCACCCAGTCCTACCTCTCTCCTGGCCTAGCCGTGGAGGCTGAGCTTCCTCCGGGACCCCGTCTGGAGGCCCGGAAGGTGATGCAGGACGGCTGGGCTGGGGGGTGCCGCCAGGGCTGGGCTCAGTGCCCTTTTGCAGGGAGCCTTCCGAATGGAAACTCTGGTTACTGTTCTCATCTGTGAGAGCAAAAGTCGAGAGGGTTGGGCCTGAGGTCCCCAGTCCCCTCCTTCAATCCCATAGTCCCCCCCTGCCCCCGTCCCAGGATCCCTACATACCATTGAGATCAAGCAGAATGAGAGGGCCACCCCCTCGTGGGCTGGCACCCCTACCCCGACGCTCCCGACCTCGGGATCTCTCTGCCCCGCCACCTGCCCTCCGTCGCTCCTGGGGATTAGAGGGGTAAGGATCAGAGATGGCGCTTGCAAAGCCCCCACCCTACAAATAAGTAAGCTGAGGCGCAGAGAAGCCAAAGGCCCTGCATGAGGTGACCGAGGTGGTGCACACTGGGTGAGGTCTTGAATTCCGGGGTCTGGAGCAGGAGAACGGGAGAAGGGGGGGAGTTGCCAATAATTGTTAACATGTGTCTCGGCTGCTGCCTTTGAGGTCTCAGAGTGGGGGCTGGAGGTGGAGGCCAGGAGGGGGAGGGGCTTGCCTGGGGTTGCACAGATGCAGGGTCTGGTGTGGGGGAGCTTGCTCACCTCCTCCTGGGGGTCCACCACTGGCACCCACTTGAAGATACGAAGGGACGTGTCGCCCACAGTCACCCAACGCTTCTCCCTGTGGGAGAGTGGGGGGACTAGGTCAGAGAGGCCTGAGCTGAGAGCCCCCCTCCGCAGCTAGACACATCTGGGGATACCTACAGAGGTGTGGGTGGTGCACAGGGAAGGGGCAGTTTTGCTAATGGGGCATAGTGAGAGGGAGAAAGAGAACCTGCAGACCCCGGGGCATACATGGAGGTGCCTCTAGTGACAGAGTATGGGGCCATGGCTCACAGACCCCGGGGGTAGACACGGGCACCAGGCTAGGGCCTGGCTTGGGATCCGGCATTCTTTCGGGAGGAGTGTCAAAGCCTTAGGGGGCGGGGCATAAATGGGGGCTCCTGCTCTGGAAGGGCACGGCTGGGGTACACGCTTTGTAGACCCCAGGGTGTAGCCAGAAGGGGACAGAGCTCTGTAGATCCGGGGCGCAGCTGGGGGACACGCCTAACACCTGGGCCACAGCTGGTGAAGGGCGGGGAGACGCCTTTGGAGGAGGAATGGCCCTGCCGGTCCCGACCCTGGCCCCGGGACAGCGCTCACCATCTCCGGACCTTCTCGATGGTCGCCATCACCTTCTTGATGTCATCCTTGGCCCGGCTCCGGGTCTCAGCCCGCACGGTCCGGCCGGCCATGCTGGCGGGGCTGGGGCCGAGGCCGAGCCCGCGGCTGGGCCGCCTCCCGTCCGGCGGGCTCAGGCTCGGCGCCAGGCCGGGTCGCGGTTCTCTCGGCCTGCCGTCCCTCCGGGAGTTGGCCGCGCCCTCCCTCGCTCCCCAACGCCTCCGCGAGTCCCCGCCCCGCTTCCTGCCGCCGCGCCCCGCCCCGCCCTGGCCAGTCCCCGGAGCGGCCCCGCAGCGCGGACCGACTGAGTCCAGGCCTGGAAGCCGGCCCGCCCCGGCCCGCCCCCTCGGGGTGCCCGGACGCGCAGCGCCCCCTGCCCGCCGCCCAGAGGGAGGTTGGGGGCAGCTCCGAGGCTGGATGCGCGTGGCGGGGCTGAGGGGTGCGTTCAGAGCACGTGGGCGCGGGGAACGGGAAGGACTGGGTCTGGGTGTGCGTCCTCTGCGCGTGAGCGCCCCTGTGACGCGCACGCGCGCGCACGTGTGTGTGTGTGTGTGTGTGTGTGTGTGTGTGTGCGCGCGCGCGCTCACCCTCGCCAGGTTGTCGAGTGTACACTGTCCAACTATTCCTTCAGCCATTCATTCAGCAGTCTGTTCACTGAGTGCCACGTACCTGCCAGACACTGCATATGAGCGGGGCTCCGCCCACGGAATGGCTAAATGAGAATGGCTGGTGCACCAAGCGCAGGGGAAGAAGGAGAGTAACTGGACCCCTCGTACCTCTGGGGGAGTGTAAATGGGTAGAGACACTTTGGAAAACGCAGTTTCCTAGTGAAGCCCAAAATACACCACAACCCTATGATGCAGCAATTCCACTCCTACATCCTCAGCACCCAACAGACATGCGTAGGTATGAGCACCAAGAGAGGCGCGAGGGGCACTGGAATGTTCACAGCACCATGGGTAATAGCCTCAGACCGGAAACAACCCATCCGGGAGAGTGGACCAGGAGCTGTAGCCCATTCACACCCTGCACACGGGAGAATGGAGTCCTTTACACCCACAAAGGGAACAAGTCTCACCAAAGACAGACTGTTCTGATTCCATGTGTGTGAAGTTCCAAACGGACAAAACTAATTAGGGTGTGAGAATCAGAACAGTGGGCACCCTTGGGCCTGGGAGGGGCTAGGAGGGGGCTCTGGGAACTGGTCATGCTCTGTTTGTTAATCTGGTGCTGGTTCCTTGGGCATATCTACTCTGTAAAAATTCATGGATGTTTGTACTTTAAATAAAGTAAAACGTTATTTAGAAGGAGCATGTCTTGGTTGATTTGAGGCTGTTTGCCAGCAGATATGACGTCTAAATGTGTGTTGTGTGTGTATTTCAAAGGTGTGGCTATTGGGTCTGTTTGTTTGGTGAGACTAGGTCCACAGAGGTTAAGGAATAGGAAGATGGTTATGGCAGCATTTGGGGAACCAAATTGCTGGGGCAAAATCCCAGCTCTGGTCGTCCAGTCACCCTGGGTAAGTCACTTGTTTCTAATTCCTCAACTATAACACGAGGGTAAGTTAGTAAGTGTATAGCTCTTAGAACAGTGCCTTGCACATTGTAAATACTCAATAAGTATTCACTGTTAATAAGTATGTGAGCCCAGCTGGAGTGGCTCAGTGGTCGAGCATTGACCCAGGAATCAAGAGGTCATCAGTTAGATTCCTGGTCAGGGCACAAGCCTGGGTTTCGAACTTGATCCCCAGTGGGGGCCTGCAGGAGGCAGCCGATCAATGATGTTTCTCTCTCTCATCGATGTTTCTATCTCTAGCTCTCTCCCTTCCTCTCTCTCTAAAAAAAAAAATCAATAAAAACGTATATTTTAAATGAGTACGTGATTGTGGGCCCTGTGAACAATCGGGTTTCATCACACCTGCTGTGCCCTCTGCCAGTAATCCCTTCCTTTCTTTATTCTGGCAATTTCCTCCCAGACACACAGCCTCTCCCCAGCCCCGTCGGTCACTTTACCTGCTGTTGTCTACGGTTTCCCCCATCAGACTGTGAGCTCCTCAGGGAACCAGGAAGCAAGTGGGTCATGTCCAGGTCCCAGCGCCCAGGACAGACGGGGCTTTTGTCTGCTCCAGGTTAGTGGAGTTGACATGTGGGTAAGACACCCCCCCCACCACCACCACCACACACACACCTGTCTCTGAAGCTTGTTCCTGTGTGAGAATGAAAGTCTATATGCAGTCAGAGCAGGTGTGTGAGCCTGGTAAGGTGAGTTGAGCTGGTGTACCTGCCCCTCTCCTAGTAGGTGCATCGTGAACAGAGAACATGACGTATCTAAGAAAGGAGGTGAACAGTATGTCTGGGCAGGTGTTGCCCAAGCCTTAGAACCCCCTCTCCCCCTCCTTCCCAGCCAAGCGAGAGTGCCGGCGCATTCCAGTCCTGCCAGCCCCACCCTTTTCAATCAACCCCAGTTTTCTCCGAAAAGCAGCCCCGGCGCCAAGCGTAGTCCCAGACCGGAGCCTGAGCCTCCTCCTGGCGTGATGCAGGGCTGCCTCCCGGCGCTGGCCCCAGTCCTCCCCCGGGGTCGAGGTCCCAAATCCACCATGCAGACGACCTGCTACCCCGCTCAGGCCCCTTTCTCAACGGGGCCGAGCAGGCAGTGAACTGGACTCCGGGACAAGGAATCTTGCCTGGGGCGGGAGAGGGGGGGAATTCTTTGGGGTTTGAGCCCTGATTGGCTGCGCCCGGGCCCGCCCCTACCCTTTCCCCCCTTCTCCCCCTCTTGGAAGGGGGGCGTGGAGGCAACCGGGATCAGCCTGGGGCCAGCATGAGCCGGAGGGAGGGAAGTCTGGGTAAGGGGCTAAAGTGTGAATGTCGAGTGCCCAAGGGGAGCAGTGGTCTGAAGGGCTGGAAGCTGGGGTCTGGGTCCCCGCTACCTTCGGGTCGGGGAAGGGAGCGGCCTGAGAGGGGGAGAGCAGGGCCCGGTGTCAGGTAACCAGCGGTGAGCTGTGGGTGAGCTGTGGGAAGGTGCTAGCGCCGGAGTTCAGGGGGGGCCTGGGGCTGTACCTTCAGGGCCGTGGGCTCAGGGGTGAGGTGACCGGTTCGAGTACACCCTGGGGGAGGACTGGGGTCGTGGCTGAGGCTGTCCCCTGGGTCCTCTTTGAATACTGGCAGAGAATCTGAGCCAGAGGGAGTGAGAGAGTCAGGAGAGGAAGTCTGTGGGCCACGGGAGATAGTGAATGACAACCAGAGACGAACGCCAAGGCTGATAAAGATAGGAATAGGCGGTGGGAAACTCAGGCGGGGTGGGGGTGGGGGTGGGGGTGGGGCGCCAGGGTTGAGAAGCCAGTACTACATTACCCAGCCTGCCCTGGGCGCGCGCGCGGGGCGTTTCGGGAAATGTAGTGCTTCCCGGGCACCACCTTTCAGCTTGTGTTTAGGAAGACTGGTCGCTGATTCCATTGATGCTGTCTGGTGCCCAGCCCAGCGCCTTGCGTAAAAAGGCTATCAGGGAGGGAATGGGATTTAAGCCTCCCAATCTGTAAAATGGGCTGAAAGGCACATTCCGGTTTGAAGTTCTGTGTTTCAGTGATGTTGAATTCCACCAATTACAGAGGTACAGAGGTATGTGAGCCCTACCCTCAAATGGCCAGTTCACACACATAAAAGAGCCATTAAAAGAACTACCTTGAAAGTATGAACAAATGGCCTTAAGAAGAAGAAAGGAGTTGATTTAAGGAAGGAGTGAATCCAAGGCTGCACTGAGGAGGCAGTATTTGAATTTAGCTTTAATAGTATTTCAACAGTGATTTGAGGACAGGGAACACATTTCACGCAGAAAAAAATGTCTGGTATCTCATTTTCCCTCAGTTGGAATGGGACAGAGCCTGGCTGGCTTAAAAGTTGGAGAATTCAGAGCTGAGCTTCTGGGTTCGGGAAGGAAGGGCCAGCCCGAAGTGGTCAGGAGCAGGGGTTGGGGCTGCCCTCATTCCGCCCCCCTTTTCCCACCAGAAGACTCCCAGGCTGACTCCTCAATCTCACCCCTTCCCCACTTGGAGGCCAAGATCCGTCAGACACACAGCCTTGCCCGCCTCCTCACCAAATATGCTGAGCAGCTCTTCCAGGAATATGTGAGTGGGGATGGGTGTGGGGGGGCCTGGGGATCAGGGAAATACAGATCATAGGGTTACTTGAGTACCCGTTTTCTCAACCTCATTTCCCAGCTGCAGAAATTGGGGCTCCAAGAGAGATCAGTAACTCGCCCCAGGCCACACAGCAATTGGAGGAGGATCATCTCTGTTCCCCAAATGCCCCTTCATCCACCTAAGCTTGGAGGCTCCCTTCTTGGTGCTTAAGACAGGCAACCTGAGAGTGTAGAGAACTCTGGTCTGGGAGTCAGGAAAGCTAGGTTCCAGACTCTGGGTTTGTCACCTCACTTCCCTGGGCCTCGGTCTCACCAGCTGTCAAAGGAGGCAGTTGAACAAGATGAGATGTGAACTCTTACTTGTGCTATGCAGAGAGGCCAAGAAGGGGTTTCAGTCTGGGTCAAAAATTCCATCCCCGGGGGACTTTTACAAAGGAGGGAGATCTGCCAATACCTTTGGTTGGGTAGAGGGCCTGCCTAAGGACAGAAGAAATTTCCCCAAATTTCTATAGTGGAGGGAGGGTATGGTTTTGAAGCAGACAGACTGTGGGCCTGCCAATCTTACTGTGACCTTGGGCAGGAATGAGAACATGAAAATAATGATGTAACAATTATTAGGTGGTGGGATAATAGAATCAGCTTTGTCCTCCTACCAACTTTCGTTCCGATTACAGTCCTGCCCTTTCCTGGATGGAGGACCCAGAGTCCTCATTTACAAAATCATCATAATTACATCACACCCATTATTGGGAAAATTAGGAGCAGTGTGCTTAAAGCAGCAAGCACAATGCCTGAACCAGAGGCAAGATGTTAGCAAAGGATAAATGGTATTGTATAGCAGTTTCACAAATTACAAATCACCTTTAGCTTTTATCTGTTCACGCACATGATAGTTATTCATGAAACCCCTGCTGTGTGCCAGGCAGGTGCAGAGGTGGGAGGGGGGCGTGAAAAAGACTAGTTCCCGTACTATCTTGCCCCCCCCCCAGCCCCCCATTCTACAGATGAGACTGAGGCTCAGAGAAGGGAAATGGTTTTGTAAGAAACTGAACAGTTAGTAAATGGAGACGGGATTTGCACCCTACTGCAAGCATGTCAAACTCTCGGCCCACGGGTCGCCCACAACAAATATTTTTGCCGCCCAGCCAATATAATGCTATGTAAGAAACGTTTTAATAAAAATTTTGTAACTTCATTTTTACAATATCCTGTTATACATAATTATTAATAACGAACAACAACGTTCGCTAATGACTTGCATTCATTTCCCTTACATGCAGGCACGCCATTTCTCTCCACTAATATTAGCAGCGATTATTTTAGCAGCCGATTGCCACATTAGTTTTGGACTGACTTGTTTGGTGTGCGCAACAGGAAATATTTCGCTTTTGGAGAACAAGAAAAATAGGTTTATTTGTGTTATGCTTATTAATTTGTGCAGGTATTCAGTGTCTGGTAAGTTAATGTTCAAGAGAAAATATTAATGGTTATTAAAATGTTCTATTATTTTATGTTAACAATTACTCATTTATTTCAGCCCTTTGTATTCAGCATGTCTCTATCAAAATAAACCCACGTTTCTATGAAAAGTGAAGCTTTTGCTTTTTTGCGGCCCCACAAACTTAAACCTTGTTCACTGACCCGTGTTAGCCTTTGGGTTTGACATGCTTGCCCTAGTGTGTTTATTGTGCCTTTCCCGGGGGCCAGGACCTGACTTAAGCCCTTTACCGTGCTCATAGCTACCTGGTGAAGTTGACAGTGTTATCTCCATTTTAGAGATGAAGAAACAAAGGCACTGGTGGTGTAAAGGTCACTTTTTTGGTTGTTTTGTATGATCACAAACACAGACGGAATTTGTCCTTTGCGAGATGGGGAAACGGAGGCCCCAGGGAGGGCGGAGCTCCGGAGCCCATTGACCGGCCTGTCTCCGCAGGTGCAGCACCAGGGAGAGCCCTTCGGGCTGCCCGGCTTCTCGCCTCCGCGGCTGCCGGCGGCGGGCTTGAGCGCCCCGGCCCCGGGCCACGCGGGCCTGCCGTTGCCCGAGCGGCTGCGGCTGGACGCGGGGGCGCTGGCCGCGCTGCCGCCGCTGCTCGACGTGGTGCGCCGCCTGCAGGCCGAGCTGAACCCGCGCGCGCCGCGCCTGCTGCGGCGCCTGGAGGAGGCCGCGCGCCAGGCCCGGGCGCTGGGCGCCGCCGTGGAGGCCGTGCTGGCCGCGCTGGGCGCCGAGCCCCGCGAGCCCCGGCCCGAGCCCGCCGCCGCCGCCGCTGCCGCCGCCGCCGCCGCCGCCGGCGTCTTCCCCGCCAAGGTGCTGGGGCTCCGCGTGTGCGGCCTCTACCGCGAGTGGGTGAGCTGCACCGAAGCCGACCTGGGCCAGCTGGTGCCCGGGGGCCCCGCCTGAGCGCGGGCGGGTCCGCAGCTCGCCGTCACCTCCTGCCGGCCGCCTCCATCTCTCTCCGTCTCTCCGCCTCTGTCGTCCTGTCTGCGTTGTACGTTCTCTCTTTCCCTAGGGACCTTCTCGTCTCAGCGTGTGACTTCCCAGTTCCGTCACACTCTTGCTTTCTCCCTCTTTTCTCCATCCCTTGGGTCTGTCCCCGCCCCCACCTTTACCCAAGTGACTTGGAGGTCACTTGTCTCCCTTTTCTCCTCACTCTTATCTCCTCTTGGCCCCGCGCGAGCATGTGTGCAGCTCAGCCTCAACTCCAGGAAGGGACACCTTGTCACTCTGTTTCCCTCCCGCCCTCCCCCAGTCCGTCCACTGCTGCCTCCCCCCTCCCACCCCACCCCTGCCCCTCCCTTTATGTCCTCCCCCTTCACTTCCCTCCGCCCTGTCCTTGCACCTCCTCTTCCTCCCAAGCCAGGTCTGTGAAGATAAACAATCGACACCTTAAAAGAGTTTCATTTCTGAGAATAAATTAATTTTTTGTAAATAAAATGTTAAAAAATAAAAAGAACACTGAAGTTACCAGTAGATGTAGTTGTTGAAGGTGGGGAGATGCCTTGAGGAGAACAGGATCCTGGGGTGTCGCCTGGGCCCAGACATATAAACACCACAGTGCAATGGGTTCCTGAGAGCCGGGTCAGGGACGCCAGCCCCTGAGGACCTGCATGTGTCCCGAGCAGGAAACAGATGTGAATCAAACCTCCATTGATGAGGAAGTGAAGCCCCTGAAGACAGGAAGTTGTCACCGTGGCCACAGTCAGAAAAGGAGACCAGGGGAGGACGTGAGCTCCAGCAAAAGGAAGAGGCCTGTCTGCTCCACACATCCGCATCTCCCCCCAGGAAACGAGGGAGAGACTGCAGGCCCCCGCCCTCCCCACAATGACAGGAAGGGGCGGCCTCAGGAGAGCCCAGGAAGGAGGCCAACGTCTGTCCGTTCCCAGGAGCGGGGGAGTGAAGCCTCTTCAAAGCGGTACTTCTCTCCACCCAGGAAGTGGCCACCAGACCCCGGAGTGGTGATGCATGGGATGATAGCCGTGGCGTCCCACCAGATCTGGACGGGAGGCCATGGGGCCTGGGAAGGCCCAGCCAACAGGGAATTGAGGCTGGTTCCCAGGAAATATTCCCATGACGTGGCACACTAACCCTGTCCGATAGCCAAGCAGCAAGGCAGAAAGGCCAGGAGAAGGGTTGCAGCCTCTGACAGGAAGTCCTGCCTCCTCTCTCCAGGGTACTTGCCCTTGAGCAGAGCCAAGTCCCTCACAGCTCGGCCTGCCCAGTGGCCATATTCCCGGGTCACTACATAGCCTCGACATTTCCTCTCGAAGGCTGAGGCCCCCAAGGTGACAAGCCCGACAGTGTCCTCTTCGGGGGGATGGGCAGGCCCAGGGCAGTCACGATGGCAGCCACGTTGCCCAGCAGGCCGTGGGCCCGGAGCCTCGCAGCCCCCAGCTGAGCCAGCGGGAGAGGACTGCCAGGGTTCAGGTAGCTCTGGTCGTCGCCCACAAGCTGAAGGTGCTGGGTCAAGGCCAGGAAGGCCCCCTGGGCACGGCCCAGCCGCTCCCCGTCATCCAAGGCATGCCAGGCCTTGAAGGAGACAGCGGCAGGTGGCAGGGGCTGAGAAGCCAGGGTCGCTAAAAGGGCTGCCCTGGTACTGGAGCTGCGTGAGGGACAGAGGCAGAAGTGAGCGTACCCTGAAGCTCCCCATGATTTCACATCTGCCTTCTATGCGACAGCATCTTCCCAAGGGGAGTTGCCACCCACTACACCTCAGAGAGTCGGTGAGATGTCCCAGCACAGGGCCTGGGCTCAACAGGCTTCCATTTTAGCTTCCTCCACGTATAAGTTGTGCAAGTTTGAATCACGGTTTCAATAATTCCCATGTGGCAGTATTGTCATGAGATGATAAGAAGTAATATATATAAAGCCCTTAGCACAGCACCTGGCATACAATAAGAGCATGATAAGCCACCACTAATAATAAATGTTAATATGAACACAGATTATATTATTTATTATAATATGTTCTGCCTAAATATGTTATTGACAATGTAGTTACAGCCCTGTCTATTTCTTTTTTTATTTACAGCATTTAGTTGTTTGTGTTTGTTAATTTTATTATAATCTATATACATAAAAGCCTAATATGCAAATTGTCCCCTCAGAAGTTTGACCGGGAGTTCCATCACTCGCTATGACATGCACTGACCACCAGGGGGTGGCATGGAATGAAAGAAGGCCCCGGCCGGCAGCCAGAAGGCCCCGATTGGCCCTGATTGCTGGCCAGGCCTAGGGACCCTACCTGTGCACTAATTTCGTGCACTGGGCCTCTGGTCAATAAATAACTGTTGATATTATTAAATCTCATTGAGTGCCTTCTCCATTAAAGTTCTTGCCTCCACAAACCTACACCCACAGAATCTTAGTGCTCACTGCACTGATAAATCCCCTCATTGATAGATACATCACCTAGTCCTACATCCCCATTTCACAGGAGAAACGGGCTCAGGGTGCCCAAAGCTACCAGGGAATGGTGGAAGGTGTAAGACTAGAAACTAGATTTAGCACCTTCACATGGGCCTGGAATATAGGACAGTGGAAGAGTCACAAACTCCTGAGGTTCAGGGCCCGGCAGGTCATGTGACTTGGGGAGGAAAGCAGGAGCTCTGGTCAGCAGGACTCCTGCGCCTGTTTTAGACAGGCATCATGTTCAGAACTGAACAAGCCCTGCACGGCCCCCACAGGAAACAGACCTGGCCAAGAGGCTCCAGTTTGAACTTCCAGACAGTTGCGGGGTGTGGGGAGAATGGCATTGAATGTCACAGACCTGGTTTAAGATCCTGGCACTTCCAGGTATTGCTGCGTGACCTCCAGCAAACTATTCACCCTCTCTCAGACTCCGTTTTCCTATCTGTGAAGTGGATTGTAAGTCCCTGTCTCAGAACTTCCGGAGAGCTCAGTGAGATAATGGGAGGGAGTGCCCCGCAGGGCATAAGGATCAAATAAGCCACACAGCCCGGTGCCTGTGAGAGAATCATGACGGGTAAAGCCCTCCCTCTGGGTGCTTCCTTTGAATCTTGTAACAGTCCCGAGAGAGAGGTCAGCAAAGGCAGGATCACCAGCCCATTTTGCAGATGAGGAAGCTGAGGCAGGGAGAGAAAGAATGACTTGCCCAAGGTCACCAGCCGTCAGTGACAGTGTTCATGTGGGTGTGTGTCTAGTTGACTGAGCCCCTGTACTCTCCGACCCATGCAGGAACCTTCCCCTGACCTTGCTCTTTCCCCCTGCACAGAGCAGGGCCCGGAGGGCAGTGTCCCCGCCCCTCACTCCCTCTCATGCCCAGCATCACTCACATACGTCTGCAGGAGCACTGGCGTATTCTTCTGCTTGCAGAGGGCCAGGCTATAGGCTTGACTGATGGGCTCAGCTGGGGAGATGGGGGGCCCCCGGACTGAGGGGTGGCCGCAGCAGGGTCAGCAGGCAGAGGGGGGCTGGCAGAAGGCATCAGAGGTCAGCACCAGTCCCCAACTCCGCCCACTCATTCATTTACTCCTCATAACAACCTAAACGGGAACAGCCCTTGTGGCCGGCAACAATCTTGTGTATCCAAATCAGGGCAGAGTAACCCTGAATGTAGATTATTTCCAGCCCAGAACATTCCCTTGAACTCCAGACCCATGTGATCAACTTCCTGCTCGACATTTCCCCTTAGATACTAATAAGCACCCCAAACTCAAAATACGCACCACTCAGCTCTGGATCCCCCCTCCCCCAGTCTCCCCCATCTCTGATAAGAGCACTTCTCTTCTTCCAGTTGCTCAGGTCAAAGTCATGGGTCTCTCTGGGGCCCCACCGTAAATCCTGTTGGCTGCGTCCTTAAAGGTAGCCAGCACACGTCTGTGCTCCTGGAACCTAGTGCTCATGACAAGGGTATATTCACTTTGCGGAAATTCACTGAGCTGTACACTTATGGTGTGCACTTTTCTGTATGTTTGTCATTTGCAATCAAACATTTTAAAAGATGAAAAGATGTGTCCAGAATCTAACCACTTCTCCCCTCCGGCAGCTCCCACCTGAATCCCAGCCGCCAGCACCTCTCACCGGACCTCCCCGCTGGTCTCTGCTCCCACCTTGCCTCCCCGCACCCTCCTGCAACCCCGAGTCCAACTAGATCCCTCCTCTGCCTGAACCCTCCTTGGCTCCCACCTCACACAGAGTGAAGGCCGAAGTCTTCGGTGTGGCTGGGAAGGCCTGGCCCCTCTGTACTAGCTCCTTGCATTCCCCCTCGGGCCTGCCAGGACCACCCCAAAACCTCCCCAAGGCTGCCTCCTTCTTGTACTTCAGGCCTCAACTCATATATCAAAACCTCTCCCTCTCCCGGATTTATAGCTTCACAGACTCTCATGCTACTTGCAACTGCGTCGTTTATTTCTTTGTCTACGTGCTTGTTGCTGTCTCTCTCCCTAGACTGTTGGCTCCAGGAAAGAGGAAACCTCACCTGGTTCATTCACTGCTGGTCCCCCAGCACCTAGCATAGAGCTTTTTAAAAATTGATTTGAGCCAAAACCGGTTTGGCTCAGTGGATAGAGCGTCGGCCTGCGGACTGAAGGGTCCCAGGTTCAAATCTGGTCAAGGGCATGTGCATTGGTTGCGGGCACATCCCTGGTGGGGGGCGTGCGGGGGGCAGCTGGTCGATGTTTCTCTCTCATCGATGTTTCTAGCTCTCTATCCCTCTCTCTTCCTCTCTGTGAAAAATCAATAAAATATATTTTAAAAAAATTGATTTGAGAGAGAGAGGAAGGGAGAGGGAGAGAGAGATGGAAACATCACTGATGAGAGAGAATCATTGATCTGCTGCCTCCTGCATGCCCCCCACTGGGGATCGTGCCCGCAACCCGGGCATATGCCCTGACTGGGAATCGAACCAGTGACCTCTTGGTTCATGGGTCGATGCTCAACCACTGAGCCACACGGCCAGGGCTAGCATAGAGCCTAATATTTGTTGACTGGATGAAGGCTGCCATGAACATCCTTACCCCAGCTCTTTGGACACAGTTGAAAGTGTGAATATCGGGATTGGAGGGTACACTCATTTTAAATCTGAATAAATGCTGCTGAACTGTCCTCTCAGAGATCAGGCCCAGGTTATGTTCCCACCAAAGGCGTGAGGCTCAGAGAGGGGGCGTTACCTAAGGTTGCCAGCAGAAAGCAATGGAGATGACCGGCAAACCAGGATGGCCTCCTTTATTCTCCTTTCTCCATTCCTGAGTTCCTAGTAGTTCAGAACCTAAGGGAAGGCCATTCATTCATTCATTCATTCATTCATTCATTTAGCAAATTTGGATCATTGCACTCACCTTCTATCACACAGCATTCTGATTTACTTATTTATTAAATGAACTAGAGGCCTGGCGCACGAAATTTGTGCACGGGGGGGGGGGGGGGTCCTCTCAGCCCAGCCTGCACCCTCTCCAATCTGGGACCCCTTGGGGGATGTCAGACTGCTGGTTTAGGCCCAATCCCTGGGATCCAGCCTAAACTGGCATTCGGACATCCCTCTCACAATCCTGAACCACTGGCTCCTAATCACTCACCTGCCTGCCTGCCTGGTCTCCCCTAACTGCGCCCCCCCTGCCGGCCTGGTCACCCCTAACTGCCCCCCTGCAGGCCTGGTCACCTCTTACTGACCCTCTGCCGGCCTGGTTGTCCCCAACTGCCCTGCCCCCCTCTGCTGGTCTGGTCACCCCTAACTGCCCCCCTGCAGGCCTGGTTGCCCCCAACTCTCCCCCCTGCTGGCCTGGTCATTTCTTACTGCCACCCCCCCACCAGCCTGGTCGCTCCAGGCAGCCTGCTGTTCAGTCCTTTGGTCGTCCTTCACTAACCCCCCCTGCTGGCCTGGTCACCCCACACAGCCTGCTTGTTCAGTTGTTTGGTCATCCCTCACTAACACCCCTGCTGGCCTGGTCGTAGGCAGCCATCTTGTGAGGGTTAATTTGCATATTACCTCTTTATTATATAGGATTGTCTGTGTACAGAATGAAATCTCCATGAGACCATACATAGATTTTTGTCTGGTTGCTCACTGCTCTATCCCCAATACTTAGAGTATTAGCTAGCACGAAATAGTCACTCAAACACTATTTCTTGAATGAATGAATGAATGAATGAATGAAGCCTCCTGTGTGTAAGGATTTGGTGGTTCTCCATAGATGCAAAGACAACCAGGCACAGCTGGGCCAGAGGGCCCGGACACTGCCCCTCCCCTGCTGGTCTCTGGGGCCCTGGGGCCCCATCCCCTCACTCACCCAGAGAACAGCTCATGCTCTCTCCTTGGCTCCTTCCTCTGCAGTCTCGGGGTTGTTCTGGGGCACCTGTCCTCCTGTCCCTCAGATGGCTTTATAGCTGGGGCTGAGTCCTGAGAGGGAAGGAGGGAGTCCCAGGGGGACGGGGAGGGGGATGTGAGGAGCTCCAGAGGCAGGGAGCAGGCTGGGCAGGGGACACTGAGATGACATCCTAGTCCTCTACAGCCCCCCAAATTCGACCTTAAACCCTGGTTGCTGGGAGGGAGGGGGCAAGGGCAGGGAGGGATGACAGGGGACAAAAGGGCCGCCCAGTTCCCTGCAGCTCCGCACGTCCTGGGATCCAGTTTTCCAGGAGGAGGTGGCCCCCTGCTCCACCCCACAGAGACCCAGGCATCGGGCCCTGGTTCCGGAGGAATTTGCAAAAGGGACAGGAGGGGTGGCCTGTGAGCAACACCGCCCACACCCAGGTGCACCTTCGACACAGGAGCGAGCACATGTCTACACACACGTTGGTACGAGGGCACACAGCAGACGTGTACACACACTTTCATCTGTTCATTCATTCAAGTATGTATTGACACCTACTGCCTGCTGGACCTGTTCCAGGTGCTGGGATGGAACAGAGAACAAGTCAGACAAAAGTCCTTGCGCCTCTGGAGCTGACACTTCAGGCCTTCACACACGTATCACATACACCCAGCCAGGCCTGCACACATTACACAGGGAGAGCCTGTGTATAGACGAGTCCACATGTGTCCACACAGATGCACAGATATGTGAGTGCATAGCCACAACTGGAGGCCTCGCCAGAGGTGCATTCATGGAGCAGACATGAACATACTTGGGTATATACACACCATGGCATGTGTGTGCACACAGACATACATGCAGCAGGGGGCAGGAGTACTGAGATCGGGCCACATCTCAGTCTTTGCTATCCTGGGAGGTCGTGGGCCAATGGCTGCTCTCTGCCCAGGCACAGCACACCCAGACACGCAGACGTGCATCTGAAGCCCTCCCTGCTCCAAGCCTGTGCTAGAGGCGGTGGGGGGTGGGGGGGCAGGTCCTGGGTCTGGTCCCTCTCCAGTGCTTTCCTAGTCTCTTCCTAGGGATCATTGTTCAATTCTCAGTCTCTGGCCCTAGCTGGTTTGGCTCAGTGGATAGAGTGTCGGCCTGTGGACTGAAGGGTCCCAGGTTCAATTCCAGTCAAGGGCACACGCCCAGGTTGCACTCTCAATCCCCAGTAGGGGGCATGCAGGAGGCAGCCAATCAATGATTCTCTCTCATCATTGATGTTTCTATCTCTCTCTTCCTTTCCCTTCCTCTCTAAAATCCATAAAATATATCCTATATAATAAAAGGGTAATATGCAAATTGACCCTAACAGCAGACCGACCAGAACGACGGCTTGACCAGTCACTATGAGGCGCACTGACCACCTCTTGGTCCTTTTCCCCGGCCGGCAGGCTCCCATCGCCCGATGGCGAACTGGGAACCAGGGGTGGGTGGCGGTGGCGGTGGGGGGTGGGAGTGAGGCCGGCTGCCGGCAGCCTGGGAAGATGGCCCTGATCGCAGGCCAGGCCCAGGGACCGTACCCGCGCATGAATTTCACGTGCCGGGCCTCTAGTCTGTTTATAAAAAGTTCTCAGCCTCCGCCCACCTGCTGAGTCAGAGCCCGTAAATCAGAACAAACTGCTTCCATCCAGCTTGGGGCTGGAATACTGCTCTACCCTCCCAGCACTGGGGGCTGGAGTGGAGGGAGAAGGCCGCCCCCTTCCTGCTTAGGCAGGAGATACATCTGCTCATTCGTTCGTGTATACATGCCACCGGCAAATACCGGTGGAGTCCCTGCTGGGTGCTGGCACCGGTGAGGAGCTGGGCAGGCCAGGACCCGCCCTTACCGGCTCCGTCCAGTGCAGGAGCCCAACAACAGACATGTGAACAGATAAAAAGTGTCCTGAGGCAGCAAAGTGCAGAGGAGAAGCCAATGTAAGTCCATGTGATTAGCTGGTGGTCAAGGAGACTCATAAGGAGCCTGAGGCCCAGAGGGGTGTGGCTACTTACCTGGAGTCACACAGCAAGGCCAGGACAGACCCTAGACTCCTGCCCCCCAGCTTGGGACTGGATCTGGGGTGTCCCTGACCTGAACTGTGAGCTGAAGGAGGAAAGAGGTTGAAGGGAAGATGGGTTCTGAGGAGAAGGATCCTAAACTGAGACTCCAAGGCGAGGTGAGTGTGTGTGTGTGTGGGAGAGGGGGGGCTGGGCTGCTAGACAGGACTGTACTTGGGGGGCGGTGATGTCAGGGGATTAGACTAGGCCCATTGGCTGGCTGCACTGAGCGTAGGCCAGGCCGGGTAGTGGAGGAGGAGGAGAGGGGGCGGGAGGGGAAGAGGGAAGCAGGCAGCGGACCAGGCGCCGTTCACAGGGGAGCAGAGGGCAGGCCACCCTCACCGGCCACACCCTCTCCCACTTCTCTCAGGGGCTTCACTTTCTCTCTTTCTGGACCCCCGGGCGCACCTTCCCGGGACTCGGCCCCCATCCCAGGCCCAGCCCCACTGTCCAAGGCGCCTGTCTCGGCAGAGGTCACTAGAGGTCACTAGCTCTGCCGCGCTGGCCAGCCCACCTGTCTCCCTCGCTACTTTGTTCTCACCAACAGCTGGTGCCTGAGGATCCTAGCAACTTAGGGGTCGGCAGACAGGTTCGGACCCTGCCTTTGTTCCTCACTAGCTTTGGCAAGTCACTCACCCTCCCTGAGCCTCAGTCTGTTTCCTCAACTGGAAACCGGGATGATAATAGCCACCTCCCAGGCTTTCACCGACTCCGCCCACCAAGCGCCCTGGCCCCTGAAGGGTTTCCCCAATGGCACATAACGCTTCCTCCGTGTCCCGCCATTCCATGCTTGGAGCCCAACGCCCACACACGAGCTCCCAAGAGATCTGTCCTGTCCATCTCCCAGGTCACTCAGCATGACCCCAATGCCACCTGGCAGGTCACAGCATGGAGCCATTCAGAACAAATAACCATGAACTCTAACCCAGACCCTCACTCTGGCCCCAGTATGAAGTCCAACTCCATCCCCACCCTGACTGCACAGCGTCACCCCTCCTTCTCCGGGCAGAGAACAGTGTGTGCAAAGGCCCTGAGGTGGGAGCATGCTCAGTGGGGTTGAGGACACTAGAGAGCAGAGATTGTTGCTTGGTGAGATAGAACACGACAAGGAAGAGCAAGGGCTGTCCTGCCCCCTCCCGCCACCCCCATCCCTTTCCTTGACTCCCCAGCGCTCTCAGGAGAAAGTTAGTTCCCACTCTGTAGCCTGGCCTTCGAGGCCTTCAACCCCAAGTCCCTGTGCACCCTCAATCCTTCTTTCTTGCTTTTCCCAACTTCTGCCTCAGCTACACAGCCAGCTTTTTTTTTAAAAAAAAAAAAAATCCTCATCTGAGGATATGTTTTTATGGATTTTAGAGAGAGAGGAAGGGAGAAAGAAACGTTGATGTGAGAGAGAAACATTGATTGGTACCCGCCCCGACTGGGGATCAAACCTGCAACCTTCTGACGTGTGGGATGACGCTCCAACCGCCGCGCCTCCCGGCCAGGGCCACACAACTGCTCACAGGCTGCTCAGCACCAGGCCTTTCTCCGGGCTCCTCCGTGTAGAAAGCGCTCCTGCCCCCGCTTACCTGGCACAGCCCTTCTCACATTTTCAACTTCAACTCGGGTTTTGCCTCCTCTGGGAAGTTTTCCCTCTCCTCTGCCCTCTCTGGGCTCCCACAGCCCCCTCTGCACCCCCCGTCCATTCACTGATCACCCCACACTGTAACTCTCAGTCTCCTAGAGAGTCACAAATATCTGTGTTTTCCGATGGTCTTAGGCGACCCTGCTAGCGGTTCTCAACCTGTGGGTCGCGCACAGGTTGAGAACCGCTGCTCTAGAGCCTAAGACCATCGGAAAACACAGATATTTACATTATGATTCATTAACAGTAGCAAAATTACAGTTATGAAGTAGCAACGAAAATAATTTTATGGTTGGGGGTCACCACAACGTGAGGAGCTGTATTAAAGGGTCGCGGCATTAGGAAGGTTGGGATCCACTGCTGTGAGCCAGCGGTGCCTCCACAGCGCCCCGTGCCCAGGCTCAGGCGCGTGAGCCGGGGACCCCGGAGTGGAAGCAGGAGTGGTCCTACTTACCGTCACTCCCAGGGACATCCTTGGGGAGCCTGTGCTTCCAGCCCCCCAACTTGAGACTCTGTGGGTCTAGAAATCCCAGTTCCCAGAGTGGGAGGCACATTTCCACTGGGGACATGGCTAGAGCCCCAATAACTTCAGAGCTACACCTGCCTCCTGGTTGGTCACTTTGGCCTCCTGGTGCCAATACAGCGGCAGAAAGGAAAGGCCTTGCCACGCGGCCTGGGTAACACACCCTGGTCCTCACGTCATGGGGCACTCGGGTGATCCACTGGGACGTCTCCAGACACCCAGGCTGTTTTATTTTAAGGAGGCAAGTTCCATGACCACGGCCTGAAGGGCGTGGTAACCAGGGACTCAACCCTTCAGGGATGAGGGCCAGGGTCAACCTACCAGGCAAGCTTTGGAGACAGCAGAGAGAAGCCAGCTGTAGAAGGGGGTGGGGGTGGGGGGCGCGGTGGCGGGGCTGGGGGAGGCTAGATGAGTGAATGGCAGAGGAAGGAGCTGATGAATATCAGTTAAGGCTCTAGAACTAATTCTCCTCTTCTACGTTTACTCAGAAATTATGACCAATCGGAATGCTGCAGGAGCTATAGCTGGATGGAGTGACCTCCTGGGAAAGGAAGGTTCTTGTTAGGTCGAGGCATGGGGGAAAGACCACAGCCATGCAAGCACCCGCAAGGTAGATGGTGACGAAGATAACTGGCAGATAACTGGCCCCTTCCCAGAACCTTGCTAGCCTTCCCAAACCCCTGCCCGAGGCAGGAATTCCACATCTCTCATGCTCTCCACCCTCCCCTCACCAAACGGCTGTATAAAGGAAGTACCTAAGCCCCTGTTTTGGCGCGAACTCCCCTGGCCCACTCTCGGACCGGTGAGTTTCGCCCGGGAGCGCAAGATTAAAACCTCCCCCCTTTTCCATGGCCTGGACTCTGTGTCTTGTTTCCTGCGTCGCAAACCTTTCATCTGGTGCCGAAACCCGGGTGGGGATTGAGTGTGTATCCCATTTGGGGTACCCCTCCCCACTTGTTTCCGCGGAACCCTCAGGCTTCTTTCCAGCTCGGCAGCGTCAGTTGGTGAGTCCCAGTCCCTATTGATTCCTAGGGTCCTCCGTCGGCGTCTCTGTCCGTAAACCGCGGTCCGCGTCAGAGATTGCTTTCCGGGCATAGCCCTCCGGACCTTTCCAGGAAAGGTTCTGACCCTGGGGGGTAGTGAAGACGTTCCTACTCCACCTTGGTCTCCGGCCTTTTGGCCTCACTCTGATCCCAGGGGGTCGGCGAGAGACGTCTCCCACCATCCCTCGGATTCCGTCCGTAGCCTTGGCTCAATGATTGGGACGCTGATCCTTGGGCCTCGCTACTGACCCTAGGCTTCAAAATGGGCACCAGAAACCCAAAACTGACCCGCAGGCGCCGCTGGGTGCCTGCTCACCAATCTGGCTAAGCTGGGCCTGTCCCGGGATCTGCGTCCTAAACGCCTCTTTACTTCTGTACCGTGGCATGGCCTCAGTATGAATTGGACAATAGGTCACAGTGGCCTGAACATGGGACTTCGATTTTAACATCCTGACCGACCTTAACAACTTCTGCCAACGAGCTGGGAAGGGCCTGGAGGTTCCATGTGTCCAGGCCTTTTTCAATCTGCGCTCCCGTCCCTCCCTCTGCTCCTCTGTTCTCTCTGACTCTGTCCTCTGCTCCTTCTTATCTCTGACTCTGGATCCAGCTGCTCTCTCACTTCCACCCCTCTTCCTCCCGCCGAACGCTTTCGGCCCCCTCCTCTTCCTCCTTCTTCGCCACGGCTCCCTTTCTTCCCCATGGCAGGTGCTTTCTGCTTTCTCGGCAGCACCTCACCTGCCCACCCGCGGCTTCCGTGGCCGTGGGCAACACCACCGCGACCGTGCCGCTCCCTCCCGCGGCCGCCGCTGCGCTTTCTTCCCCGCGGCCGCAACCATCGCCGCCGCACAGCAGGAGAGCCGCCCGCCCGCCATCCCGCAAGCTGCTCTGAACAGCTGGCTCCCGCGCTCCGGGGTGGGGGAGCGGAGGCGGCAGGGGAGCAGGCGTGGGGAGGGCGGGCAGTGCCACTGGCTCAGGCACAGGACGCCCCGGACAGCGACCGGGCTCGGACCCCCGAGCCCCCGGGTCCGCGGCCCCGCCTCCTCCTCCTCCTCCCCTCCGACTCGCCGGCCTCCCTGCAACAGGGCTCCTTCCGCCCTGCCTCCTTCTGCCCTGCCTTCCGCTCCCTCCCTTCCCCCATCCTCACTCCCCGACCTCCCCAGGCCGTTCCTCATCAGGAACCAGGCTGGGTGTACCCACTAGATACCCCGGAAGGGCGCCAACATTGCGACCAGATGCCTAATAACCGGCCTACAGGCCGTCTCCCACAAGGTAGTTAATTTTGACAAGCTGAGGGAAGTTACTCAGGGACCAGCTGAGAACCCCGCAGTCTTCCTTAACAGGCTGACTGAGGCTCTGACCTTATATACTCGCCTAGACCCTGGGTCCCCGGCCAGAGCAACAGTTCTAGCCACTCACTTCATTTCGCAGTCAGCCCCAGATATCCGAAAAAAAAAAAAAAAAAAAGGTGGCCCTCAGACCCCTGTCCGGGATCTGGTGAATATGGCATTTAAGGTTTTCAACGCCCGTGAGGAGCAGGCAGTTTACGCCCGCCTTCAACAGGAGATGAGTCTGCAAACCCAAACCTTGCTACCTTTGGGGCCGGCCGGCAGCCACGTTTGGTCCAAAAGGGACTGTGCGTGGTGGGGGTGCAACGAGAGGATGTTTCCAGTGCAGAAACGAAGGCCACAGTGCCCCCAACCCTGGGCTCCAGCCCGGCCCTGCCCGGCGTGCGGTCAAAGCGGCCCCTGGAAAAGTGACGGGCCCTCTGCGTCTCAACGTAGAGGGGCCGTCCTTCCAGGTCATGACCCGCTGCTGGCCACACTGGAACTGGCTGAAGGCTGAAGATGGCAGGACTCGACGACCCATCACCCTCGCCGGGCCCCCAGGTAAACGCTCAAGGTAGTGGGTAAGCAGATCTCCTTCCTGATCATACGGGGGCTACGGCTCTGTCCTTGCCCTCCTTTTCCAGGCCATTGCCCCTTCCACGATCTCGGTCATGGGTATTGACGGCAAACATGCTCTGGCCTCAGCGCCTTCTCACCCCGCCCTCTCCCCCTCTCCTCCCTCCTTAGAGAACAACTTTCTTGCTGACACAGGCTTATCAGAAACTCAGTTCTGAATTCAAGCAGTTAGAGGCCTGTTCCAAGAAGTTTTAAAGTTAACTGTTGACAAGGATTTTAAAAGGACCCACTCACCTGGACAGTCCTGCCCCAGGGGTTCAGAGACAGCCCTCATCTGTTTGGCCAGGCCTAACAGAGCCCTCCGACAATGCTCATTAGAACCCAGCACTTTCCTCCAGTATGGAGATGATCTCCTTCTCTGCAGCCCCTCCCTGGACATGTCTCAGAGGCATACAGCTGGCCTCTGCTGGTAGGATTCTTCCAGCCTTCACCCCGCAGCCTACCTGACCATACAGCTTGATCCCACGGTTCGGTTCGGGAATGGCAGCCCTGCCTCCGGGCTCTGGCTGCAGCTGCTGCTCTCACCACGGAGGCCCAGAAGATTTGCCTCCAGCAACCCCTACAGGTCTTCTCCAAGATCTTCTGTCACACAGGTCCTTATCTCTCCTTGTCCCCTCTCCCATGCAGGAACTCCATCTCCTGCTCCTGGAGAGTCCTTACATCTCCCTAACTCAGTCCCCAGCTCTGAACCCAGCCACACTCCTTCCTGCTGCCTCCACCCAACCTGCAGCTACCCCTGAGGGAGGCAGCAGGAACTGAGGGCACACTTTTTGAGTCCAGGTCCCATTCTCTATGTCCAGCCTCACAGATTGAGAGGCATCTCAGGTTTCTTTTTCCATTGACCTGACCACCTGTACTCCCCGACATCTCACAGCCATTAGCCACCTCATGTCTACACAGCATCTTACTAAATTCCCCCATTCACTCTTTTCCCATTCTACCTTGGTGCCCAGCCAGGGCTACCATGCATCCCCTCTTAAAACCCAGTTGTCCCAAACCACAGTCACCTACCTCAGTTTCACTCTCTTACCCCAAAAGGCCAAGCCATTCCTTGGACTGTAAACGCCTTATCTCCTCTATGATCATTATCTCTAGGAAGAATGTGGCCATTTGGGACTGAAGCGGCTAGAGGCCTGGCTAGCCTGGGAACTGGCTGCGGAGCCTGCTCCCTCCCCCATCGCCTTTTAGAAATACTGAATAGAAGGTCTAAGGCATGGTTATGCATTTTTGAAGGACATAGAAGGAAGATTTGAAGGCTAATTTGAAATTGTGAAGGTTTTTGTGAAGGTTGTGCATGTGATGAGATGGAGAAGAGAAAGAAAGAAAAAAAAGAAAGAAGTTACTCTGAGCAAGAAAGTGAGGGTTCAGTCTCCAAGCCTGGCAGGACAAGGTTGCTGGATACTTCTTAAGCTAAACCAGAATATTCAGTGTCTAACCTCTTATCCAACCATCCAGGTCTCCAAAAGCATCCTACAGGCCGAAAATTCCCTTAAAGGGAAGCTGCCTGATTCCCCCCGGGTAGAAGTCCTATCTTCTTGGCTCCAATTTATCCAACACACTCTACTATTCCTTAATGAGACCCACACCCTGCCCAATGTCTCCCACTGCTTTTTATGTGTCTCTCTCCAAAGACCATTGCTGGCTGCCGTCCCACTCATGACTCCTCCAGGAACTCAAGGACATGGTGAATGTCAGCCTCCCCTGGCTGGCATTCCCCTCTAGAAACCCGAAACTCCAGAGCCCACCTTGCCCCCGTGGATATGCTACCAGACCAGCAACGCGGTAACTGTGGGACGGGTCACTTGGAACTATACCCAAAACCACATGCAGCCAGTCCCACCAAGTCCAGCCCGGGTACCTTCTTTTGGTGCAACGGCACCTTAAGCAACTGCATCAACTCCTCTGACCCCGGGCCTTGCTTCGGGGTCACAGTAGTTCCCCAGCTAACCTTGTATGGAGAGTCGGAGCTTAACTGGTTGCTCCCTTCATCCCACCCCCGGGCCCACAGGGCCGCCTTCCTCCCTGTCATGTTGGGGGTAAGTATCGCTGCCTCATAGGCCTCGCTGGGGGAGGTCCTCGGGAACAGCATAATCTCTGCTCAGGATTACCTCCTTAGCCTCCCTGCAGCGGCAAGTAACATCGGTAGACGTGCAAGACACTCCTGGAACAACTCTCTTTAGAGCTACCTGGACCCTACCTCTGATAGGGCCCCCAATTCTCATCTGTGTCTTTTTTTCCCTAGCTCCCTGCCTCCTCAAATTCATCCGCTCCCGGATCGCAGAAATGTGACTGTAAACCAGCTCCTGCTCCATCCCTACACTCGGCTGCCCCTCAACCCGCCTCTGCCTGACCCTGGCCTTTAACATCCCCCACCCTCTTCGCCCCTGGTCAGCAGGAAGTAGCCAGGACGATTTCGGCGCCCCCTATCACCAAAAAGGCTGGGATGTTAGGTCGAGGCATGGGGGAAAGACCACAGCCATGCAAGCACCCGCAAGGTAGATGGTGACGAAGATAACTGGCAGATAACTGGCCCCTTCCCAGAACCTTGCTAGCCTTCCCAAACCCCTGCCCGAGGCAGGAATTCCACATCTCTCATGCTCTCCACCCTCCCCTCACCAAACGGCTGTATAAAGGAAGTACCTAAGCCCCTGTTTTGGCGCGAACTCCCCTGGCCCACTCTCGGACCGGTGAGTTTCGCCCGGGAGCGCAAGATTAAAACCTCCCCCCTTTTTCATGGCCTGGACTCTGTGTCTTGTTTCCTGCGTCGCAAACCTTTCAGTTCTGAGCTGCCCCAGATCCCTTTCCAATAGTGACCCCCCCCCCCCCGCTGCCCCTGCCCCTCCTCATGGCAGACCTTGCCCAGTGTCTGAACGGTCTGGATGCCTCCAGGTGGAACTAACTTGGTGGGACCATTGGGGCTCCATAACTCTCTCTAGACTAAGCTCGTCACCAGCGCAGACCACATTGTTGCTCAGCTTTTCCTCACTGCCCTGTCCCGATGGCCTCATTCTCCTTCTTCTAGAACAATTCCCCAGGCACGTGGTCAAGAACTCCCATTCTGGGCTCTGTTTCTCAGGAACCTGATAGAAGGCAGATTCCGTCCTAACACCATTTTAAAAATGTGTTACATGTGAGAGAGAGCTCTAAAATTACTAAGCAAAAACATAGACAGATACTTTAAAAGTTGGGCTAAGAGAAAGCCTTCAAAAGAGAGTCACAAAACACACTTACTAAAGTAAAAGGTTAAAGGTTGATAAATTTAAAGGCATCTCTCTCTTGTTTCTTTTTTACTGTAAGTGCACACACATATTGCTGTGATTACTGACACGCACTCTCTCCAATACAGAACACGAGTGGGTCACGCTTCCACTGACACTGTCATGAATGTCCTGTTGATTTGAAAACATGTCCACATATTTATTGACATGCCTCCCTTCGAAAGGAGTGCAATTCTCGTGCCCTTGAACGTGGGCTGGTTTTAGAGACTCAACAGTAACAACCAGAACGTGGCAGAAGCAACGTGTGACTTCTGAAGCTAGGTCATAAGAAGTGTCTCTCTTGGACACTTGCTCTTGGAACTCAGGTCCCGTGTTGTAAGGAAGCCTAGGCCACATAAGAGGCCATGGGGAGGTGTCTGGCCGACAGCCCCAGACCAGGCCCTCAGCCAACAGCCAGCAGAAATAGCCACCACACATGTAAGTGAATGAAGCTTTAGATGATTCCAGCCCCCCAGCTTTCAAGACTTCTAGCTGAGACCCCAAACATGGTGGACCAGAGACAAGTCATCCCTACCGTGGCCTGACCGAATTCCTGACCCACAGAAACCAGGAGAGATCATAAATGATTGCTGCTGTTTTAAGCCACTAAATTTAGGAAGCAAGAGCTAACTAAAACAAGGACTGAAATATATGGCATAGAAATGAAGAGCAATGAAATTGCACAGACCCAGTAGTAATTTGCAGGAAAAATCCAGACAGTTCAAAACACAAAGTAAGCCAGGCTGGCGTGGCTCAGTGGTTGAGCGTCAACCCATGAACCAGGAGGTCATGGTTCGATTCCTAGTCAGGGCACATGCCCAGGTTGTGAGCTCGATCCCCTATAGGGGGTGTGCAGGAGGTAGCCAATCAATGATTCTTTCTCATCATTGATGTTTCTATCTCTCTCTCCCTCTCCCTTCCTCTCTGAAATATATATATATTTATATATATATATATTTATATTTTTTTTTTAACACAAAGTAAAACAAAGGAGGTCTGACATTTCAGATTCCCTATAATTTCTTCAACATTTCATATGTAGTCAAGCTGATTTTCCTGTAAATATAGTTTGTTGTCTTAAATATATAAAAATTCACATGTAACAAGTTGCCCCCAAACCTGGTGGTTTAAAATAACATTTATTCACTCCTGCCGGGCAGCTCAGTTGGTTAGAGTGTCATCTGGATATGCCAAGGTTGTGGATTTGATCCCCTGTCGGGGCACGTGCAAGAAACAACCAATAAATACATAAATAAATGGAACAACAAAGCTATCTTCCTCTCTCTCTCTTTCTCTTAAAAAAAGCACTAGAAAATAAAACAACATGTATTATTTCCATTGCTGTGGGTCAGGAAACTGGGCTGAGAGGCTCTCAAAAGGCTGCAGCAGTCAAGGTCAGGGCTGCAGTCTCAAGTGGCCGAAGAATCTGCGTCTAAGTTCACTCATGTGACATTGGCAGGATCCCGTTCCCAGGGGGTGGCTGGTCTGAGGACCTCAGTCCCCCCTGGCTGTTCGCTGGAGGCTGCTCGCAGTTCCTGGCCACGTGGACCTCTCACAACATGACGTCAGAGGAGCCAGAGAGCGTGCTGAGAAGATGGAAGTCACAGTCTTTCATGAAGTGACAGCTCACCCCTTTTGCTGAATCTGTTCGTTATAGCAGTTAAGTCACTAGGTCCAGCCTATGTGGAGGGTCGGGAAGACCAGGAGGCAGGGACCATTCGGAGCCAGGTCAGACGCCGCCCACTTCAGCAACAAATGCAATGTGTGGGCCTGGTTTCCATAAACCAACTGAGAAGAGACATTTATGAGATAATCCAGGAAATTTGAACACCGACTATGTATTAGATCGTATTAAGGAATTACCATTATTTAGTAAGATATGACAAAAGTCTCTGGTTGTGTTAAGAAAAAAGGTTCCTCATTTCTTAGAGATATATCTGAAGAATATTACAAGTGAAATGTTATGATGTCTGGGATTTGCTTTAAAATAATGCAATGGGGATAGGGGAGGGGGATGAATGGGGGATTACATGAAACTGAGTTAGTCGTATGTTGATAAATGTTGACGTGAGTAAGCGTTACATGGATAAGGGGTTTCATTACACTGTTCTACTTTTACGTTTTCAAAACTTTCCATAATAAAGAGTTAAAAATCAAGGTGAACTGAAACTAACAGCTGTACACTAAAGTTGAAATAATATACAAATTCTAAAGCTGTTGCATATTGACTGTATTTTAATTGTTAGAGAAAACAGTAAGAGAGAAATATTTCAGATGGGGAAAGATAACCATAAATGTGAAAGAGAAAAAAAAATGAGTGGGGCGGGGGGAATGAAGAAAGAAAGAAAGAAAGAAAGAAAGAAAGAAAGAAAGAAAGAAAGAAAGAAAGAAAGAAGGAAGGAAGGAAAACAGGAAGGAAACAGGAAGGAAGGAAGGAAGGGAAACAGGAAGGAAGGAAGGAAGGAAGGAAGGAAAAGGAAGGAAGGAAGGAAGGAAGGAAGGATGGGAATCAGCCCTCTTTGAGAGGCAGCTGACTCCTGACTCTAGCTTAACCAAAGAAAGCAGGGAGATTCAGGTCATTCCAGTGAAAGAGCATGTTGGGCAGCAGATCCAAGTCCTTGGGGGTTCCTAGTATCTGTGGAGGAGTAGCTGGAGTTTAGGGGCTGTCCTGGGCCCAGAGGGATGGAGAAGCTGAGCCCATTTCAGAAAGGGATGGAGGCAGGAGGCCCAGAGGCAGCTGGTGTTAGGCTCTCCGCTGTGCTTTGGATGTAATGTTGTGCTGGATGCCATAGCCTTACAGACCCTGCATGATGGGGAGAATAAATCTCATCTCTAGACAAAGGCCTGAGGTTCCCTTCTCATTCTGGATTAAGACAGGAGTTTTACATCATAGATGCCTAGCATTAGGCTTGGCATACAAGAGGTGCTTACTATTCATTTATTCGATCTAGTGGTAGTGGTCCTAAATCAACCATTTAGGCATATTTGAATTTTCCAGAAAATTTTTAAAATATTTTTTTATTGATTTCAGAGAGGAAGGGAGAGGGAGAGATAGAAACATCAATGATGAGAAAGAATCATTGATCAGCTGCCTCCTGCATGCCCCCCACTGGGGATGGAGCCCGCAACCCCGGGCATGTACCCTTGACCGGAATTGAACCTGGGACCCTTTAGTCTGCAGGCCGATGCTCTATCCACTGAGCCAAACCAGCTAGGGCCTCTTGAGCATTTTTAAATAAAAATAAATTCTGGTTTTAAAATCTTAAAAAGAAAAAAAGAGCCCTAACTGGTTTGGCTCAGTGGATAGAGTGTTGACCTGCGGACTGAAAGGTCCCAGGTTTGATTCCGGTCAAGGGCATGTGCCTTGGTTGTGGGCACATTCCCAGTAGGGGGTGTGTAGGAGGCAGCTGATCGATATTTCTCTCTCATTGATGTTACTAACTCTCTATCCCTCTCCCCTCCTCTCTGTAAAAAATCAATAATATGTGTGTGTGTGTGTGTGTGTGTGTGTATATGTGTGTTTTAAAAATATATTTTTATTTTTTTGTTTTATTTATTTATATATATATATATAATAAAACAAAAAAAAAAGAAAAAGATTTTTTTAAAACATGGAGGATGGAGAAACCAAGATGGCGGCATAGGTAGACACCTAAACTGCTGCCTTGCACAACAATTTCAAAACTAAAAGACAAAACGGACATCATCCAGAACCACAGGAAGGCTGGCTGAGTGGAAATTCTACAACTAGAAGGAAAGAGAAAAGCACACTGAGACTCAGAGGAGCTGCAGAAGGCAGAGGTATGGAGGCGCGCACTCGGAGAGGGCTGGCAACTGAGTACACGGCTGGCTTTCTCAATTGAGAGGGAGACAAAAGCTCCCAACTGCTCTGAACTCCAGTTCCAGGCAAAACTCTGGGGACCCAGACTCATTCAGGGAGAAACTGGACTGTCTGGCAGTGGGCGAAACTCGAGGGCGGCTTTCTCTCAGAGGTGCTTGCAGCAATTACCGTGGGAAACTGAGACCCAGGGGCCTCTTAGGACAGGGCTGACAGGAAGCCATTGCTGTCTGCTCCGCCCTGAGACTCTGCCCCATCCAAGCTGAACAGAGAGGCTTTTGCAAGTCTTGTCTCATAAGGGTGTCTCCAGCAAAGAAGTTCTCCCAGTGTAGACACAGTTCATCCTCACAGCCAATTGGCCTGGAAGTCAATTCCTCCTAGTGATACCAACAACAATCAAGGCTTAACTACAACAAGACTGTGCACACAGCCCACAAAGGGGTGCACCAAGAGTGTCCACCTCAGGTAACGGGGGAGGCTGAGCCACTGGGCCCTATAGGACACCTAGCACACAAAGCCACTCTATCAACTCAGGGAAGCAGCCAAAATGCGGAGACAAAGAAACAGGTCACAAATGAAAGAAATGGAGGAAAGCAAATGACTGGATATAGAGTTCAAAACCATAGTTATAAGGTTTTTCAAGAATTTTCTAGAAAAGGCCGATAAATTTAGCGAGACCCTCGAGGATATGAAAAAGGACCAACTTGAAATTAAGTATACACTGACTGAAATAAAGAATAATATACAGAGATCTAACAGCAGACTAGAGGATCGCAAGAATCAAGTCAAAGATTTGAAATACAAAGAAGCAAAAAACACCCAACCAGAAAAGAAAAAAGAATAAAGAATAAAAAAATATGAAGATAGTGTAAGGAGCCTCTGGGACAACTTCAAGCATAGCAACATCCGAATTATGGGGGTGCCAGAGAAGAGAGAGAGCAAGATACTGAAAACCTATTTGAAGAAATAATGACAGGAAACTTCCCCCACCTGTTGAAAGAAATAGACTTACAAGTCCAGGAAGTGCAGAGAACCACAAACAAAGAAATCCAAAGAGGACCACACTAAGACACATAATAATTAAAATGCCAAGAGCAAAAGACAAAGAGAATCTTAAAAGCAGCAAGAGAAAAACAGTTAGTTACCTACAAGGGAGCACCCATATGATTGTCAGCTGATTTCGCAACAGAAACTATGCAGGCCAGAAGGGAGTGGCAAGAAATATTCAAAGTGATGAATAGCAAGAACCTACAACCAAGAGTACTCTACCCAGCAAAGCTATCATTCAGAATTGAAGGTCAGATAAAGAGCTTCACAGATAAGAAAAAGCTAAAGGAGTTCATCACTGCCAAACCAGTATTATATGAAATGCTGAAAGGTATTCTTTAAGAAGAGGAAGAAGAAAAAAAAGGTAAAGATAAAAATTATGAACAACAAATACATATCTATCAACAAGTGAATCTAAAAATCAAGTGAATAAAAAATCTGATGAACAGAATAAACTGGTGAATATAATAGAATCAGGGGCATAGAAAGGGAGTAGACTGACAATTCTCAGGGGGAAAGGGGTGTGGGGGGTGCGGGAAGAGACTGGACAAAAATGAGGACAGTGAGGGGGAGGATAAGGGCAGAGGGTGGGGTGAGAACCGGGTGGAGGGGAGCTATGGGGGGAAAAAAGAGGAACAATTGTAATAATCTGAACAATAAAGATTTATTTAAAAAAAACATGGAGGATGAATTATTATCTATGGACTAGAGGCCTGGTGCACAAAATTCACGTTGGTACGGTCCCTAGGCCTGGTCTGTGATCAGGGCCATCTTCCCCGGCTGCTGGCAGCCATCCCCACCCCCCACTGCACCCACCCCCGGTCACCATCAGGGGATCAGAGCCTGCCGGCCAGCAGGAAGGACCCAGAGGTGGTCAGTGTGCCTCATAGCAACTGGTCGAGCTGTCATTCTGGTTGTTCGGCTGTTTGGTCGATTTGCGTATTACTCTTTTATGCACAATGAGTGGCCAGATTATTATGACCACCCCATCAGTACTTCGTTGGGCCACCTTTTGCCTTCAATACTGCGGCGATTCTTCTGGCATTGACTCCATGAGATGTTGAAAGGTGATGCGAGGAATCTGACCCCATGCCTGATGAATAGCACTGTCCAGTTCTGTGAGATTTGATGGTTGTGGAACCAGCTGCCTGATGGCTCTTTTAACTTTGCCCCACAAATGCTCAATTGGATTGAGATCTGGGGATTGTGGGGGCCACCTAAGCAAGGTAAAGTCTCCCTCATGTTCTTGAAACTGCTCCTGCACAATACGAGCGCCGTGGCATGGCGCATTGTCTTGTTGGAAGAAGCCATCTCCATTGGGATACACCATCAACATGATAGGATGAACTTGATCAGCAACGATACTTAGGTATGTTGTGCTATTCAGACGTTGTTCCACACGAATTAAAGGGCCCAAATCATGCCAGGAAAACATGCCCCAAACCATAACACTGCCCCCACCAGCTCATTCATGTGGGGTGCATGCTTTCATGCTGTTTCTGCGAAATTCTCACTCTGCCATCTGCATGATGCAACAGGAAACGTGATTCATCGGACCACATGACTTTTTTCCAATGCTCTACTGTCCAATTCTTGTGTTCCTGTGCGAATTGGCGACATTTTATCTCGGTAACTGCAGACAGCAAAGGTGTTCGAACAGGCCTTCGGCTTCCATACCCCATACGATGCAGTGTACGGCTAATGTGCCTACAAACGTCAGGTGGTCATAATGATCTGGCCACTCGGTGTATAGAGATGACATGTTTTTGTTTTGGGTGGTGTGTTTGTTTGTTTGTTTGTTTGCTTTGCTGCAAAAAGCTTTATTGTTTCATTTGGTCCAATGCATGGGAGAGGGCTTCAGGGTGCTTCAAAGATTGCCTCGCAGTTTCAGGGAGAAGCCCGGGTAAAAGCCAGACACCAGGGGAAGGCAGAGGGCTCCTAGTCGTGCTTCAGGGTGAGCCTTTCGAAGAGATACTCGCCCAGCCCAGCCTGGGGGCCGGCAGCCTGCGGAGGTGAGTCAGGTGTCGCCCATCTTCTTGGTGAGTTTCACCTCCTCACCCAGGAAGTGGTCCTGCAGGAAGTCACGGAGCTGAGGAGGTGAAATTCTGCGTGGGTAGAACCCAGGGCCTGCAGATCCACAGGGCCTGGGTCAGGCTCCTCTCCAAGGCCAGGGCTTCCATGGCGTCCTGAGTTTTGCCCACTCATCTTGGAAGGCTTCAGCATGTCCTGAAAAAGAATGTGGCCACTACGCTGGTTTGGCAACTTTAATAGACGCTCAGCACCCTCACGCTTCTTCTCCGCCAACTCACAGAAGTGGCCCACGCCCTCAAGAGCCACATCGTCACGTTCAAAATAGAAGCCGAGAGAGGTAGGTGTGGGAGGCCCGCAGGTGCAGGCTGGCCAGGCCGTTGGCCGCAGCCTCCACCTCGGTGGAATAATTCTGACGAATTTGGGAGCTCATGGTTGTTCAGCAATAAGGAGTTAAGGTAGGAAAAAAACCGGTGTGTTGGCTGGTCCCAGAGGGGGTTCTGACGGTGGTGAGTGGATAAGACATAGGTGAGTAGTCAGAGGCTGGACGAAGGGGCATCCCTGGGTATGTTTCATCGAAACACTGTTGAAGCAAGAGACAGATCTGGGACCGCTGAGGGCACTGCCCACATGTTTTGTTTTTAAAAAATCTTTATTGTTGAAAGCATTATAGCCCTAGTCCGTTTGGCTCAGTGGATAGAGTGTCTGGATCCCAGACTGAAGGGTTCTGGGTTTGATTCCGGTCAAGGGAATATACCTCGGTTGCAGGTTCGATGCTGGCTCTGGCACAGGCAGGAGGCAACCAATAGATGTGTCTCTCTCACATCAATGTTTCTCTGTCTCTCCCCCTCCCTTCTACTCTCTCTAAAAATCAATGGAAAATATCCTCGGGTGAGGATTAACACACACACACACACACACACACACACACACACACACACAAGCAAGTATTACAGGTGTCCCTCTTTGCCCCCATTGACCCCTTCTAGCCAGCACCTGCCCTTAATCACGTTTTAAAAGTAACTATGGCTAGTTTACTTCCTTCCACATTAGCTACTCCCAATTCATTCCCAGCATTCCTCTCACTCTCTTCCTCTATATCCAGATTTTTGTTGGTTATGTTACCATTTTTAGCTTACTAATAGTTATAGTATGCATTTACACTTACAGTGTATTCTATCTGCTACCCTCATTTCCTTAATTATTTAGATTGATATTTAAATATTTTCGATGATAACCAACAATTTTTCTTTTCTTTTTTTCTATCACCATTTTCCCCCTATACCCTCTTCCACTTCCAACCACCACCCCTGAAATCACCACACTGCTGTTTGTATCCAAAAGTTCTCTCCCCCCCTTTTTTTTCTCAAATCAACAAATTTTTTTGACTCATCTAGGTTAGCTAGATCTTTATCTTCGAACTAGAGGCCCGGTGCATGGATTTGTGCACCGGTGGGGTCCCTCGGGCTGGCCTGCAGAGATAGGGATGAAACCAGCTCTCCAACATCCCCCAAGGGGTCCCTGATTGCAAGAGGGTTCAGGCCAGGCTGCACCCTCTGAGATTCACCCCCTTCCCTCTGAGATTCATCAGTCTGTTCCATGTTTCCATGCCTGTGGTTTCTGCTCCTGCCTTGAGCATGGTCAATGCGCGTCATAGCTTCCAGTCGGCCAGTCGCTTAGGCTTTTATAAATATAGATAGCATTTTAAAGAAAGGATCATGCCCTTTCCATTCTACCTAGAGGAGTCCATTCTGTTTTATCTTTAGATCCTACCATAATATAATGAAAAACTTAAAAAAAAAATAATTAGCCCTACCAGGTTTGGCTCAGTGGATAGAGCATCCACCTGAGGACCAGGTTCGATTCTGGTCAAGGGCACATGCCAGGGTTACTGGCTTGATCCTCAGTAGGGGGCTTGCAGGAGGCAGCCGATCGATGAATCTCTCTCATCATTGATGTTTCTCTCTCTCTCCCTTTCCCTTCCTCTCTGAAACCAATAAAAATATATTTTAAAAAAATTTTAAGCCCTACCTGGTTTGGCTCAGTGGATAGAGCGTAGACCTGCAGACTGAAGGGTCCCAGGTTCGATTCCAGTCAAGGGCACATGCCCAAGTTGCAGGCTCAATCCCCAGCAGGGGGCATTCAGGAGGCAGCTGATCAATGATTCTTTCTCATCATTGATGTTTCTATCTCTCTCTCTCTCTTTCTCTTCCTCTCTGAAATCAATAAAAAATATATTTAAATTTTTTTAAAGTTTTACTTATGGCAAAATATCTATCCTATCTAATAAAAAGGGAATATGCTAATTGACACTCACACTGTCACAAAAATGGTGGCACCCACAGCCAATAAGGAGGGAATATGCTAATTGACTGCCACGCTCTCAAAGATGGCGGCACCCACAGCCACAAGATGGCAGTGCCCAGTCTCCTTAGTCCCGCCAGGCCCGGCCACTCCCAGTCCCCTTAGCCCCCCAGCCGCCCAGGGCCTGCCCGAAGCACAGGTAACCAGGAACAGCCGAGGCTTGTGCTGCCGGCAGTGGCAGCAGCAGAGGTGTGATGGGGGCATCACCTTCCCTGGTTGCCTCTTGCCCCTGAGGGCTCCCAGACTGAGAGAGGGGACAAGCAGGGCTGAGGGACGCCCCCTCCAGCGCATGAATTTTCATGCACCAGGCCTCTAGTATATATATAGAAGCCTAATATGCAAAGTATCGCCTCGGCAGTTCGACTGACCGGGAGTTCGATCACTTGCTATGATGTGCGCTAACCACCAGGGGTTGGTGCGGAATGAAGGAAGGCTCCGGCCGGCACTGGGCCTCTAGTTCATATATAATTTCCCATCTTATATAGGGAAACTTTTATGACGTCCAGAGCCTTTGCTGCAGGAACCCACTCAGAGCATCAATCATGGTTCCCAAATGAAATGCAAAAAGAAATGTGATGTTATCTACATGACCAATTTGAAGCGCCTCAGGGAGAAATTCAACGTGATTACCAGTAGAAACTCAGCTACTGTTGACCTCAGATCCTCCGGGAACACTGGCCAAAGAGCCCTATGGACGTTCTGCAGCCACCTGAAGCCATGCCCATTGCTGAGCATTTTACCTCTGGGGTCTTACACTCATGAGATCCACACAGTTTTGGGGAGCTTTGCTTTTTGTGATTGTGATCTCGGGGCTGACCATCACCCTCCCACAGTGGCATTTTCAGTTCTCTTTATTTGGATATTGCCATATCATGTGGCAACAAAAGAATTGATTCCGTGTCTCGTAGTGGGTGCTTGCCCAGGAAACCCTGAACACGGTGGGACTAACGTCCCCAGGGACCACAGGAAGCTGTGCTTGTCATTAGGGCTGCTCACAAATGTTCCAGTTCTCCTCCCTCCAGGCGTGTGAGGAGTTCTGCTTTCTGCCTCCTTTGAAGTTAGGCATTTAATTAACTAATTAAACATTAAATGGATGTTTAGTTTATTGAGGACCCACCATACTGTCTTCCATAGTATCTGCACCATTTTACAGTCCCATCAATACAATGTGAGCAGAACTGCCATGTGTCTCTTCCTGGAAGAAGCTAAAAAACCAGTGAGCATGGCACCAAGTCCTCCTTCCCCACTCTTCTGTGATTAGACGGCGATCACGGAAGCGCGTATTGGGCTTCTTCCCTCCACCTCCCTGAGGAGCAGACCTCCCTCCACTGACCAGCAGGAGACGTGCAGCAGACCTTTGCTGTTACAAGGCACCTAAAACGTGGTTGTTATGTGTTACTGCCCGAGAACCTCGCCTACCCTGCTGACACGGAAGCTATAAACTTCTACAAAGACCCAGAAGAGACTGAGAAGGAAGACCAGCCACTGGTAAAAAGGAACTGCAGGATTAGTGGGCTGCTCCAGCTCCGGAACTCAGTGTGCTGTGCTCATTCTCAGATAGGTCTGAGAGCAGGCAGGTGCCCGCCATTCCTTTCAGCAACTCCTCAGCAGAGCCTGTTTCTGAAACTGGTCTGCAGTCCCAGAGCCCAGGCCCTCGCATAGGAAGCCACCACTAACCAGTGGCCTTAAGCCACCCTTCCAGAGATTCTTAAACAAAATGCATTAAAAAGGTTGACAGAAAACAAACATCATTTTTTGTTGTTGTTAATCCTCACCTGAAGATATTTTTTCCTTTGATTTCTAGAAAGAATGGAAGGGAGGGGAAGAGACAGAGAAAAATCGATGTGAGAATGGAGGGGTTGGGGTGGGGGGGGAAAAAAATCGATGTGAGAGAGAGACACATTGATTGGTTGCCTCCTGCATGCGCCTGGGCGGGGGGGGGGGGGTTGGGGGGGGGCTGTGACATCTGCAACCCAGTTACGAGCCCTTGATGGGAAATTGAACCCTCAACCCTTCAGTCCTCAGGCCAATGCTCTAACCACTGAGCAACTGGCCAGGACCAAACATCATTTTTATACAAAAGTAAAGGGGCTCATGGGTGCTGTATTCCCTGAGTTCACTTATGTCTGAGAAGGTCTGAATATGGTCTTTTAAATTTTTAAAAAATATTTTTATTGATTTCAGAGAGGAAGGGAGAGGGAGAGAAACATTAATGATGAGAGAATCATTGATCAGCTGCTTCCTGCACGCCCCACAGCCCTCAACCCAGGCATATACCTGGCCAGGAATAGAACGGTGACCCCCTGGTTCAGAGTTTGACACTCAACCACTGAGCCACGTTGGCTGAGCTGGTCTTTTTTAAAAATCATTTTTTATTTTCCAATTACAGATTACATACAATATTATATTAGTTTCAGAGCACACCCCAGTGAGCAGACATTATATAATTTACTGTGATCATCCCAATAAATCTCGTACCCATCTCATACCATGACACCGTACATAGTTATTAGAATATTATTGACTGTATTCCCTATGCTGTACTTTACATCCCCATGGCTATTCTGTAACAACCAATTTGTACTTCTTAATCCCTTCACCTTTTCACCCAACTCCCTACTCCCCTATCATCTTTATATTTTAATGTCAACATGGCTACATTATAGTATTTTCAACTCATGTTTTCAGCATATAAATAATACCTGCTTATGGTAAAGATCTCAAACTTTAGAGTAGATTATAAAGTGAAAAGTAAAATATTTTTATTGATTTCAAAGAAGGGAGAGGGAGATAGAGATAGAAACATCAATGATGAGAGAGAACCATTGATTGGCTGCCTCCTGCATGCCCCCCACTGGGGATCAAGCCCGCAACCCGAGCAGGTGCCCTTGACTGGAATCCAACCCGGGACCCTCCAGTCTGCAGGCCAATGCTCTATCCTCTGAGCCAAACCAGCCAGGGCATTTCTTATATCTTTATATGCAATCTCACTCTGCCATTTCCCCTTACCCACCCAGTTGCTAGACTTCAGGATTTCAAATTAAAGTAAAAATCCATTTTTAAAAAAATATATATTTTATTGATTTTTTACAGAGGGGAAGGGAGAGGGATAGAGAGTTAGAAACATCGATGAGAGAGAAACATCGATCAGCTGCCTCTTGCACACCCCCCACTGGGGATGTGCCCGCAACCAAGGTACATGCCCTTGACCGGAATCGAACCTGGGACCCTTGAGTCCGCAGGCAGACGCTCTATCCACTGAGCCAAACCGGTTTCGGCATAAAAATCCATTTTCGCATGAGAAATTTGTTGGTGTTGTGCCAAACCAAACATACACATGGGCTCGATTTAATCAGTTTGCGGGTGTCCCCCTAGTTATGAAGATGGACTCTGGAGTCTTGGGTTTGAATCCTGACTCTACAACTCATCCATTCTAAGCCCCAGTTTTCTCATCTATAAAATGGAATTCTAGCTCATAGCATTCTTATGAGGATCAAATGAGGTGCTGAACGCACTTAACATGTGAGCTGGACTTCTCATGAAACTTATACTCTAGTACCGTGGTCGGCAAACTGCGGCTCGCAAGCCACATGCGGCTCTTTGGCCCCTTGAGTGTGGCTCTTCCACAAAATACCACGGCCTGGGAGAGTCTATTTTGAAGATGTGGTGTTAGAAGAAGTTTAAGTTTAAAAAATTTGGCTCTCAAAAGAAATCTCAGTCGTCGTACTGTTGATACTTGGCTCTGTGGACTAATGAGTTTGCCGACCACTGGGCTAGTAGAAGAGTCAATAAGTGAATCTCAAATGGGAATTACAGGAAGGCTTCATGGGGACCGTGGCATTTAAACAGAGACCTGAAGGGTGAGTAATTAATCAAGTGGAGAAGTGGAACAGGAGGAGGGGAAGGGCATAACAGGCAGAGGGAACAGTTCCCAAGCTTTCCTCAAGTAATCGTGCAAGCCGAAGCTAAAACAATGAGGACACAGAGGAGACAATCCTTCGACAGCCAAGGATTTCCTGACTGATAAACGTGAGCTAGAAGGAGCCTCAGTTCAGTCCCTGCAAACTTAGGATTTCACACCTTACTGGCCAGCGGTTAACTTTCTCTGACAGAGAAACCAGACCCATCAAGTCTTTCGCAGGACCCTTTTCCAGGTAGAAAAGGCAGGTAAGAAGGCACTGAGGTGGAAAGCAGTTCCGTTTGCTTTGGCAGCTGAGGTTAGGAGGATCCCTCCAAGCTGGCTGGAGAGGAGGCTGGGCAGTATGCAGCGCCTACCACCTCGGATTGCAGTAGGACCTCAGTCAAGTGGAGAATGGGCGCCCCCTAGGAGCAGTGCTCGGTAGTGGACGCTGGAGGACCAGACTGAGGAGGGGGTGAGGGGAGAGAATGAAGTTCAATTGGGAATAGCCTGCCCACCAGGAGCGAACTTCTAGCATGATGGATTCCTGGGATCCCAGAACAACTGGGCTAAAACGGAGCTTGAAAAGGGGACTACCAATACGTGCCCCATGTCAGGCCCTGAGCTGGGAACTTTCGTGACCATTGTCTTTACACTCCTAACTCTGCTTGGAGGTAGGTATCATTATCCCCATTTTTCAGATGTGAAAACCGAGATTTGGTGACTTCCGAAGGAGGGGCGGGGATTTTGCATGATCTCTGAGCCTTTTCCCTGGAACCCTCACGACCTGATTGATTCCCTGTGGTCTGCGGGAACAAGCATCGGATATGAGGTGTACAAGCTTCCCAAGGGTCAACAGCGTGACGGTGCTTTCGGCCTGAACCACCCCTCCTCTGTCGCGACAATACTCATTTGCTTTCCTTTAAGAGCCGCCCCAGAAATATTCAGTCCTCGCCACACGGGGAGGCGGACATGATATATTCTTGGATTGCCCATACTTCTTTCTCCCTCGCCTGCACTGATCCCCACTAGTGACATAAATCCTCCCCCTCCACTAACGAGGGAAGGCGTGGGACTACATTTCCCGGCAGATCTCCGAGAAGGGGGTAGCGGAGAGAGCACAACTCCAGGTTCCCGTTCGCTCGCAGCTCAATGCACTGGCCTACTGCCCACGTCCTTTCTCTATAGAAGCCAAAGGACTACGTCCCCCAGCAGGCCTTGCCACAAAGGGCGAGCGGTAAGCCGCCATCTTTACTGTAGTCCTTTTCCCGGTTTTCGCAGGGAGTAGCCTTAGGGCGTAGACTACAAATCCCAGGTCGTCGTCTCCCCTTCCCTTCGGCCGCCATTTTTGCAGACAGTCCCCGCCCCTTTTTATTTCCATTGTCTCGACCGAAGATAATAGAAGAGACGGGAAGACTGCAACTCCCGCCAGGCTCTGCGCCTCCGGGAGGGGGATTTCGATGTTACAGGCGGGCGAGGTGCTCAAGGTGGTAGAATGAGGCGACGGGAAGAGGCTAGGTAACCTGCCATCTTTGTGGTAGTCTCCTTAACCTCCCAGTTTCGTCATTCTTAAGGAACACTAGCAACCTAGGAAAACTACTATTCCCATCGCACCTCATGAGATCGACTACTAGTCAGGTTGTACGCCCCTCTTCAGCCATCTTGTTTGTAGTCCTCGTTCCTTTTCACCTTTCCATTGTTCCTGAGAAGTAGAAATGGCAGCGGGAAGGCAGCAGATGGACTGCGACTCCCGTCAGGTACCACACACGCGGAGGGTTGTGGACAGGAGGGCGTGTGAGTGCCTGGGAAGGAGGTCGGGCCGGGGAAGAAGGCCATCTTGTTTGTAGTCATCGTTCCCACTCCATCTGTATGCTCTGCAACGGGGAGCCTTCGGGCAACCGGACTATAACTCCCGGCATCCTCAGCTCTCAGTTTGGCACGCCCTCCGCCATCTTGTTTGTAGTCCCCGTTAGCCCCAGCGCCCCATTGTTCCCACGGTAGCACCAGTGCCCGCAGGACTACGACTTCCGTCGTTCCCTGCGCGTGCTCGTCCCGGCAAGTGGAGTGGTGAGGGAAGGAGGAGGCAGGGGGCGGGGTTCCTCTGGGAGAAGGAGGGAGTAAGGAGGAGGAGGAGGAGGGAAGGAGGAGGGACGGGAGGGGGAAGAGAGGAGGAAGGAGGAAGGAGCTCTGGAGGGATGAGAGAGGCGGCCAGGGCCCCGGGCCGAAGCTGCGCGGGGCCGGGGGACCAAGGGGGCTGAGGCACCCCGATTGTCCCCTCCCCCTTTCCCTACCTCCTTCCATCCTTTCCTTCCAACCTTCTGCTTGAGGAAGGGGATTTATTCAAATTTTATTTAAATCCCTATCTCTGGAGGGTCGCGCGCTGGGGGGAGGGGGAAAGGGCGGGGGCGTACGCAGGCTGGGGGGGGCGGGGCCGGAGCAGCTTCCTTCACCCCCCTCGATTCGCCAGATAGTGGTAGGGCAGGGGGCCGCAGTCTAGGGGAGGACCCAGGGGAGGGGGGCAGGTTACAGGGACCCCCCCCTCCCCGGGAACCGGTGGTGGGCGGGGCTTGAACCCCGGAAACGGTGGGGGGTCCCAGGCCGGGCCCTAGACCCCTGGGCAGTGGGGGCCGGGAAGGGGCCAGTTAAAGGGTCGGGGGCGCTGGGGAGAGAAGGGGGAGGGGAGCTGAGACTCGGACCCCGGACTGAGTGGGGCCCGGGCAGAAGCTGAGCACCCTGCGCCCGAGGAGCCCCCGTTGGCCTGGGGGGGCTGAGGGACTGAGCCCCCCAGAGCAGGACCTCCCCCTGGAAGGGCCGCGCCGCAGCCCGTGGGAGGGCCTCGCCCCCGGCGCCCCCCATCTCCACTCGCCGCCGTCCCGGCCTCCGCCGGAGGGAGGGGCCGAGCGCCCTCGGGGGGCCGTGGACCCCGGCGTTCTGAGCGTTCCGCGCCCCGCGCCGCCCGGCCCCCCCGCCGCCGATGGCCGCCGACCCGCCGGGAGCTGCCGAGAAGGGAGAGATGGCTCCCGGGACACGTGTGAGGTGGGTTCGTGCGGCTCCTCCTCACCCCCAGACCTGGGCAGCTCCCACTCCCATTCATCCTCAGCCCGGCCTCTCTCTCCCTTCCCCGCCCCCAGCCTCACCCTCTCTTTGCTCCCAACTCCTCATCTCCAGCCCTTCATCCTGCTACCTCTCAACCCCGGGAGCTGGCCTTCCCTCCTCGATGCTGCTTCCCCTTGCAGACCCCCATCCCTGCCGCAGTTGCCGCCCTCTAGGCCCCTCCCCTGGAGCGCTGGAGGGCCCCTTCCCCACCCCCATAGATGGGTCTGGAAGTCCCTGGAAAGGGGGAAGCTGGGGTAAGACCGGGGCCAGGAAGAGACCCTCCAGGCCTGCTGGGATCTCGGAGGGTTTGGTTTCCATGGGAAGGACAGCCCAAGGGATTCTAGACAATTAGGGGAGGAAAGCTGCCTGGGAAGCTGGGCTTGGGGCACATGGAGGCGCCCCCCCTGTGTTCTGTGAAGATGTCAGGCTGGGTTCTAGAGTCCCAGGGAATCCAGGAGGTCGCCCAGGTTGACTGAGAAATACAAAAGGAGGGTGTCTTAGAGCAGAGGGCGCTCTGGGGGAGCTAAGGAATTGAGATCTTGGGGGAAGGAGGGTCTCAGAGCCCTGGAAGTTGGGCAGCAGAGTGAATCTTTAGGGATTTGGGGGGCAAGGATCCCATTGGATCTGGTTTTGGGGGACGAGAAATTGGGTGGTCATTGTATGAGAGGAGAGAGAGGAGGGAGAAAGAAAGGTCTGGCGCTTCCATCTAAGAATCCGGGTGCCTCGGAGGTAAACGTGGAGAATTTCAGGTGGGGGAGAGCTCGGGGTATAGTACATTGGGGAACGGGAAAAGTTGGGACCTCCTAATGCAACTCCACAGACAAGGAGCCCCTGGCTTTCCCAGGAGCTTTGAGGTGGGGGTGTCAGTGGGGAGGCCCCTTCCCTCGTCCTCCTTGGGCGAGTCAAGGAGGCGGTGAGGAAGCCTTAGAGGAGGCAGAGGTGAGGAAGCCAGTTCTCAGGCTCCCAGAGGCGCCAGGTGAGCTGCTTGGGAGAGGTAGGCCCCCAGAGAGTGGCTCCCCCTACGCCCTGCAGGAGGGGTGACCTCCATGTTCCTTGGCTCCCTGGGGAGGAGGGTGAGTTCTTGCTGCCTAGAAAAGGAGGGAGCTGTCAGGAGTTTCCCCGCTCAGGGCTCCCGTGGGCCCACCTGACCCTGTCACCATTCCCCCACAGCCCTCGGCGTTGCTGACGCCCCCAATGTCGTCGAGCAGCCGGGGGCCGGGGGCCGGAGCGCGCCGACGCCGAACCCGCTGCCGCCGCTGCCGGGCCTGTGTGCGAACTGAGTGCGGGGACTGCCACTTCTGCCGAGACATGAAGAAGTTCGGGGGGCCCGGGCGCATGAAGCAGTCGTGCCTGCTCCGGCAGTGCACTGCCGTGAGTTCTGCCCCGCTCTGGGCTCTGGGCGCCCTTCCCCGGGGGGCCTAAGTGCCTTCTGGGGTGGCTGGTAGCTCCTTCCTGGGGTTTACTGTAGAGTTGCTGTTCGTTCGCTCATTCATTCACTGGTTTGTTCAGATGTCCATCGGGCCCGTTTCCCCCCCTCAGCTCCAAGCTGAGGGCGATGTTAGGTCACAGAAGAATCTAACCCAGTCTCTACCGTCATACTTGCCCCAACTTTCAGAGGCACAGACAGATAGAAAACCTGGCCCCTCGCATCCCACTGCTTAGAGGTATCTGTGCACAGTGGCTGCCCTGAGCTAGCCCCTGTGAATAGGTCTTACTTAGCCTTCTTTGGCCTCTTCCTCACCTGCCAGAGGGGCCTTGGATTTGAGGCTGAGCTTACCCTTTGTGTGACCTTGAGCAAATCACTGAATCCCAAAGGTACTGTCTCTGCAAAATGTTTCTTTTGCTGAGTTGTAAACAATAGCACAGATATGCAAGGCCCAGCACACAGTAGGTTTCTGAGGAACACAGGTTTCTTCTCAGCTGTCCGCATCCTTTGAGCTTCCCAGGGCTCCAGAGAGCGGCCCGTCCCCTGCAGCCATGGGCCTCCAGTAGCATCCTGTGTCCCCCTCCCCACACCATCACTTCCTTTTCCCTCCACGACTCTTTACTGCTTGGTCTCTCCACCCACCGCCCCTCTCTTCTCCTTGTCCCCCAGCCCTTGCCCACTTTCTTGTTCCTTCTTCCCCCTACCTGCTTCTTCCTTGAGCCTGTCTCACAACCTTTTCCCCAATATGACTCAGTATTACCACTGTCCTCCCCAAAGTCCTCTTATCTGAAGGCTCTTCCCTTTTCCTGAAGACCAACCTTTGGTGTTCCCAGGGGTCTTGCCCAAACCTGATTCATTGTGAGCTCCAGAGCAACGCTTAGGCTGCCACTGAGCAAACTCAGAATCATCCCAGGCTGCTGTCGCCTCCCCTCCAGCCCTCTCTCGGAGTATTAGTGCCATGTTTGCTTATGGTCTCCCTTTCTCACAAAGCCAGCAACAATTCCAGGGTCACACAGGCCCTGGGTCTAGCTGAACATTACAACAGTGAGAACAAGCGATGTAACAAATGCCCATCTTGCATTATCTCATTCTTAACGAGTTGTGCACAGGAAAAACTCCTAGCCCCATTTTACAAATGGAGAAACAGGAATGAGATTAAATCAGTTGCTCAAGGTCACACTGCCAAAAAAGAAGAAAGAAATTCAAGATTTGATCCAGCTTGGCCCAGAGGTTCTAAACCTCCTCCAGCAGCTGGCCAAGGCTCCCAGAAAGAAGGGTCTTCCCCTGTTGCTTGCTTTCGGGGTCCCTGATGCCCCTTCTCCCCCCAACAGCCCGTGCTCCCACACACAGCTGTGTGCCTCTTGTGTGGGGAGGCTGGGAAGGAGGACACAGTGGAGGGAGAGGAAGAAAAATTTGGTCTGAGCCTCATGGAGTGTACAATCTGCAACGAGATCGTCCACCCTGGCTGCCTGAAGGTGATGGCCCTGGGGAACCTGGCGTCTGGGAGGGGCACATGGCCAGGGAGCAAGGAGGTGGGGACACTGCCTCTGACTTGACTGATCCCCTATATCCATTCCCTGCCCTCTGCCCACAGATGGGGAAGGCTGAGGGTGTTATCAATGCGGAAATTCCTAACTGCTGGGAGTGCCCTCGCTGTACCCAGGAAGGCCGGACCAGCAAGGTAGGGGCAGGACTGGGCTGGGTGCTGGGCTCCCAGTGGGCTGGGGAGCTATGCAGAATCTCACCCCCAGCATTCATCTCCTCAGGATTCGGGTGAGGGACCAGGCCGCCGAAGGACTGACAACGGAGAGGAGGGTGCCAGCCTGGGGAGTGGATGGAAGCTGACGGAGGAGCCGCCACTTCCACCACCCCCACCCAGGCGCAAGGGCCCCCTGCCTGCTGGGCCCCCCCCAGAGGACGTGCCTGGGCCCCCCAAAAGAAAGGAGAGGGAGTCAGGGAATGAGCCCCCAACCCCAAAGAAAAAGGTGAGCCAGGGAGCATGCTCACTAGGTTCAGCCAAGGGAATCTGGGAGTGGTAGTCCTCTTCCTTTTTGGGGAGGGTGGGCCCTCCATGGGTTCCCTCAGGGATTGCTAGGAGATGTAATTCAGGAGGTGCTGGGGGAGGATGGGGAGGAGAGGTACAGGTGAGAGGGGCAGCTGGCACTGGGCAGTGAAGCGTTGGGAGCCCTGGGTACTTAGGGATTAGGGAAAGAGCATACTCAAAGCTGCTCCAGAGGAAGAAGGAGGGGCTGGAAAGGGCCTGAGGGGGAAGAAAGAGATGAGAGCATACTCACTGAGCCAAGACATTGGTTAGAAGGTGAGCATGCTCAGAATTCTCCTTGAGGTGGGGGCTTCTGGGAATTGTAGTCCAAGAGGAGGGCATGGATCTTAGTTGTGGACAATGAGGGCCTAAAGGGTCTCTCCCTTTCCCTATGTCTCCCTCTTTCCCTGGTAGGTGAAAGGAGGCCGGGAGAGGCACCTGAAGAAGGTGGGTGGAGACGCCTGCCTCCTCCGAGGATCGGACCCAGGCGGCCAAGGCCTTCTGCCCCCCAGGGTTCTGAATCCAAGCCAAGCTTTCTCGTCCTGCCACCCTGGGCTCCCTCCCGAACACTGGGAGGTGTGCCGGGGACCTCCTCCCTCCCTGTCCCATCTTTCCCTGCCCCACCCTCCACCCTGGAGACAGATCTGTGTTTTCCTGCTCACCTTGTCCTGCCCCTGCTCCACTTGGCCACGATGGGCATGTGGACCCTGGGAAGAGTGGAGGCGGGGAGTGGGTTGGGGCCAGGGCCACAGGAGCCCCTGACTTTCCAAGAACCCTCAGGGTATTATCTGACCCTTTTACATCATTTTTCCAAATCTTAAAGGGGAAAGAACTGAGTCCAAATCTCTGCCTGCTGACTCCGTGTGGTCTTGGCAGTTTGTCAGCTGCTCTGAGCCTCAGTTTTCTCATTTGGGAAATCTACCTTCCTTATCTACTTATCCCACTACTTAAATCTACTGAAAGTAAATGGGCTTTGTAAATTATAAAACTTACCTAGATTCGAGGAAAATGAGGTCCAGAGAGGTTAAAAGACTGGCCTAAGGTCATACAGCAAAGCAAGGAATCAGATGTCACTTTGCATGGACACACTAAATCTGCCTGATTGCATTCAAATCCCACCTCTGCCATTTGTCACTTGGGCGCTTAATCTCTCTGAGCCCATTTGCCTCATGTCTAAAAAGAGTGACCCAGGTTGCCACTCCATTCAAGCACTGTGAGGATGTGACGAGTCAGCGAGTGTGGGATGCTCTGCCTAGGGCCAGGTGGTCTTTGTTATTCTCACATCCTTGACCGGACACTTGGAATGGTCTAGTCCAGTGTCCCACGTTGTAGATGGTGAGACAGGGGCTTCCCAAGGTCACACAGATGGCCAAGCCAATACTCAGATCTGGACTGTGTTTTCGTAGCATGCTGCTTGTGGAAATTCATGAGCTACTGGAACCCATAAGGCATTTAATTCTTTGAATCAGTGCCTTCATGTGACAGATAAGGAATGTGAAGTTCAGGCATGGCTTGGGCAATGCCTCACGTCGCTCAGAGCCAGGGCTGGATCAGGACTATCCCTTGGACTGTGCATCCCCTGGTGACTCCTCAAGGGCAGGGGGGTGGGAAAGTATGTGTCGGACCCTAGAGCAGTCTCCTCTCTTTCTGCAGAAACCAAAGCCACCTTTGGCCTCTGCTGAGGGCCCAGCGGTGCCATCCCCATCACCACAGAGGGAGAAGTTAGAGCGTTTCAAGCGGATGTGCCAGCTGCTAGAGCGGGTGCCTGACACCTCCTCGTCCTCCTCGGACTCAGACTCAGACTCCGACTCATCAGGCACATCCCTGAGTGAGGATGAGGCCCCTGGCGAGGCCCGAAATGGGCGACGGCCAGCCAGGGGCAGCTCAGGCGAGAAAGAGAACCGCGGGGGGCGACGGGCTGTACGCCCTGGCAGTGGGGGGCCCCTCCTCAGTTGGCCCTTGGGCCCTGCCCCACCACCCCGGCCCCCACAGCTGGAGCGTCATGTGGTACGGCCCCCACCTCGAAGTCCTGAGCCCGACACACTGCCTTTGGCTGCTGGATCCGACCACCCTCTGCCCCGTGCTGCCTGGCTTCGTGTCTTCCAGCACCTTGGGCCCCGAGAGCTGTGCATCTGCATGCGCGTCTGCCGGACTTGGAGCCGCTGGTGAGTGGCCTGCACAGGCCTAGGTTCTATTGCTGACACCCTCCTCACTTTCTGGGTGACTTGTCGCCTGTTCCTCCTCCTCCCTCCCTGGTCAGTTATTTCTGTAGCGTGAGCACACTACAGCATGGTACTTCTGCATTTACTGTGCGCAGACTGCTTTCTGTTTTTGAGCTCATTTAATCCTCATAACGACTTTGTGAGGTAGGTACTATTACTCCCCTTTACAGATGAAGCTGAGGTCAAGGTCATGTGGAGAGGAAGCAATAGAACCAGGAATTTGAACCCAGCCCCTCTTGTTCCCGAATCTTTCCTCTTAACAGTATAATTTATGAGTGTTTAGTATGTGCCAAGCATAGTGCTCACTGCTGTACATGCATCATCTCGTTTGCTTTTCACACTTCCTCTTCTGAGGACAATCTTACCTTTTTCATTTACACATAAGAAAGCTCTTTGCTGAGATGGGCCCTGCCTTCTCACAAGCAGCCATACTTGGGCCTCCTGACCCTAAGTAACGTCTTCATGCCCCAGAGCCGCTACCAGCTCCCTCTGCCTGTCCTCCCCCATCTCCCCACTGCTTCCTGAACCTTGTTTATTCAGAAATCTCCCTCAGCTTCCCAAACCCCTGGTCTTCCTCCCCCAATCAAACTCTCGGAACACTCTGTTCCCCTCACAGCTCATAGAGGGGCTGAGCCTTCATTCATTTATTCATTTTCATGTTCCAATCAGTTTCTGGGGTGGTGCAGATACTGTGTCTGTTTTATCTTCATGTTCCCAGCACGGGACAAAGGGCAGTATAGATGCTCAAGAAATATTTTATTCCATGAGAAAATTCAGGCTCTTTCTCAAGCACTTACTGTGGACTAGACACCCTGTTGGCCACTTTGCAAAAGTTAGCTGGTTTTTCCCCATGATAGCAGCCCTGTGAGGGAATGCGGGACTCCTGAAGTCACAGTACAAGCTAGTGGCTGAACTCAAACTCTGATCCTTTTCCTGTGGATTCTGCGTGCTAGTGCGTGCCTACTGGTCTCTGGAGGTCAGTGCCTGTGCTTCAGTCTGACTCTTCCTCTCAGGAGCTGTCTGCCGTTGGGCCAGTTTCTTAACTGCTTCTGGCCTCATTTTCTTCATCTGTTAAACCAGGAGGACCAAAACATTTACTTCAGAGTTGTTGGTGTGGTGTGTTGTTTTTCATTTAACTTATTGTGTTGACATGGATTAGTAAAATTATGTAGGTTTCAGGGGTGCAGTTCCATACTGCATTGTCTGTATACCTCATAGTGTTTTTGTAGCTGAGGGCAGTACGTGGGAAAAAGAAACTACTCGATGCCTTAACCATAATCATTATTATTCACTCAGTTAAAGTGATTACTGAAAGCACAGACTTCCACATCCTCAGAACACAGATCTGTGTCCTCAGAACATAGCTCCACGGCAGCCTGCAACACAGAAGCAGATAGTTACAGCAGCTGCTGGAGGTGACCACCGGCCTCATGTAATAGCTGAGGAAGTGTTTGCTGAGGCCTCTTCAGCAAGGCCAGCCCTGTGCTTGTACATGGGAATCAGAACTGAGGAGGACTTGGTTTCGGCCTCAAGGAGAGACGTGTGACCAGAGGTAGAGAGAGGCTGGACTGCACAGTGGTGTCCAGCGTGGGCCCTGGAGTTTGGTCCTTATGTGTTTCATCAGCTGTGACTCCGGCACTTCCTGGGTGTATGGCCATGGTTGGACAGTTATACCTACCAAGCCTCAGTGTTCTCATCCACTATCTGGAGTTCAAATTAATACTTTGTGGGGATTAAGTGAGATGGTTCTTGCAAAGTACTTAGCGTAGTTCCTGGAGGGTACCAAATACTCAATAAAACGGTGGTTTTCCATACGAAGAGGAGGGTAGGGCAGAGCAGGGGCCCGGGGGGCACAATGGGAACACTCAGAAGGCTCTGTAAGGCCTGGGGGCAGAAGCAGGGGCAGGGAATGGAGAGAAGTGACTCAGGTTGAGAACTTATTTAAGAAGCAGAAGAGCTCTGGCTGGTTTGGCTCAGTGGGTAGATCGTGGGCCTGCAAACTGAAGGGTCCTGGGTTCGATTCCGGCCACGGGGATTGCAGGTTCGATTCCCAGTAGGGACACGCATGAGGCAGCCGATCAATGATTCTCTCTCATCATTGATATTTCTATTTCTCTCCCCTCTCCCTTCCTCTCTGAAATCAATAAAGATATATTTTTAAAAAACAAAAACAGCCGAAACCGGTTTGGCTCAGTGGATAGAGCGTCGGCCTGTGGACTGAAAGGTCCCAGGTTCGATTCCGGTCAAGGGCATGTACCTTGGTTGCGGGCACGTCCCCAGTGGGGGGTGTGCAGGAGGCAGCTGATCGATGTTTCTCTCTCATCGATGTTTCTAGCTCTCTATCCCTCTACCTTCCTCTCTGTTAAAAAAATCAATAAAACATATTAAAAAAACAACAACAAAAAACACACACCAAAAACAGAAGAGCTTGGATTTGGTGACTAAGTGGCTATGGGGCCGCGGGTGACTCAAACGAGTTTCTGGCCCACAGGCCTGGGTGGGCACGGTGCCGGTCCTCACGCTGGGGAATACCAAAGGAAGAGAGGCAAGTTCTAGGGGAAAGGGAAGCACGCAGATTTGACACGTGTGGTCTGGAAGGTTTGTGGGCCAGTCGGAGCTAGCGGGGAAACAGCTGGATGCTGCAGTCTGAGGCTCAGGAGAAAGGTCCGAGTTTAGAAACTAGGGACACAGCAGTGAACAAACAGGCAGTTGCAGGTTGTCCTGTCTGGTGGCTTCTGTCTTCTCTTGGAACTAGAAGGCAAAGCGATTTATTAAGAGAAAGATCCCAGTTTGGGGGTTTTTAATCTGTAGATACCAGCTTCACGGAAGAAAGCAGAAGACAGTGTCAGTATGGGTGAGTTAGAGAAAAGGCAGCCAGAGACTTGGAGGAAATCAGGGTGGAGCTGTGCTCTGAGGGAGGGAGACTGAGGAAGGAGCGAGTGGTGAACAGTGTTGGATGTTGGCAAAAGGAGATCAAGGACCAGAGTGGCGGTTGGATTTTGCTACAAGGAGGCCTTGGTGTCCTTGGCTGTGCTACATGGGGGTGGGGAGACGGAAGCCAGGTCACATAGGGTCAAGGCCAGGACTTGCTGCTGTACCTGGTTTCTAAAATGGTACCTGGCATACAGCCGGTACTAAGAAAATGTTCATCGAGTGAATGAGTGACAGTGAGGAAATGAGGACGGAGTGTAGAAGGAGGTAGTGAGAGAGATTTGTAGTGGGGAGCAGGACGCTGCAGGCTTTCCTCTCTGTGACTTCTATCTTTTCTCGGAACTGGGAGGCGAAGTGATCTGTCAAGAGTGAGGGGAAGCCCTGGCAGGGTAGTAGCTCAGTTGGTTAGAGTTGTTCTGATATGCCAAGGTTTTGGGTTCGATCTCTGACCAGGGCACATACAGGAAGCAACCAATGAATGCATAAATAAATTGATCTCTCAAATCAATTTTTAAAAAGGGAGGGGAGAGAAGGCAGGCAGAAGTGTCGAAGTTGTTGAGTTTCAGGGAAGAGGGGTGGGACTTTGGAGGACATGGGCAGAGAGAGTGGCAAGGAAGGGACTGGAACACAGGGTCGAGGCCAGCAGGGGTTGGAAGCAGAGGCTTAGCGATGGACAGATTGGAGGACAACAGAAGCATCAGGGAACCGAGAGCTGAGAGGGAAGAACTGGCTTTGGCTGGAGACCAGGAGGCTGTTGAGCTCCTAACAGGTGGCCGTTTGGGCTGCTCCATCTCTGTGTCCCCAAAGGGCCTCTGCAAGGGGAGGTTTAGGACTACATTTTAGGACTTTGGAGGTGGGCTTAGTAGGGGATGACTCGGGGTAGCTGGAGTTAAGGGTAAAGTGAATGGTTTAGAGAACTTGAACATCAAGCCTTGACCCCCCTGGATGATGGCATGCTTTAGTCCCTGAAGAGTTCTTCCTGCTTTTGGCCTTAGCCTTACTCCCCAGCTTAGAAAGAACCCGTCATGGCCCCCTGTTGCCTCACGAGCTCCCGCAGTCCTAACGGACATGGACAGTGCCCCGGTGACTGCACCGAACACCTCCCCTGTACTGTCTCTTCGTCTTTGCAGCAAACCTTGGAATTAAGTGTTGCATTTAATTCCGTTTATAGTTTGGAGAATGGCCCAAAGAGGGCAAGTGACTTGTCTAAGGTCACACAAAGCACAGAGGTGGCAGAGCTGGGATTTAGATACCCATGCCCTTCACCTCTGAGCTCTGTGGCCACAGCAATTCAGCCTGGCATTCTAGCCTTTCTTTTAAAAAAATGTTTTTTTTAATTCTGTTTATTTATTTACTTATTTATATCCTCACCCGAGGATATTTTTAAATTGATTTTAAAGATAGAGGGGGGGGGAGAGAGAGAGAGAGAGCGAGAGAGAGAGCGCGCGCGAGCATTGATCGGCTGCCTCCCTCATGCACCCTAACCGGGGACCGAACCCTCGACCCTTTGGTGCATGGAACAACACTCCAACCAACTGAGCAACACTGGCCAGGGCCATTCTAGTCCTTCTTGACATGTCACCCCTACCCTAGGCCCCCTCTGTAGCCTCAGCCTCTGTCTCTTCCCCACTCACCAGAGCTCAGGCTCCCGATCCAACCAGCTTGGTTTAAGCCCTGGCTCTGCTACCATTTAGTAGCTGTGATACCTTGAACAAGTTTCTTAACCTCTCTGAGCCTCATTTCTCTTTAAAAAGGTGATGATAATAATATTTACCTGCTAGGGCTATTGTGAGGTTAAATGTTTAATACATACAACAGTACCTGGCACATAGTAAACCCTTGATAAATAGTAGTTATTAGTGCTATAGTCATCATCATCATCATTCTTATTATTAAGAGATGATGAATTGCCCTTTGTTCATGCTGGCTGAGCGTCTCTGAGCTCTCTGTGTTCTCTCTGGATCCTGGACCTGGGTACTAGTTCTTCCCCATCTGGAATGTACACTCTCTTCCTACCCACTCCTCACTGGAGTAATGACTGCTGTCCTTAAAATCTCATCAGGCATTGTCTCCCTGGGCGGCTCCCCTGTCTCAGTCTTCTCATCGACTCTTATCATGTTCTTTGTTGCTTCAGTTTCTGTGGACTGGCTGTGTCTCCCCCACTTTCTGACTGCTTTGTGCCCAGTGGAGGCTGGACACTAAGTATCAGTAGGACTCTCACTGACTGTTGGCTGCCGCTCTGAGATTCAAATCCAGTTTCCTGGTCACGCAAGAGCAAAGGGATCGATTAGCTTCAGGACAAGGAAAGTCAGGGGAGACTTCCTGGAAGAAGAGGCACTGGCGATGAGCCTTTAAGGATCTGGGTTGGTTGGCATTTCCAGCACAACATATGTGCCAAAATGTGTTGGCACCAGACAGCCTTGTGTGTCTGTAGGCAGGCTGATGGTGTGGCCTGGCTCTTGTGGAGTATGATACAGAACAATTGGGAGCCTATGTGTACCTCCAGGGGGAAAGGATTCCTTTCCAGCCATGGAAGATCCAGGAGGAGCTTTAAGGTGGTGGTCGCAGTTGAGCTGGGACTCAGGATTGGGTCAGAGTGGGTAGAGAGAGGTTTTGTGTTTGTTTGTTTGTTTGTTTGTTTTAAATATATTTTATTGATTTTTTACAGAGAGGAAGGGAGAGAGATAGAGAGTTAGAAACATCGATCAGCTGCCTCCTGCACACCTCCCACTGGGGATGTGCCCGCAACCAAGGTACGTGCCCTTGACTGGAATCGAACCCGGGACCCTTCAGTCAGCAGGCCGATGCTCTATCCACTGAGCCAAACTGGTGGATAGGGATTTTATTGAGTAAAGAGAAGGGGCAGGACCTAAGGACAGAAGTTGTGTTGAGGGTGGGGTTTTTGTTTTGTTCTTTTCCTTTTTAGAATTGGAGAGATTTGCTGAAACCAGTTTGGCTCAGTGGATAGAGCGTTGGCCTGCGGACTCAAGGGTCCCAGGTTCGATTCCGGTCAAGGGCATGTACCTTGGTTGCGGGCACATCCCCAGGATGTGCAAGAGGCAGCTGATCGATGTTTCTCTCTCATCGATGTTTCTAACTCTCTATTCCTCTCTCTTCCTCTCTGTAAAAAAATCAATAAAATATATATATTTTTTAAAAAATTGGAGAGATTTGCAAATGTTAGTGGTTGAGTGGATGGGAGCGGGAGCGGGAGAGGCTAGAATGCCAGAAGAGGAAGGAGTGGTAGGAGGTGATAGGTAGGGCAGGGAGGTGGAGTTGTTGGGATTGAAGCCTCAATGTCTGGGCCTCCAGCGTTCCCTAAAATGTCACCCAGGGGCTCTGAGGTATGCCTGGCAGTTTTAAGTGGCACAAAAAGGCTTCTTTTATTAATTTTGAAAAGGAGGTCTCTCCATTGTGTGCTATTGCATCTTTAGTACCTTTCTTATATTCATCTCCCTGTCTAACAGAAAGTCTTTATTTAGGTGTTAGACCAAAGCTACAGCGACACCCGGTTAGAATTTAATAACCCTGGTCTGTGTTCATTGTATTTATTTCTATGGTTAACACATTTATGTGAAACAGTGTTGGTTTTAAGTGCATAGAGGGGATCAATTTAAAGATAAATTCATGTTCTGCAGATAAGTGAATAGCAAATGACTGGGGTTGGAGAAAAAGCCCTTCAGAATTGGGGGGCAGGGGGAGATACAGCTTCCTGGGCCCTCTCCACCCCTGCCACTTCTGACACAGTTCATCTAACCCAGTGGGAAATTCCTGACATGCCCTCAAGAACTGCATTAAGAAGAGTTTTCAGCCCTAGCCGGTTTGGCTCAGTGGATAGAGCATTGGCCTGCAGACTAAAGGGTCCCAGGTTCGATTCTGGTCAAAGGCACATGCCTGGATTGTGGGCTCGATCCCCATTAGGGGGCGTGCAGGAGGCAGCCGATTAATAATTCTCTCTCATCATTGATGTTTCTATCTCTTTCTCCCTCTCCCTTTCTCTCTGAAATCAATAAAAAATATATATATATTTTTAAAAAAGTTTTCAAAGGGAGTCTCAAGGAACTCTTAGTGCACTGCAAAGTATTAATAGGTAACCTTGGTGGGGAAGGGTTCCCTGATAAAATAAGTTTGGGAAGCCCTTTTCCAAAGGGCATGTCAAGGCTGTCAGAAATGCTGGGATCGGGAAACCTGCTTTACCTTTGTTCAGACCTCATTCATCTTTGTGGCTTCAACACCTTGGACCTGCCAGGTCTTCCGTAAACATTGACTGGGTGAATAAATGAAAAGCTGTAAGGGAAGAGTGTTGTGAGCAGTGCTCATGGAAGCTTGGCCCCATTCGTTGCAACAGATAACCTGCTGTGCCATGGCACAGTGCTGGGTACTGGGGAACGGAGGGAAAAGGCCAGATGTGCCCTTGTGGAGCCTACATTGTAGTTCATGGGACACAATAGTCAAATACAGAGAGCAAAAGGGCTGTAAGGCAAGCCTTAGGCAGCTGGCCATCAGGATGGGGCTGACGTGGATCAAGAGCAGAAACTGGTAGAGGAGACGTGACCACAAGCCGACAACATAACTTAGTGAGCAGTCCCAGGTGGGGGCTGGGAGTGCCGAAGCTCCCTTTGGTGTTACAGCAACTATGGTATATAGGATGTTTGTGTGTGTCTTAAGCTGTAAGGTACGAACACCAGAATGACCTCATTTGCTCTTACAGCAGCCCTATGGGGCAGGCCAGTAAGGATCATTGTCTTCATTTTCTAAACTAGGCCTCTGAGGCGCAAGGAGGACGGACTTTGCCAGCAGGAAGACTATTTGAAAATTCTTAACTAAAATAGTTTTTAACTAAACTTGCATCTAGTTTAGTAATGGGTTTGAGCCCCAAACTCAATCCTCTTGGCCTGGGTCCTGGAGCTTCCTGCAGCCCCCTCCTCCCACCTTCTGTATGGATCGGGAGAAAACTGGGGTGTGCCATTGAGTGTGGGACGGGCTGTGAGCTCCGAGAGCTGAGGGCTGTCTACCCTCTTGTGGCTGCCAGGTGCTATGACAAGCGTCTGTGGCCTCGAATGGACCTGAGCCGGCGGAAGTCACTCACTCCCCCCATGCTTAGTGGTGTGGTTCGTCGCCAGCCCCGAGCCCTGGACCTCAGCTGGACAGGTGTCTCCAAGAAGCAACTCATGTGGCTTCTGAACCGACTGCAAGGTATGGCAAGGTGGTGAGGTTGGATAGACTGACTCGTGGGATAAGCCTGGCACAGAGCCCTCCTAGCACCAGCTTCCTAACTTCCCCCAGGCCTGCAGGAACTGGTGCTGTCTGGCTGCTCCTGGCTCTCTGTCTCTGCCCTGGGCTCAGCCCCACTGCCAGCCCTGCGGCTCCTGGACCTGCGCTGGATTGAGGATGTTAAAGACTCCCAGCTCCGAGAGCTGCTGCTGCCTCCGCCAGACACCAAACCAGGTGCAGCCTCCGTTGGCTCATTGTAGAACGGGTTGGGCAGGGTGGGGTTCTGAGGCCCATGCGAGGTTTAAAGGGTTTGGAGAAAGGATGGGAGACTTGAGTTTGAAAAGGAAGGCCTGCTTGGCCATTGTTCATTCATTCGCTCACCTGCTGTGTGCTGGGCCCTGTGATGGGAGGGGAGGGAAGAGGATGTAGTCCCTGGCCTCCAGGGGGAGATAATTATGGGATGAAGCACAATGGAGGACAGGAGGATGACACAGGATTCTGGGAAAAGCCAGGGGATCTAAGGGAAGCCGCTGGGTATGGTGGGCTCCACTGGACAGCCTTCTCCCAAGGGAGCAGTGGCTATTGCTAGCACTGGCAGTGGCCAGTCGCTTCTGTTTGTCCAGAGGAGCCAGGAATATATATTTTCTGTGGCATATCCTGGTTTCTAAACGATGGAAATTAATTCAGATTCTTTTAAAATTCACGTGTGGATCCAGTAAAAATATGGCTGAGCAATTTAGTCCCTAGACTCCCTTGCCCTGCAGTCAAAAGATACGGATTTTCCTAAGGGAAAAGAGCAGAAAGAGGGAGCCAGTTGACTTGGAAGTTTGCGTGGAGTGGTAGTATCATCTTCCCAGTCAGACCGGCCACCTCTTCACTGTGGGTCAGGCCCAGGTACCCTGCCAAGTAAATGCAGCTTTTATTGTTGAACACATTTTGGGCCTGGGCCTGGGCCTGGGCCTGGATAGGACCCTGGAGACCTCAGCCTGAATCAGCCTCATCCCCCACCCTGGTGGAACCCCAGTCATGCAGAGAGAGACTGACTCAGAAATAGAGAATTCTGTAGCATGATGTGGTAGGCTAAGGGCTGTTGGCGGGGGGCGGGGTGGTGAAGGAGCAATGCAAGAAGCCCTCCTTGAAAGGAACTAAACTGAGACCTGAAAGGGACCAGGTTTTTCCAAGGAGTTTGAGGCAGAATAAGTAGTTTTGTGGGGCAGGAGGCCCATATTGACTGAGGGGGATGCTGGGAGCTGAGGCTGGTCGGGTGAGCAGAGGTCTGGTCACCTTGGGGGTCATACAAGGTATGGGGTGGGGGTCCTGAGGCCTGGGGCCTCCTTGTCTAGCCAAGAGATAGGGTGCTTACAATAGCATCTTCTCTGGTCCACACTAGTCTGTTCTTCACACCAAAGTCAGGGGAACCATCCAGAAAGACAAATGTATCCATTTCACTCCTGTGCTGTAAACTCTTTTTTTGTTGCTTCCTGGTGTTCTTTGGATAAAGATCAGTGTTTTACTGTATTCACTAAGGCCTGCCATAGTCTGGTTCCTGCTCACCCATGAGGTTCCTGCATTTTAGCCACCTCAACCTCCTTGCCAAGTTCCCTCCAGCCCCAGGGCCTTTGCCTACTCTTCTCTGCCTAGAATGCTCTTATCTTCCTTCATCTAATTAACTCCTAATCACCTTTCAGGCTGCAACGTAAATGCCACTGCTTCCTAGAAGCCCTCCATGATTCTCTTCCCCATTGAAATCAGAGTCCCTCTTCAACTTTGAGAGAGTTCCCTCCCAGTATAGCAGTGTACTGTTGTGAAATGACCTGGTTAAAACCTTTCCTCTCACTAGGTTCTTAAGCTCTGTGAGGGCAAGGGCTATCTTGCTTTCACGGCTCTTCCATGGCTCCCATCTTCCCACCCTCCTCCCCCGCACCCCTGCACAGCAGCCTTGGAAAAGGAGTAGAGAAGCAGCTAGGATTCTTTGCATTTTCTGGATGAGGTCCCAGAGGTCCAGAGGGGTTGAGTGCTGCAAGTCACACAGGCAAAGCCAAACCAGAGCATTCACCCATTGCCCAGTCTTCCTGGACCTGGACCGAGCCAGGAAGGTTTGGGCTCGTGTACGGGTGGGCATTGGGAACACTGCATCCCACAAGGTGAGGAAGTGCTGGTTGGCTGGCAGACCGACCCCATCTCCTCCTGCCTGAATTCATCTCCGTTTCAGCGCCTTTAGCAGGAGCTTGTGAAGATGAGCCTTCCGGGCCCTCAGGCCCATTGTGCGTGTTGGAACTCTACACCTACTTTTCTGATCGTGGCTGCTGGTTTGTACAGCGTTCCTGGAGCAAAACTTAAAATTTCTACTTCTTGCTTTTGCCCCTGCTATTTTCTGTCTGGCCTGTTCTTCTCCCACCTCTCCACAGGGTTAGTCCTTGAAGGACCAGCTTGAATGCTGCCACCTCAGTGAAACCCTCACTGCTGCCTCCTTTTCCCTGTCAAGGCCAGCGTGCCCTCTTTCCTCTGCTTTCCTCTAGTGGCTTAAGCTGTGGCCCAAGGTTGATGGTATCTGTAATGTATTCCCTCTCTAAGCTCTCAGCTCCTCAAATGAAAAAAAGGAGCAGCTGGAGTTCAGAGCTTGCCAAGTCAGGTCCTCACAGAGGCAGCAAGTGATGAGATTGGTGCAGGACTTGAGAAAGTAGGCTCTAGCAGCCCATTCCCAGCCAATTGTCAGGTGAAAGGGTAGCCCAGTGATGTCAGATCTTACCATTTTCAAGGAAAAGCTCAATATCTAAATCGATATATATAAAAGCCAAGCAACCAGAACAACTGACACTGCGGCCGGCCAATCAGCGCAATGGGGGCGGGGGGGTGTGTGTTAAATGATGAAAATTATTTAACCCTCCCCCTGACCAGCCCCACCCCCGATTGCACCCTACCCCCATCAGGGACAGGGCTGGCCGGCCAACCTCACACGTCCCCTTCCCCACCTCCCCGCTCCCCCCTCCCCTCCCCCGCCCCGCTCTCCCTTCCCCCCCGCCCCCCCCCCCCCCCCGCCAGCCTGGCCCGATCGGGCTCACATGGGGGGAGCCAGCTGGACCCCACCTGTGCACAAATTCGTGCACCAGACCTCTAGTTTCTTTATAAAAATGTCCTTTGCCCTAGCTGGTTTGGCTCAGTGGATAGAGCATTGGCCTGTGGACTGAAGGGTCCTGGGTTTGATTCTGGTCAAGGGTACATGCCCAGGTTGCGGGCTCAATCTCCAGTAGGGGGCGTGCAGGAGGCATCCAGTCAATGATTCTCTCTCACCATTGATGTTTCTCTCTCTCCCTCTCCCTTCCTCTCTGAAATCAATTTTTTTAAAAAAACACCAAACATTAAATAAATAAATTAAATAAATAAATAAATATGTCCTTTAGGCCCAGCCCATGTGGCTTAGTGGTTGAGCATCGACCTGTGAACCAGGAGGTCATGGTTTGATTCCCAGTTGGCACATGCCCAGGTTTTGGGCTCGATCCCCAGGGCGGGGGGCGCATGCAGCCCATCAATGATTCTCTCTCATTGATGTTTCTATCTCTCCCTTTCACTTCCTCTCTGAAATCAACAAGAAAAAATATGTATTTTTTAAATGTCCTTTTGGTAGGCTTAGTCACTTAGAAAATTTTTAGCATACGCAGATTCCTTAAAACACTCGTGTAGGCTAGGTTCATGAGTTTGTGGCATCTGATCTAGGTTACCTAAGGGCTCTGCTGGTGCCGGGAGGTATATAGCATGGTGGTAGGTGTTTGGACTTGGAGCCACCAGGCCTGCTGTCCTGGCTTTGTTACTTCATAGTCATGTGACTTTGGACAGGTTGCTTAATGGTTTGAGCCTCCATTTTCTCACCGGTAAACAGGAATGATCATCAGAGAGCTTGTCTCCCAAGGCTGTGGTTCTTAAAGCATGGTCTCCAGAGCAGCAGCTTCAACATCACTTGCTAGAAAAATAAACTCTGAGGCCCCAACTTAGAGTACCTAAACTCTGGGGGTAGGGCCAGCAATCCATTTTAACTAGCCTTCCAAGGGACAGAGTTTGAGAGCCACTGGCCTAAGGGCAGGCAGCGTTCAGCCTGTGTCTGGCGCACAGTGAGTGCTCAATTAGTGGCTGCTGGTGCACCACAGGCGTTTAGTTTTTAAAAAACAAACAGAAACTGTAATGCCAGGAACATGGTAAATTCAGTAAAAGGGAAGCAGACCATGCGCTTTTGGGTGCAGAGTTGAGCAGTGTGAGCTCATGTACCCAGAGATAAAGGAAGAGACGGAGTAAGACCTGAAAGCCAGTGACACTGGCCAGGCAGAGGACAGCACAGGTGGCCACAAGGGGAGTGTCAGGGCAGGGCCACCTGGGGAATCGGTCCGGGTGTTTGGGGGTGAGGGAGAGGAGTGAAGAGCTGAGAAAGTGACAGGCCCTGTAGGGACTGCAGGGTTACACCAAGGAGATCGAACTTCTTTGAGGTGCTCTCGAGAGTTTTTAGCACAGAACGGATGTTGGCCCACTTGTATTTGAGAATGGCTCTCTTTGGATTCCGGAAGAAGAGGCGAGACGAGAGTGAATGAGGAGGTTGGGGCAGGAGTTGAGGCAAGAGTGGTGTCGACTCAGAGTGGTGGCAGGGGGGGTGGAGAGAAAGGGATCCAGTTGGTGACTTGACTAATCATGGAAGGAGATGGAAGTGGGAGAGCAGCCTAGAATGGCAGTCCTGGTAGGGATGTCATTTGTTAGATGAGTGACTATATATTGAGCACCTATGTCCCAATTGTTGGGGTTAAAGCAAGAACAAGACAAACAAAAATTCTTGCCTTCATGGAAGGAGAGAGAAAAAATATATATGCCAGATGGTGGGAAAGTGGGGGAAAATAATATTGTGGAATATTACAGTTTCAAGTGGAGTAATCATGGCAGGCCTCACTGAGGAGGCAGCGTGAGCAATGAACAGATGAGATGAGGACAAGAGCAAGCCACACAGCAAGCCCCAGCCGAGGCTCACATATAGTGGGAGCAGATTTGGGGGTGAGGAACACAGGGATGTAAACATAGCTGGCCTGGGGGCCTAGGTGCAGGAGTGGAAGCAGAGGGGTGTGCTCACCTTTCATCTGCCTGCCCAGGGCAAACGGAGAGCCGTGGGCGGCTGCAGGGGGTAGCAGAGCTGCGCTTGGCAGGCCTAGAGCTGACAGATGCCTCCCTGCGACTCCTGCTGCGCCACGCGCCCCAGCTGAGCGCCCTGGACCTCAGCCACTGCGCCCATGTCGGGGATCCCAGTGTTCATCTCCTCACGGCCCCCACCTCCCCACTTCGAGAGACCCTGGTACACCTCAATCTTGCTGGTAAGCATGTTCCCCTGTCTGTCCATCCTGCTAGCCTGTTGATTCCCATGACCAGTGCCTATGCCCTACTCACTTTCCTGGTGTTGGTTACCGTTACCCCATCCCCAGGTTGCCACCGCCTCACTGACCATTGCCTTCCGCTGTTCCGCCGCTGTCCTCGCCTACGCCGCCTAGACCTGCGCTCCTGCCGCCAGCTCTCACCTGAAGCTTGTGCCCGGCTGGCAGCTGCCGGGCCCCCTGGCCCCTTCCGCTGCCCAGAGGAGAAGTTGCTTCTCAAGGACAGCTAGTTGGGTGCCCCTCCCTACCCCCCGACTCTTCAGGAGCCTGGACCTCCGGCCTTCATTTCACTCCTGCCAGGAGGCCAGGTTACCCACCTCATGACTTGGGATTCCCGAGTTTTCCGACTTGGGATTCCTGCCCAGGGACTTGAGCCAGCCTCCCCACTCTGCCCCCTGCACTGATATTTCTGGGGGTCTCTTTCCCCTCCCCTCCCCCTTCCACCTGCTTCATTGTCCATCCCCTGGGGGGAGTGGGTCAGAGGTACTGGGGTTGCTGAGCCAAAGGGATGGTGGGCGGGGGGGTAAGGTGCAAGTCTGAGGGAGGGAGAATGGGGGAAACACATCTGCATCCAGGATACTGGGAGCCAGGGGCTGGGGAGGTGGAGGACGGGCTGGGGGAGGGGGGCAGCAAGCAGACCACCAGGGGTGCAGGGAACAGACCAGATACTTGGAGTTGGGAGGGAGGGGCAAAAAGGGAAACCAGAGGAGCCATTGGGAGTCCAGGTGTGAGAGGTGGGGATCCTCGGGGAACCAGGGAAAGCCAGGGCTAAGTGAGGGGTCGGGGGGAGCAGGTGTGGGGGCAGTAGCACTCCCTCAGGGGGTCACTCCTCCTCTTACTCCCCAGTTTCAGTTCCTTCCCCCAACCCCGACTCCTTGAAAGTCACTGACAATGGCAGCTATTGCGAGGAGTGGGGGCCAGCTGGCCTATCTGCTGTTCAGCGTGGCCCAGGGGAGTGGTGAGGGGTACCCCAGCCCCCTGCCTGCCTCCCCGTTCAATACTTGAACATTCATCTGTACTGAAGTGTTACTTGAACCTGGGGAATCTCGGACTTGGGGGAGCTGGAGTGTGAGGGCCGGACCGCTTGGACTGAGACTGGACCGGTGGGCGCTGCGCCACCACCAGGCTCTTTCTCGCTTTACTGTATTGAGCAGTTCCACCCCTCCTGACCTGAAGTGGAGTGGGGTGCCATCCCAGCGATGGGGAAGATGAGACTCCTTCAGTTTGGCTCTGCCCACTCATCGTCATGGAAACTTGTATCCCATTTGCCCAGGGAACTGCCACTCCTGGTTGCCATGGAAATAGCAGCCAATGGACACGTCCCAAAGCCAGGGCTAAGGCTGGTAATGGCCCCTCTTGGTTGCCGTGGGAACTTAGTAACAGTCTTGGCCCACCCCTGCCCTTTCCTCCGGTGTGGGGGCGGGGCTTGGGGAGCCAGGGCCCGCCCCTCAGCCCAGGCCTCCGGGGTAGCTGGGTTGTACCATGTAGGGGAGGGGGGATTTATCCACATACCTCAGGTAACAGGGAGGTGCGCGGGTGGGGGGAGGGACTGGGCGGATCAGAGGTCGACGGGAGGGGTCCTGGGGGTCGCGAAGGCTTGAGGTTGGGGCCGCTTGGGGGAGGGGAAAGAGGCAGCCCGGCGGGGGGCACGTGGGGGACCCAGCCGGGGCTGGGCCCCGGGTCTGTACAATATGGTTTGCTATAAAACTCAAAATCTTCCAGCTGGGGTGACTGAGTTCCTGTGTCTGCGGCGTCGGGAGAGGGGGGTAGGGCAGGGAGGACCTGAGTGCTAACCCTTTGGGGCTCTCGGAGGAGCCTTGGGCATCCCTGGCTTCCCGGAACTGAGTTCACCAGGACCCCTACAGCAGATGGGCTCACCTTTCCCGAGTTTACAGTTTAGGTAGAGGATTGGAGCTCTGGACTCGGGATGTCCCGATGTACTCGGAGTGGTCCAGGGTCCGGGAACTCCCGGGCACAGCGGGGGCTGAGGTTACCCTCAGCGGAGCTAGGGCGCCTGCATGACATTCTAGCTGGACTCGTGTCACAGGGGTCCCTGGAGATCTCTGCGGACGCCCCCGGACTCCACCCCATCATGTGGCCGCCCCGGCTCCGCCTCTGCCCCAGTTCCTGTTTCGGCCTCTGCTGTCCCGCTTCGGCCCCTAGGGCTCCCCGCAGACGCCTACTCTTTCTGCTCAGCCCCGACTGCCTCTTCCTGGGCACCTGCCGCCCACATCTCGGCTCACCCCGCAGGGGATGGGGTCTCTTCCCGGCCTGGACCGACCCTCCTGGACACCCCGAGGCTACTCGACCCCGCCCTGACTGCCCAGGCCCCCTGGTGCTGCGGCCCCCCCAGGATGAAGGGCGGCCAGGGGGACGCGGGCGAGCAGGCCCCGCTGAACCCGGAGGCCGAGTGCCCCACGGGCTCGGCCACGTACCGGGAGTTCGTGCACCGCGGCTACTTGGACCTCATGGGGGCCAGTCAGCACTCGCTGCGGGCGCTCAGCTGGCGCCGCCTCTACCTCAGCCGGGCCAAGCTCAAAGCCTCCAGCCGCACGTCTGCCCTGCTCTCGGGCTTCGCCATGGTGAGGGGAGGGGAGGGGTGCACAGGGTGGGGGTGAGGAAGGGGCCATAGGCAAAGTAAACGGGTACCCAAGGGAGGCCGGGCAAAGGAAAAGGAATGACTGGGTTGTAAGAGGTAAAAGAGGGGAACAAACAAGTTCCCGAGGGATGACAAATCCCTTTTTAATGGGGCGAAGGGGGGGTGAACAGACCCCTGGCATAAACTGGGCCACAGGGAGGATAAACAAGTGTAAAAATGTCATGGATACAAATCATGTATGGGGATAGATAAACCACCAAGGGGGATGCATATGCATGGGTGGGACAAAGAGGTCCAAAAGCCTAGTCCAGGCAGAAGTGATTATTAGACACCACCCCCCACCCCTGCCATGAGAGGTTCAAAGGCAAATCAGAGCTGGGGTGCGGCTGTATGCACAGCTGGAGGTGGGGTTAGAGAAAATAAACAGATGGGGTGGTCACCCAACTGAAGGTGGGGCCCATCCCAAGGAAGGCATCTAGTCCCCAGCAGGTACCAAGGGTGCTTAGTGTAGCCCAGGAAGCTTTGAGGAGAGGATGCCTGTGAGGAAGTCTGTGGGGAAAGAAGCTGATTAGGAAACTGATTACATGATTCCCGAGCTGATAAACTGGTGGTGTGGGAAGATGAAGTCAGCTAACGGTCCCAGAGGAGGCCTCGGGAAGTGGGACTGAGGGAGGTCCCAGGGTGAGGAGTCAGCTCGGTCCTGCTGTGGCCGGAGACCCTGGGCAGGTCTCCACCACTTTGCAGGTCAGTGGGAAATTGTGAGATGGTAGAGGGTGTGCCCTCTGTAGTCTGCCAAGTGCCTGCCCTAGGATGAGCTGATTCTTGTCCTCAAACCCTAGATCTAAGCATGTTACAGCAAGATACACATCAAAGATGGCTTAGACTACCTGTTAATTGGCTGGCAGGAGCGAGGTGTGTGTATGCGGGGAGTGGTGGGGGGGAGGTATCCTTATAGGAACCTGTTTTGGGGGGCAAATTGAGATGGGGATAAAAGGGTCAGAGCACTAGGTGATTTGGGTTAGTCCCTACCCTTCTCAGTGCCACAGCTTCTGTATTTAAAATGATCAGAGGGAAAGTCTCTATCCTCAAGGGGCATTCTAGGTCTATGATTTATTTTTATGTGGTGGCCCAGGATCCACAGGCCAGTCTACCCTTCCTAACGTGGAGTCATCTAGGAACAGGGAGTTGGCTCTCCTTCCCCTATACAGACTGGAGAGGAAAAGACGCAGTCTCATGGACCTACCCACCCCCATCCACCCCATGGTTCAGTCTGGCCTGCTGCTGGACTTGCATGTTGCTGGGGTGACAGCTTAAAGGCCAGGATCTTCTCTGCAGGATCCGGAGGCCAGATGAGTAGGTTCTGGGGGCAGGACTGGCTCCAGTCGTGCCCTGGGTCAGGCTACGGGAGAAAGCAGGAGTAGGCCTGGCCCAGATGCCCGTCTGTGGGGAACACCTGCTGATACCCTTCATGGCCCACTTTCCAAAACACTCATCCTTGTCTTCCTGCCACCACTCTCCAGGCTCCTCACCTTCCTCCTTCCCTCAGCCCCAGAGCAATCTAATGGGTCCTGCAAGAATATTGGGAAAAGATCCAGATCCTGGAATTCAGGTGGCCTGGGTGAAAATAACATACAAATAGTATTAAACTGTCATTAAGTACCAGGCACTGTGCTTAGAGCTTTATGTATGTTATCTACTATCCTATGAAGTAGGTACCACTATTAATGGCGATTTTGCAGATGAAAAAACAGGATCAGAGTTGTTCTATCACCGGCCCAGAGTCCCACAGCAAGCAAGTGGCAGGATGTGAACTTGGGCAGTCTAGTTCTAGAGTCCAAATTTATACAAACCTTGAACAGGATCCAGGCAGGTAATGTGGAAGCCAAGTTGGTTTTGTGGGGACTGTGGCTATAAAGAGACCCTGCCCGGTTCAAAGGCAGCAGCCATGACTCAACTCTAGCTGATAGTTGTCATGCAAGAATGTGGACCGGGTGTAACCAGATCCTCCAAATTTTTAAGAGGATCTGGAAATTGGGATATTTCTATGAAATTCCTTGAGTTTTATTTAGTTTTTTATCCTCACCCGAGGATTTTTTTCCCCACTGATTTTTAGAGAGAGTGAAGGGAGGGATGAGGGGGAGGGATGAAGGAGAGAGAGAGAGGGAGAGAAAGAAATACTGACTTGAGAGAGACACATTGATTGGTCGCCTCCCTCCTGGATGAGGTCCCTTTCCGGTCCCAGGGGATGGAACCTGCAACTGAGGTATGTGCCCTTGACCCTTGACCAAGAATTGGGAATGGAACCTCCGACCTTTGGGTCTCTGAGCTGATGCTCTAACCACTGAGCACCTGGCCAGGGCAAAATCTCTTGAGTTTTAAAAATGGGCAATTTGATTTTTGGGTTCATGGTGTGCCAATTTGCAAACTGTGGCCTTGGACTTCAGTGTTAACACTAATAATAACAGCAAACACTTAGTGCTTACTATGTGCCTTGCACTATTCTTATCACTTGATGTATATTATCTCATTCAATTTTCACAATTTTATAAAGCAGATAGGTGCTATTATCAATCCCCATTTTCCAGATGAGGCGATTGAGGCACGGAGAGATTAAGTCACTTGCTCAAGACTACACAGCTTGTAGATCTGAAAATGAACCCAGGTAGCCCAGCTCCAGAATCTGCTTTTTAACCCCTATGTTTATAACAAGCTAAGATTGTCAGAAAAATGTCATCCAGCTGTTTTAATAGCTAGATGGGGAAACTAAGGCCCAGACAGGCCAGAGCCTTCCCAAGGCTGCCCATTCATGCACTCAACAAAGACTGAGAGTCTTTTTTTTTTTTTTTTAATCTTCACCCAAGGATATGTTTTTCTTGATTTTTAGAGAGAAGTCTATGGCCATACCTCCCTGATTGAGTCAGATCTCATCTAATCTCGGAAACTAAGCAGGGTTGGGCCTGGTTAGTACTTGGATGGGAGGAAGATGAGAGAGAGAGAGAGAGAGAGGTGAGAAACTACTATTGGTTGCCTCCCGTATGCTCCCCAACCAGGGATCAAACCCAAACCTAGGTATGTGCCCTGACCAGGAATCAAACCTGCAACCTTTTGGTGAATGGGATGACACTCTAACCAACTGAGCTACACTGGCCAGGGCAAGACTGAGAGTCTGCCAGGCACTGTTCTAGGTCCTAAGGATACAGACTTGCTACTGTTCAGGAAGTTATAGACACTCAATCCATCCCCTCTTGTCCCCACAGGTGGCCATGGTGGAAGTCCAACTGGAGAACAACTACGAGTACCCGCCAGGCCTGCTGGTGGCCTTTAGTGCCTGCACCACCGTCCTCGTGGCTGTGCACCTCTTCGCGCTCATGGTCTCCACGTGTCTGCTGCCCCACATTGAAGCTGTTAGCAACATCCACAACCTCAACTCTGTCCACCAGTCTCCACACCAGCGACTCCACCGCTACGTGGAGCTGGCCTGGGGCTTCTCCACTGCCTTAGGCACCTTCCTCTTCCTCGCTGAAGTTGTCCTTGTTGGCTGGGTCAAGTTTGTGCCCATTGGGGCCCCCGTGGGCAAGCCAGCACCTATGGTACCTGCCTCCCAGGTGCCTGGGACTCTACCACCAGTGGCCACTTCCCTGAGTCCAGCGTCTAAGCCACCCTCTGCTTCAGTAGCCCCTCCACAGGCTGCGCCATCTGAGGCCTGCCCACCCCAGCAAGCATGTGGTGGTGGTGGGGTCCATGGACCAGGATGGCAAGCAGCCATGGCCTCCACAGCAATCATGGTACCTGTGGGGCTTGTGTTTGTGGCCTTTGCCCTGCATTTTTACCGCTCCTTGGTGGCACACAAAACAGACCGCCACAAGCAGGAGTTAGAGGAGCTGAGTCGCCTGCAGGGGGAGCTGCAGGCTGTGTGACGCGTGTGTTAGCCACCTGTTACAAGCACTGCCTTCTTCGGGGGTCAGCCAGAGGCCCCTGGTCTAGATCACTGTTCCCTGACTGCCTGGAGGCACTTCTTGTGGCCACTCTTAGGTAGAAACCAGATTCCTGACCTCAGGGTCCTTTGGGCTGGGCCTTGGGGCAGCTCCCACATTCCCGGGATTCTCCTTGTTAGCCTGTCCCATGAGTGTAGTTCTACACCTGGGAGGAGCAAGGGAGAAAGCGGAAGGTCTTCAGTCTAAGGTTCATACACCAGGTGGAAGAAAGGCAGGGAGACCCTGGTCAGACCTTTGGTGCTGACCCCTAGCCACTTGCCCCTATACAGGATGTGGAGGTCAGATTACATACCCACCCAACTGCCCTAGAAGGCAGCCAACGCTTCCCTTATTTTTATTTTTTTAAAATCCTCACCTGAGGATATTTTTTCATTGCTTTTTAGAGAGAATGAAAGGAAGGGAGGGCGTGAGAGAGACATCCAGGTGAGACAGACACATTGACTGCTTACCTCCCACACTTGCCCCAACTAGCCGGGGATGAACCTGCAACCGGTACATGCTCCTTTTTTTTTTTCTTTTCCTTTTGATTTCAGAGAGGAAGGGAGAGGGAGAGAGAGATAGAAACACCAATGATAAGAGAGGATCATTGATCGGCTGCTTCCTGCACACCCATGATCTCCTGGTTCATAGGTTGATGCGGAACCGCTGAGCCACTCTGGCCAGACCTGTCAGTTTTGATGGGTTTCACACTCTTGCTTTAGTTGTTATAGAGAGGGATTTGGTGTTTCTGCCCAGGCATAGGTCCAGCCTTTTCTAGGAGGAGCCTCCCTATTTTTTTGAGGTTCAAGTGCCTGTCCAACTCCCCAGACACACAATTAATGCTTCTATATCTGCTTCTCACTCTTCTGTGCCAGTCTTGGGGGTCTTTGGAGACTGAGGGCCTGTGTTCCCAGCTTGACTCCCTGGCAAGGGGTGGGGTGAGGAGGTTTTAAGGGAGGTCAAGTCCCTAACCCTTGGAATACAGAGCTATTCTGACACTGAGTTTTTGATGCACCTTGTTTGTATAATAAATTGTGTTTCACAGATGTGTCTGTGGCCGTGAATGGAGCGAAGGGGAGGTCTTCTTAGGATCAGGCGCCTTGTTGCTAAGAGACCAGGAGAGACTGGGTGCTGGGCAAGGGTGACCCCCTTCTGGCCAGTAGCTTCTGAATGTGGAGCATGAGTTATTCCAAGGCAAAAGGCGTTTGCACTCTTGTTCCTGAGCCCAGGGTCTCTCTTCCACTGAGGATTTAGTATGTTTCTTTTGCAAGTTTTTTTTCTTTGAGCGACTATTACAAAGTAGGGGCTTTTCATAGGTTATCTCATTGAACCCTCATAGCCACCTAAAGAGATAAGTCTTGATTTCCATTTCAGAGGTAAGGGACCTGGGGTCCAAGAAGGCTGAGGATCTCGCTCAGAACCACACAGCTAGTCAGTGAAAACTTGGATTACCTTTACCATCACACGGGGAATCTCTTTCTGTTTGACTTGAGAAAAGGAGCCAATACCTTTCAACTCGGACGAGAAAGCAATATGATCTCATCGCACACGCTTCCACGCAAATTCATTTTTTCAGCCTCGTTTTCCTCAAAAATTTAAAAGGTCCCAATCCTCTCTCTTCTATTCTTATGGTGTGACATCTTGACCAAGTACCCCTTTCCTCATTTCCTATTTCTTAAAATGACAAATTTGCATGGACAAGGCTTCAAGGGCTTTTCCTATGCTTTTTTTTTTTTTTTTTTTTGATGCCTACATTAATCCTGCGTGACATCAACATCCATTTCAGAGTAAGAATCTGAAGCTGTGAGAGGTCAATGATTTGCCCAAGGTAATACAGCGAGAGATGTAGACAGAGATGTCTGGAACCTAACGCATCCTCAGCTCAGGCAGAGGGGCCTCCGGGGTATGCCATCACCTGGAGACCAGAATACCCTGCGTCCAAGACAGAAATACAGGATGCCCAGCCTCAGGCGACCTTAGGCCCCGGGTAAGCCTGGAGTGCTGCTGCCCTCGAGCGGCGAGACCGCGTAAGGATAGCCTCCACCCTATCCCGCTGAAAACGGCGGGCACTGGGACCATGATGCGACCAGCTCACCTAGTTACTACTGTAAAACCGAGTTTACTTTTTATAGGACCCACTCTAGGGTCTTTAAGCTCCACCACGTTTATCATAAAACTTTAAGACCAGTAGTGGCCGAGTACAGGCAAAATGCGGAACCCTCTGCAGGTCTCAGTCTCCCCATCTGCCAAGTGGGCATCTTAAGCAGCCAGTGGCCCAAGGGGGATCACGAAAGGAAAACGCTCCCTGCATTACGGTCTGTGCGGCGCCGGGCAAACAGCCTGAGTCACCACTGTTGGTTGTATTTTCCACCTCAAGGGCGCCCCTCCCAGGCCGCCCGGTTTCGGTGGGTCCTACAGTAGGAAGAGCCCCGCGACGCCGGGCCGCACGCTGGCCACGCCCTCTGCGCAGGCGCCGCGGCCCCGCCCACAGGCTCGCAGATTCGTGAGTCCGGCTCCCCAGGATTCCTCAGGCCCCGGTGCTCAGCCGGAAATTCTCATCGGACTCTGAGGAGCTTTGAGCCATAGCCACTTTCCTCGGGTCGGAATTGGGCAGTCCCCTGAATTGTACTAGGAAGAAAATCCAGAAAAGTGGCTGTCTTGCCAACAGGGGTTGCCTAAACAGGCATTACTTTCTTGACTTCACCAAAGCGGGTAAAGGGAGGCAAGAGCTGGGGCCAGGACCTGTGGCGAATCTGCAGCCTCTTGGACGTTTGGCCGCGCAAGAAAGGGGCAGGCAAGAGGAGCAGAGGAGCCCGCGTCTCGTCCACCCATTCGCCCCGCCCGCCTGACGAATCTGCGCCCGTTCAACGCGCCACTCATCTCCCCAGCTCTGGCTGGCCTCCTCCCCTTCGCCCCGCCCCCTTTTCCTCGGGGATTAGTCGCTGCTTTCGTCGCCGCCGATTCGTCAACGGCCCCAGGCCAGAGCAGCTGGATAGTCGTGGTGAAGCCCACTCTCCGGGGGATGCGGCCAATCTCCAAGCTCCCTAGGCTGCAATTCTCAAGCCTCCTAGGACGCCGGCCGAGGCGAAACCGCTATCCTCGGCCCCGTTGGTCTCCCAGTGGCGCCCGTGGCGAAAGTGCGAATGTCGACGCTGTGCCTGCTGGGCCTCGCGCAGGTGGCGGTGGTGTTTGGTGCGCGCGCCGGGGAGGTGGTGGTGGGGGGGCGCCGCCGCCGCCACCGCTGCGGGGCCGGGTCTCGCGCTGCCGCCGCCGCCGCCGCCGCCTCGCGCCACTGAGGTGCCGCGCGGGGTGGGGGGAGGGGGAGCCGCTCGACACGAGCGGGTGAGTGGGGCCGCGCCGCGCGTGCGCGGAGATGGGGGGGGGGCAGAACGCACCGGGGCGGGAGGAGAGGGCAGCGGTGCGCGTTCCCCTACCCCCCCGCCCAGATTCGGGGCCGAAGCCGGGTCTCGGGCTCGGTCTCGCGGTGTTTCCAACGCCCCGAATAGGTGCCACCTCTTGGCGAGAGGATCGGGGCGCGGGGACCCGAGCGGGTGTGTGGGAGCGGGAGCCGGGCTTGGCCCGGGCCGCTGGCCGGTGAGGAGGCGGGAGGGGGCGGGGCCTGCCAGGGGGCGGGGGAGGGGTCTTGCTCTGAGGGCAAGTGGGGCGCGCGCTGGGTAGAGCTGGGGGCACGAGATGGGCCTGGTGGTCTGAGGGCAAGAGTTGAGGGGTGGAGAGAATGTGTTGTTACGGTGAAAGAGTGTACTTGGAAAATCTGGGGGAGCTACGGGTCATGGTGAGGTGTGGAAACTGGGGTGATGAGAGAACCTGAAGTCTGGGCTAGTCGGTGAGGGGCAGCAAGGGAGTCAGGCCTAAGATCTGAACCCCTTGTGTATACCTCTCTTGTAACAGTGTAAATGAGCAAAGATGGATCAGGAAGGTGGGGGAGATGGGCAGAAGACCCCGAGCTTCCAGTGGCGAAACTACAAGCTCATCGTGGATCCTGCCTTGGACCCTGCCTTGCGCAGGCCTTCTCAAAAGGTGTACCGCTATGATGGAGTCCACTTCAGTGTCAACGTGAGTACCCAGGCCTTTCCTTGCCATCCAGGAACCTCCAGGCCCATTCTCCTGTTGGCTCTGTTCAGCACCCAGAACTTCCATATCCAGAGCCTGCCTTCTTAAAAAGTGGTTAACCAGCGCCCAACTCTTTTGCATATGGGTCTCCAAATGGGCTTAGAGCTCAACAGCGTGGTTTCACCTTGAGCTATCTTTCTGTTCCTGCTTTCCTTCCTAGGACTCAAAGTATATCCCAGTCGAAGACCTCCAAGACCCCCGTTGCCATGTCAGGTCCAAAAACAGAGACTTTTCCCTCCCAGTCCCTAAGTTTAAGGTATGTGTCTGCTGGTGTCTTGGTGTGGTGGCCCTTGGAGGGTGTGGAGGCTCCATCCTGGCAGTCTAGTCTAAATGTCGCTGAATAAGAGTTTTCCAATGAAAGGATCACAGCCACATCTAACAGGCTGTGAGGCTGAGTTGTTCTGGACAGGAAATCGATTTATCTTCTAGAAAGGCGTGGGTTAGGTGTCCTAAGCGGGGGTGTTGACTTCTTGAATGACATGAAGACGTGTTTAGCCGCTGTACTTCCCACTCTGTATTCCTAGACAGTATATGTATTCTTTGACAGTGCTCTGGTCTGATACCCCAGTTTCCCAACAAATAAGGGAGTGCTAAGGCCAGGGACTCAATCCCTGAAGTCCTCTGTTCCTCACCTCTCCTTCGGCCATTTGACCCTCCATCTATGTCAGAGGATTCCCATGTCTCTGTCCAGGCAGGGTACTCAACAGGCCTTGGGCTGGGCCTAGAAAACGGGGGTTCTTGGTTTTCCTCACTAATTCTTTATTCACTTATAAATAAATCATTTGTGGGGTTCCCTTGCCCCTTTTTTCACTTTGTACACTTTCCCTGGACAATCTCTTCCACATCCATTATTTTGACTATTACCAAAATGTTCATGACTTCTAAATCTCTGTTTCTAGCCAAGATCAGTCTCGAACTTCAAACGTGTATGCCTGGTAGTGGGAAGCTCCATCTGGAGGCCCCACAGACATCTCAGATTCGAGACATCCAAAACAAATTATCTTTACCCCTTTAATCCTGCTCTCCCCCCATTTACTTAGCTGCCCAAGCTAGAAACCCGGAAGTCATCCTATGATTCTCCTTTCCTTTATCGCATAATCTGTCATAAAGTTCTGCCGACCCTTTTTCCTAAACCATTTTATCTTAATTATTCTATTTCCATTGCCATATCTTTAATACATACTCTTGTATTCATTTCACCTGGTTTCCTTGCTTCCATTCTCTTCATTTCATGTTCCACCCTGCTGTCATTGTCGCTTTAATTTTACTCTTATTTTACTTTTGTTGCCAAGTCCATGTTTTTGTGCATTGACATTTATGATTATTGAGCTGGTCAAGCCTCATCTCCTACCTTGATACTGCTCACCTGTGTTCCATCCTCTATACACTCCTCAGTTTCTAGGAAATGCTAAGTTATTTCATAATGTCACGGCCTTTTACCAGTAAGTCCTTGTAATTTTGGTGAACTCTTCTTTATCTCAAAAGCCCAATACAAATGACACCATCTGTATGAATGCTTCCCTGCCTTCTCTCTGAACAAAGGTTTCTTTTTCTGGACTCCCAAACAACCTCTGTACACCTCTGCTGACACTTACTGCCATGTCATAATTGTATGTGTCTCTGTCTTATCTATTTTTTCTGACCAGGAATCTCCTTTTTTTTCATCTCTATATTCCTAGTGCCCAGTCCATGGTAATTACTTAGTAAAAGCTGAGTTAGTGAGATTTCTTTACATCTAGTTTCTTCCATGTGTGTTTATTTCTCAGTTCATACCTTTCTTTTCCTGGTTCTTGCCATTATTCTGTGATGAAAAGAATTCGAGAGAGAGAGAGGGATCAAGACTGATGTATCCCTTGTTGGGGTCCCCTGCCCTTGCCTCTTATTTCCCAGTCCTATCTCTCTTGATCTCATGGATCTCTCTAAAGTTTCCAAAAGGAAAAAGTATTACGACCCCAGACTTAGCGCTTGTCCTCTCCACAGCTGGATGAGTTCTATATTGGGCAGATCCCTCTGAAGGAAGTGACTTTTGCGAGACTGAATGACAACGTGCGGGAGACCTTCCTGAAGGATATGTGCCGGAAGTATGGCGAGGTGGAAGAGGTGGAGATCCTTCTTCACCCCCGTACTCGCAAGCACCTGGGCCTGGCCCGAGTGCTCTTCACCAGCACTCGAGGAGCCAAGGAAACGGTCAAAAACCTCCACCTTACCTCCGTCATGGGCAACATCATCCATGCCCAGCTCGACATCAAAGGTGAGGGTTCCCCTGCCTGCTGCCAAAGTTGGGCTCTGGCAGAGCTTGTACATGTGAATGCCGGTTGGAGCCGGTTGGAGTCAGGTATGTGATCAGGTTCATGATTCCTCATCTGAAACTCTTGGGGCCAGATGGGTTTCTGAAATCAGAATTTTGCAAAGGGTTATGGTACACGTATTTTTTGTGTGTATTCAGCATCATTGGGGCTGTACCAGCATAGGGCTATTTTTATAAGAAAGTGTATGAAGGGTCACACTGGGTTGGATAAATAAAAACTAGAGTAAATAGCCCTGGCTGGTTCAGCTCAGTGGAAGGGTCTCAGGTTTGATAACCGGTCAGTGGCATGTACCTCAGGGCATGTGTGGGAGGCAACCAGTCAATGTATCTCGCTCACATCGATGTGTCTGTCTGTCTGCCTCTGTCTCTGTCTCTGTCTCTCTCTCTCTCTCTCTCTCTCTCTCTCTCTCCTCTCTTTATCTTTCTCTCTCCCTTCCTACCTCTCCCCCCCTCCCTTTCATTCTCTTTGAAAAAATCAACGACAAAAATATCCTCAGGTGAGGATTAAAAAACAAACTAGAGTAAATAGCTTCAGCTCAGGTTTTGACACTGAATTCCCCAAAATACTAGGTTTTGAAACTTTGGATGGAGCATGAGAGACCTGTATATATGCTAATAGGTAAGTGGAGGAAGCAGTCGGGTTAGGAATCATAGGGAAGGGTAGGGGCTGTGGCATACTGTAGCACAGTGCCATCTAAAGGAGGCAGCTGTTAGTTGGCATTAGCCAATTTGCAAGTGGGAAAGAGGACTAATACTGCCAAATAATCTGTTTATTTTTTGTTTTTTTGAAGCAAGAAATCAAGGTTTTTATATCAGATCTCATGATTTTAAAATGTTAACCCCCTACCCCCAAAAAATTTGTTAAGTGATTATGTAAGGCAAATAAAACTTTGTTTTTGCAACTCTTGAGTTTATAGGATGAAGAACACGATAGGATCTAGCATTAGACGACCTGGGTCTGAATTTGAGTTCTGCTACTAACCGACTTTGTGCAGGTCAATTTTCTTTAAACCTGTTAAGTAGGTGTACTGATGCTTTTCCCTTCTGGTAGAGGGAACTGTGAAGTGTTGTTCTATATGTCGTTTGTAGTAGTTGTTACGTGGAGATGAGGTAGAAGGTTCCAGATACAGAGATAGGGAAGAAGAATTGAAGTCCCCAAACCCAAGATCAACTTGAGGCCTGAGGAATAAGTGGGAAAACCATCTTAGGAAGGAGGTGTTTTCTCTCTCTGACTCTGTTGGTTCCCATTTTTCTCCTCCTAGGACAACAACGAATGAAGTACTATGAACTGATTGTCAATGGCTCCTACACCCCTCAGACGGTGCCCACTGGGGGCAAGGCCCTGAGTGAGAAGTTCCAGGGCCCTGGTGCAGCCACTGAGACGGTGAGAAGCTTGTGGTTGCCATAGCCCTAGCCATGTGGGCACAGTCCTTGAGTGCCAGGACCAGTCTTTGGGAGGCTCTGGACTTCACTGTTAAGTATAGGAAGAACCAAGAAAAGATGCCTAGATGCTTTCAAATGACAGGGAATTGGGATTCGAAGTTTGGGGAAGGGTGAATTGTTAAATGGTAATTGATCTTTTTTCCTTTCTCCCTGCTCCACTCTCCCCTTCCAGACTGAGTCCCGCCGCCGCCCCTCCTCTGACACAGCTGCCTACCCAGCAGGCACTGCTGTGGTGGGCACTCCTGGCAATGGCACCCCCTGCTCCCAGGACACAAGCTTCTCCAGCAGCCGACAAGACACCCCATCTTCCTTCGGCCAGTTCACCCCTCAGTCCTCCCAAGGAACCCCCTACACGTCTCGGGGCAGCACCCCCTACTCTCAGGACTCTGCCTATTCCAGCAGGTACAGGGTAAACACCCTTTGGGACCCCCAGATTCTGGGAGCTGCCACTGGAAAGAAGAAACCAACTTGAAAAGGGAGTTGGGAAGGATTTGTCCCTGTTCTCAGGGAACTCACTCTAGCTAGGAACCCAACAGCATTTCCATCTTCCTTTCGGGACAGCGTAGAAGGGCTTGGGGACTGAGAATTGGGACCCTAGGTTTTGGTCATACAGAGCTGAACCCAGCTAACTCCTGCATCTTTTCTCCAGCACCACTTCCACCTCCTTCAAGCCCCGGCGGTCAGAGAACAGCTACCAAGATTCCTTTTCCCGCCGCCATTTCTCTGCATCTTCAGCCCCCACGACCACCTCTGCAGCCATTTCTGCCACCACTGCAGCCACCGCCACATCCTCCACCTCTTCCTCCTCATTGTCCTCGTCCTCCTCGTCCTCTTCTTCCTCATCCTCTCATTTTCGTGGTTCTGACTCAAACTACCCAGCATATTATGAAAGCTGGAATCGCTACCAACGCCATTCTTCCTACCCACCCCGCCGGGCAACTCGGGAGGAGCCCCCCGGGGCACCTTTTGCTGAAAATACAGCTGAGCGCTTCCCACCTTCCTACACCTCCTATTTGCCCCCTGAACCCAGCCGTCCCACTGACCAGGACTACCGGCCTCCTGCCTCAGAGGCTCCACCCCCGGAGCCTCCAGAACCTGGTGGAGGTGGTGGTGCTGGGGGGCCCAGCCCGGAGAGAGAAGAAGCTCGGACCTCCCCCCGCCCAGCTTCACCTGCCCGTTCCGGCTCCCCAGCCCCAGAGACCACCAATGAGAGTGTGCCCTTTGCTCAGCACAGCAGCCTGGATTCCCGCATTGAGATGTTGCTGAAGGAGCAGCGCTCCAAGTTTTCTTTCCTGGCCTCTGACACAGAGGAAGAGGAAGAGAACTCCACCACAGGCCCTGGGGCTAGAGACACAGGGATTGAGGTGCCTTCTGGTTCAGGTCACGGGCCCTGCACGCCTCCTCCAGCCCCAGCTAATTTTGAGGATGTGGCACCTGCAGGGAGTGGGGATCCAGGGGCTACCCGGGAGTCTCCCAAGGCCAACGGACAGAACCAGGTGAGGTTGGGCTCAAGCAGCGGAGATACCTGGGATCAGGGAGGCAGGGTTGAGCCCAGAGGGAGAGGGAAGGGAACTAGATGAGAACAGATTTGAGAAAAAGCCCAGGGAACAGGCAGAAGCTTTCTGTGACCCTCCTCTGCACCCCTACAGGCTTCTCCATGCTCTTCTGGAGAGGACATGGAGATCTCCGATGACGACAGGGGCGGCTCACCCCCTCCAGCCCCAACGCCCCCCCAACAGCCTCCACCTCCTCCCCCCCCACCCCCTCCTCCCCCTCCCTACCTGGCTTCCCTTCCCCTTGGTTATCCCCACCAGCCTGCCTACCTCCTCCCACCCCGACCTGATGGGCCACCGCCCCCTGAGTACCCCCCACCTCCTCCGCCACCCCCTCACATCTATGACTTTGTGAACTCCCTAGAGCTCATGGATCGACTTGGGGCTCAGTGGGGAGGAATGCCCATGTCCTTCCAGATGCAGACCCAGATGTTAACTCGGCTCCACCAGCTGCGGCAGGGCAAGGGATTGACTGCTGCCTCGGCTGGTCCCCATGGTGGGGCCTTTGGGGAGGCCTTCCTCCCATTCCCACCCCCACAGGAGGCAGCCTATGGCTTGCCCTATGCTCTGTACACACAAGGGCAAGAAGGCCGAGGGGCATATTCCCGGGAGGCTTACCACCTGCCTTTGCCCGTGGCAGCTGAGCCCCTGCCCTCCTCTTCAGTCTCGGGAGAGGAGGCCCGACTACCTCCAAGGGAGGAAGCAGAGCTGGCAGAGGGCAAGGCCCTGCCGTCAGCAGGCACTGTGGGCCGTGTGCTGGCCACCCTCGTCCAAGAGATGAAGAGCATCATGCAGCGAGACCTCAACCGCAAGATGGTGGAAAATGTGGCCTTTGGAGCCTTTGACCAGTGGTGGGAGAGCAAGGAAGAGAAGGCCAAGGTGAGGGCCAATGCCTGGGACTGGGGAAACTTGGGGCTCCTTGGGGGAAATAAATCCCTGCTTCTCC